>NW_008354273.1:266319-288155 GCF_000622305.1 Nannospalax galili | reverse complement strand
CCTTGTGTATAGTCATTCCTTTCTTCAGCTCTTTGTATTGCTTCAAGAACTCTCTGAAGGCCTGGTTTTGTGGACATGAATTCTTTCAGCCTATTTATGTCATGGAAGATTTTTCTTTCCTCTTCAACTATGATAGACATTTTGGCTGGGTAAAATAATCTGGGTTGGCGTCTGTGGTCCAGGCTCTTCTGGCTTTCATAGTTTGCACTGAAAAGTCGGCTGTAATCCTGATGGGTTTTCCTTTATATGTGATTTGTTGTTTTTCTTTTATAGCTTTCAGTATTGCCCCTTTGTTCTGAATGGTTAGTGTTTTTACTATGATATGCCATGGAGAGTTTCTTTTCTAGTCCTGTCTATTTGGTGTTCTATATGCTTCTTGTAATTGTATTGGCATGTCTTTTTTTAATTTGGGAAATTTTCTTCTACAATCCTGTTGAACATCTGTTCCATACTATTATCTTGAAATTCTGCTGTTGAAGATCTGGTCCATGCCATATCTTGAGATTCTTCTTCTTCCTGTATCCCTATGATTCATAAGTTTGGTCTTTTTTAATGGTGTCACACAATTCCTGCATACTTCATTCTTGTGCTTTCTTAAACTTTTCATAATCTTTGATTGAGTGTTCTAGTTCGTCCACTTTATCTTCTAGTCTTGATATTCTGTTTTCCATTTCATTCATTCTATTGGTGAGGCTTTCTCCTGTTGTTTCTAATTGGCTTACTGAATGTTTCACTTCCTTCTTCATTTCAGCCTGAGTATTCTTCAATATTTCTAACTCTTTTCTGAATTTATTCATAAGTTTATCCCTATCTTCCTTCAGTTCTTTGATTTCTTTCTTTGTGTGCTCTTTAAATTCACTTAATTTTTAAAATCATGTTTATAATTGCTCTTTTGAGTTCCATGTCCTGTGTTATCTCTGAAGAGTTTTCATTGTACTCCTCTAGAGGACTATTGGTTCTTGGTGGGGATATATTATTTCAGTTTTTCATGTTATTACTTTTTTCTTTGTGACTTTGGCATTTGAATTTCCTTCATAGTTTCTGATTCTTGTATGAGACTCAAGTCTTCCTTTGTTGAGTTTAGATCTGCTTCTTTTTGTAAACTTTATGTGCCCTTGTGGTTTACTTGTTTGGCATGAAAAGTTGGTTGGTCTAGGCTTCAGGTTCTCTTTTGATTTTATATTGGAGTGGCCTAATTGCTTTTGTCTTCAGGAGTTCCCACAGAGGCCCAAGTGAGATGAGGCTCAGGTGATATCAGGCTTTCTCCTAAGGTATGGGTCCCTCCCTCCAGGAAAGATGCTGCCCTCAAGAATTTGGGGGCTGGGCTGGCCTGGGAGAAAGGCCCAGGATAGATGCTGGTCTCAGGAGGCTGGTGGCTGTGCCACCCAGGGAAGTAAAGGGAGGTGAGGGCAGGACCAGGCCTAGGGGGAAGAAATGGGTTGGTCCTGATGCAAAGGATCAGGAATCAATGGCGGCTCCTAGAGGAGAGGTTAGCCTAGGTGTCTGGGGTAGCCAAGACAAGAACTGGGCCTGTTACCCAGCCTAGGAGGAGAGACTCAGAGGGGGAGCTGGGAAGGTGAAAGAGGCTGGGGGAGTCAAGGCGTCCTGGATTTATCCAGGGAAGGTGCTGGTACCAGGACTGGAGGCTGTGCAACCCAGAAAGCAAAGGTATATGAGCGTGGGACCTGGTCCAGAGGGCTCTTGGGGACCATGAAAGGTGCTGGCACCAGGGTGCCCAGAGGCTTGCAGTCCAGGGAAGTAAAGGGAGGTGAGGGCGGGACCAGGCCCAGAGGGTTCCTGGGGACGGTAGGGAGGAACTGGGTTGGTTGGGATGAAGAGGATCTGGAAACCCTAGTGGCTCTGGGCTGAGAGGTTGGCCCTGGTGTCTGAGGTGCCAAGACAAAAAATGGGCCTCTACCCAGCCTAGGAGAGACTCGGGGAGGGAGCTGGGAAAGTGAAAGAGGCTGGGAGAGTCAAGGCTCGCTGGGCACACTGGACTTACCCAGGGAAGGTGCTGGGACCAGGACACCGGGAGGTTGTGCAGCCCAGGGAAGTAATGGGGACAAAGCAATTTTAAAAGCAGATAGATACGTTTGTATAAGAGATGCTGGACATGGTGGCACATGCCTTTAATCCCAGCACTGGGGAGGCAGAGGCAGGTGATCTCTGAGTTCAAGGCCAGCCTGTTCTACACAACAAGCTCCAGGCTAGTTGAAGCTACAGGGGGACCCTGTCTCAAAAAAACACCTAAAAATAAATAAATAAACACATAAATAAATAAATAATTGTATAAGAGAATGTTGTTTTTGTTTTAAATTCAGATTCTAGTAATTCTTGTAATATGCTGTAATAGAAGAGTTAGAGTATGTGGGGAGTGGCAAATTTAAATTGGTGTCTCCTTTAAGAGAAGCAAAAATGTGAGAAAAAGCTGAATTGAGAATTCTAAGCAAAGGTTAAAGTCAGTTGGAATCCTAAAAGCTGTTGAGAATTTAATGTTATACCTTTGGGAAACAGACAATTAAATTCATGATGCTTAATAAAAAGATTAGTGACAAAATATGCAAAATAATTAAATAGACATTTAGCCAAAATTTATGTAGTGCTAACTGTAAATAAAGTTTTTAAATGAAACTTATGAATCTCTGAAAATAGATTTATTTTTTGAGTAAAGGCTAATGAGATACTGTAATCCATATAATGAAATATATAAACATTAGGAAAAATTTTCTACTAAGGTATATTGCCTTGTTTATCCAGCATTGACAGAAGATACAGCTATTGATTATGCCTTGAGTGAAATTTTCCATTTAAAAAATAGACACAGATGGCTAATTGTTGAAAGCAGGCACAGAAGTGGCAAATCCCCCCAAATGCAATTTTTGAAATTAATAACAATAATCAATAATATGGCAGTTTTGCAGGAGTACAGCAGGAGCGTGAACTCCAGTTATGGCTTTTAAACATCCATGAGATCGATTATAGCAATATGGTCATTTGAAAGAATTGTGCAGTACATAGCCAAAGTTAAATGCTCTTAAATAAACCTTGGTCAGATATGTATTCTATTTTCTAAGCTAATCTTTGAAATTGTCAGCAATATTAGATCAATAACTATGTTCATTTAAATGGAGGTTTGCTTGAATTTTGATTTTAGAAATTGTAAGATTGTATATATCAACTGATCTTTTGTTACTTATTTTATGTGTGTGAGTGTATTGCCTGCATGTAGGTAGATGCACCTGTGTTGTGCAATGCCCATGGAAATCAGAAAAGAACGTCAAAGTCCCCTGGAACTGGAGTTATGGACAGTTGTTAGCTGCCATGTAGGTCCTGGGAATTGAACCTGGGCCCTCTGCAAGAGCAGCAAGTGCTTTTAAACACTGAGCCATCTCTCCAGCCCCTAAGTCTCATCTTTTACAAATCTAAAATACCTTACTCAAATCTTCATAACATTTGAAAAGCCTTTCTTATTTCTTGATTCCATTTTGGAACCACCCAGCCTTCTTAATCTTTATACCTAAGACCTTTACTAAAAATATTTCCATTCTTACATCCTTTCTAACATTTTCTCTTACTTATCTTAATACCATAAGACACAAGTAACATTAATAAATAAATTTACCATCTGTTGTGAAGACTTTTGTGATGGGACTAATGAATGTCTATCCTCTCATAAGGTTCTAATGACAAACTAATACTTGACTTCACAAAAGTGAACAATAAACCAATTGCACTAAGTAAGTTAAAGCTAGAATTTCTTGTAGCAGATAAAAAATAAGCCATAATAAAAATTTTACCAGTATAATCTGAATCAATAACATTTGAGTAAACAAAATTTTTTTATTTATTATTTTTATTTAATGTGTAGGAGTATATTGCCTGCATGTGTGTAAGTGCACCCCATTGTGCAATGCCCAAGGAGGTCAGAAGAAGGCGTTGGCTACACAGGAACTGGAGTTACAGACGATTGTTAGCTACAATGTGGGTATTGGGAATTAGACCTGGTTCCTCTGTAAGAGTACTCAGTTCTCTTAACCACTGACCCATCTCTCTAGCTCCAGAAACAAAAATTTTTATAGTCCAATTTGAATTACCTAAGATTAGACAAAGTATTTTAAAATGGGTTCCCACAAGTTTGAAGAATTAAAAAAAAATGATTACATCTAAAGCGATGGGAAAATTCTCTATTAGGGCTAAGCAGGAACCTGGCTTGCCACTTACTGCTTTAAGGTATCGCAAGCTTAAGAGTTGCTCCCTTAAATTTGTGGAGATTTTTAAATTTTACCACATTTAAGGTGATAATAAATTCTCTATTCTCTTAGGGCTAGGCAAGAACTGGCTTGTTTTTGGGGGAGTGGCAAGCTTAAGAGTGGTTCCCCTAAGTTTGTAGGGATATTTAAATTTTTACTTCTAAAATGATAAGGAAATTTTCTTGTCTAAAGGCTTAGGAGGGAGTTGGCTTGCCTCTTAGGGTTTTAGAGCAAGGCAAAATAGAGACACCTTTAAGTTGACCATAAAAATCTTTGTGTCACCAAATAAGTTATAAGAACTTCTCTGGGTAGTATTTTATTCCTTACCTGTTCTCAAGGGCATAATGTTTTTAATATAGAACTGTTTTTGTCTTCTCTCTCTCTTAGTCTGAGTCAGGGGCCCAGCCTGTTTCATGAGTATTCAGAAGATATTTTGAAATGTAAAACCTTGTGTCTAAAATAGGAATGCCCATCTCCAGTGTCAGCTTCTCTGTTGAGTTCAAAAAAGCACAGGACAATTTTTAAAAAATTATTTATTTAATAACCACATGATTAGAAGAAGCATTTCATTATAGCATTAACATATTCAATAACAATTTCCAGAGCAGAGAGCAGTATTGGCTTTAAATTTTTAGGTTCACAGTTGAATTAATAGAGTTATACAATATTGAACTCAATATAAACTCTATAATAAACCTTATAAGACATAAAACTGAATGAAATTTAAAATCTTTAAAAAAGATCTCCATTTCATTTAAAATATACTGTTTCATACAGAAAAACTCATTTTTAATGCTACTAACACGCATCTCTAATCTCTGTGTATTGATTATTACTAGTCACAGTTAGTTACAATCAGATTCTTGGCACCTGAGTATGGGTATAAAGTTATCAGGTAGAGTTCAATGGTAATGTGTTTCACCTCTACTAATTAACATGAAGCAAATTTTTATGATTTTTCCTCAAATGTAACTCATTTTTTAAATTTGTTGATTCTTTTGTGTGTATCTCAAACAGAACATCCCAAACAATCTTATTCATCTATATACCCACTTCTCAAATGGCACGTTCTCATAGTTCCCCCCAACACTGGAGCCCATATACTCTGTCATCCCTGTTACTGTCCACTGTGTTGTCAGCACCCCCAGCCATTCCCTAGAAAGCACAGGACAATTTACTAATATTCTAAAAAAGCATTTGCTTCTTCTTTTTTAAAATTTTTATTATTTGCATTTGCTTCTTTTAAAATTGAGTCTACTTGGTCTTGCTTTGGGAATGGGACGTGACAAAAGTCAGGTAAGTTAATTTTGAAGGATCACTGTTTTACATTTCTAAAATTTTTTTGCTTATTATTTTTATGTGTATGAGAATATTGCCTGCATGTAGGTAGATGCTCCCATGTTGTGCAATGCCTGTGGAGGCCAGAAGAAGGCATTAGGCTCCCCAGATCTGGAGTTACAGACAGCTGTTAGCTGCCATGTGGGTGCTGGGAATTGAACCCAGGTCCTCTGCAACAGTAGCCTGTGTTCTCATTGATGAGTCATCTCTCTAGCCCTATATCTCTGAATTTGTGTAAGTTCACGAGTACATGGCAGCACTCATAATGAAGGAGAATCAAGTCGATAGAAGTATCTGCCTTTACTTTCATCTAACTTGACTTTCTCCCTGGCTATATTTGGGGTGACAACATGTTTGAAGGCTTATACCCACAATTAGTTAGCTTGTGTTTGTACATGAAGGCAAACTAATGTATCCTCTCTCCTATAATGATATTTCTATTAGAGGCCATTTTTATTCTCTGGTTAAACTTCAGTTCAGGCTTGAATGCGAAAAAATTAGAGATCTAGGTCACACAGATACAAGCTAGGGATGTCTTGTTACACCTCTCTAAATTTCCTTGTTTTTTTTTCCTCTAGAGCTTTATACTTCTGTCCTGTACATGACCATGAGGAGAGAGGCCTTGCCTGATAAAGCTCCTTAATCACTGATGAGACCTGAATTGTCCCATATCTCTTCCTTCTTTACTGGCAACCTGGAAGAGGGTAGGGCTTATTTGGAATTGTGCTCACCAATGTAGCTCCTAATACATTGTGACCTTAATGAATTTTTATTAAATTAATTTTTGCCTAGTTAAATTGATCTTGTCAGTGCAAGACCCACCATTCATAAATCTTCTGGAGTAAATATTGGCCTTACACATATTATAGAAGTCATCCAATTTATTTATTTTTTATTTATTTATTTTTTTACCAGGGTCTCCATGGTCCCAGCCCATCTGGAAGTCACAAAGTGGACCAGGGTGAACTTGATCTCTCAGAGATCCACTTGATTCTGCCTCTGGAGGGCTGGGATTAAAGCAATGCAGCATCATGCTAAGGGTTAGGAGTCATCCAGTTTCTAATGATTTTAAGTTAAGGACAGTCTTGACCTCCTTGTGGGTTATATTATTTAAATCCCTTTACATGTCCCCTTTGACACTTTAAAAAGACTAATTTGTACAGTACTGTGCTATTTTTTTTTGTCTGACAAGACCTCAGTGAATGAACTTGCATTGAGGGCTATGTGGGGACACTAACTTGACACAATAGGCCTTAACACAAATGACAGAATGTATGAATTCCAGTGGATGGGCTATGGGAGGGTGCCAGTGGGAAAGGGGTTATAAAGATAAGATGTGCTCTATGAAACACACAAAAATTCAGTAAAAATTTTACAGAAAAAGGAATTTGTAGGTAAACATGAGAGCACAAAGTGCAAATTCCTCTTTTAAGTAGGGCTATGTCTGCATTATAAAAATCATATTATAATTTACTACATGTAATCTTGATTAAATATTCATAAATTTAGAGAACTTAGAACACAGAAACCCAGTCATATCTAAAAGTACTTGGATTCAAAAGCAGCATTATGGCACAGAAACATGAACAATAAAAGAGTTTCAAATCTCAGTTTTTGAGCCCAACAAAGCCAAAACAGGTATATTACTTTTTTTTTTTTAATTAGTTTCTTCCTCTGATTTTTGCCCCAGGAAAGGAGCTCCATGGAAAGCAGAATTAGGCAGAGGAGGTCCATGAGGTTCTATAATGTAATCCTTTTTGAAAGCACGCCTTTTTTCTCTAGATAAGGGTGCTGTGTCTATTTAATTTGATTCCAAAGAGTTAAATGCTTCCATTGAATGCTTTCTAAGCAGTAGCTTAATTGGTTATCATTTTTTCCCTAAGATTCCAAACTAAGTGTACTATGGTTGGAATACCAGCAAAGATATTTTGGAATATGTGCTGGGTAGCTTTAGTGTCAACTTGACACACCTGGGTGAGGGATCCTCAGTTGGGGGATTGCCCCTATTGGACTGGCTTGTGGCCATGTCTGTGGGGCATCTTCTTGATGAGTGATGTGGGAGGGCCCAGCCCACTGTGGGTGGTGCCACCCCTGGGCAGGTGGGCCTTGTTGCATAAGAAAGCAGGCTGAGCAGGGGCCAGAGGAGCAAGCCAGTAAGCAGAGTTCCTCCATGGCCTGTGCTCCAGCTCCTGCTTCCAGGTTCCTGCCCTGAGTTCCTACCTTGGGCTCCCTGATGAACTGTGATCTGGGAGATGTAAGCTGAATAAAATCTTTCCTACCCACATTGGTAGTGGTCAGAGTGTTTTGTCACAGCAATGAAGAAACAAACTGACAGAATAAGACTCAAAGTTTCAAAAATTTCTTTGACGATGCCTTAGTTTCAATTCCCTTAAGTAAGTTAATTGTCATACACGTGCACAAGATTTAGGAGACAAAGAGATCCTCACAGTGAAAGCGAAAAGATGAAAAAGAAAGTAAAGGTTTGAGCAGAGCGCCTTGCAGTTCAGGCCCCCTGGTGGTGCCCACCTTTAATCCCAGCACTTAGGAGGCAGAGGCAGGTGGATCTCTGAGAGTTCAAGGCCAGCCTGGTCTACATAGTGAGTTCCAGGCCAGCTGGGGCTACAGGGAGACCCTGTCTCAAAAAGACCAAAAAAAAAAAAGAAAAAAAAAAGGTCAAAAGTGAATAAGAATTATTAAGGTCACCAGTGCAAGCTTCAAATAGATGTGCATGTCAGATGCTAAAAGCTTTTGTGATGTGATAGTAATTAGGAGCTCTGAATTGAGGAAGTGTACTGGACTCTTCCCCTGCCTCCTGTGGTTATCCAGCATAGAAGTCTTTGTTTTCCAAAGCTATCACCTTCCTGTAACCTTTACCCAGTACAGAAATCTTTGTTACCCAAGGCTTTCATTTCTATTACCTTTGCAGCCCTATGCTATCTTACTTAATTGCCATGTATATGCTATTATCTTTTGCTTGCATTCCTTACATGAAAATAAAAACCCTCCAAAACTTGAACAAGGGGTCTGACTCTTCTGATCCTTGGTCAGTCCCACTAGCATCAAATTAAACTTCCTTTCCTACCTGACATTGTTTGACTTTTTTCAGTAACAACACTCACTCTATGTATGACTAAGAATGCCCCCAAATTCCTTTTTTCTGCAGGTCTTTTCCAGGTACCTATCCATGACTACTCTGGCATTAGCTATCAAGGAAAACCTTGCCCTTGACACATAATTACATGTTTGACTGAGACTCCCTATAATTCCCTTTTTCCTCAGGACTTTCCAAGCCACTGGTCTGTGAGTTCAGAGCAGAGGGTCCTTCCTCACATGGTACGCTACAAGGCTGTGTTACTACACTAACGTTATAATTACCTGACCCTTTTGATACAGGGTCTCCCTGTAGCCCTGGCTGGCCTGGAACTTCCTATATAGACCCTCTATCTCACAGAGATCACCAGATTCTGCTGCCCAAGTGCTGGCAGCAAAGGTGTGCCCTGCCATGCCTGGTTATTTCCTATCTTTTTCTCCTTAACTCTTGAATTTAGTTTTTTATGAGAGGGTCAGAACTGGAGGATGCTCATTGCCCCAGATATCTCTTGGAAGCATCTGTTTCCTGGCACTGTGCTCTGGAGTCAGGCCTCACTCACACTAACATAATGCAGGCAATACACTCATACACATTAAAAAAAGTCATTAGTCCAGATTATGTCTATTTTACAAAAGTTATCTCTACAGTGAGCTAGATGTTTCTGGGGGAAGAGCCATCCCTGTGTTAAAGATTCTCTTACGGCCAAATGACTGAAATTTGTAATCATAGGGAGTTAAAATTGTTAGGGTTCCAAACAGCAGTAGCTTCCCCCCTCCCCAACAGGGATTTACAGACTTTGGAGCCTGAAAAAGGGAACTTAGCTGATAAGCACCTTGACCTTTGAAGTCAAGGGAAACAAACTCTGCTGAGAAGCAGCCTGCCTTTCCTCTGACCTCCAAAGATAGGATAAGCAGATTCTACCTGATAACCAGAGATTTTAGAAGCTGTTTTTCTCTTATCTTAAGAGGGAAAAAGTAAACACTTCCAGACCCTAATCCTACCTGCTTTTCCTGCTTCCCCCTTCCTGATTTCTCCCCCAAACATTCCTCCCTTCTACACCCTAAAGCCCCCATATATAAAGTCCCAGCTCACAGCCCGTGGGCTGACATCTTTCCCTTCCCTTCCCTGACATCTTTCTTCCCTTCCCCCCTGACATCTTCCCTTCACTTCCCTTCCCTTCCCTTCCCCTCCCCCCCTGCCCTTCCCTGACATCTTTCCCTCCCCTGCCCTTCCCTGACATCTTTCCCTCCCCTGCCCTTCCTTGACATCTTTCCCTTCCCTGCCCTTCGCTGACACCTTTCCCTTCGCTGATATCTCTCCCTCCTTCCCTGATACCTGACATCTTTCCCTCCCCTGCCCTTCCCTGACATCTTTCCCTCCCCTGCCCTTCCCTGACATCTTTCCCTTCCCTGCCCTTAGCTGACATCTTTCCCTTCCCCGAGGGAAACGTGTCCTGTGCGAAATAAAGCTGTATCCTGCTGAGAATTCCATCTGTGCCTCGGTGCCTCATCCATCCGCTCATGCTCTCCATCCACACCTAATCTTTCCAACAATTTTTAACCTATCAAAAATATCTTGGGCTATTTTTAGTCCCTTTGAAAGCCATTCAATTGCCCACTTCCATGCCTGACCCAACATCCTTATGATTATCAAACCTTTAAAATATAACCTTAACAACATGATATTGTGGTATTTGATGAAACAGAAGAAAATGTTATAGATATTACCCTTTAAAAAATTTCAAATGTTATGTTTCTGTTTTTTAATAAAAATATGCAAATACTGGTGCATGCCTTTAATCCCAGCACTTGGGAGGCAGAGGCAGGTGGATCTCTGAGAGTTCAAGTCCAGCCTGGTCTACATAGTGAGTTCCAGGCCAGCTGGGGCTACAGGGAGACCCTGTCTCAAAAAGACCAAAAAAAGAAAAAAAAAGTATATACACACACACACACACACACACACACACACTATGGGTCTGCTTTGTTATGTCTGGTTCCAACAGTGAGACTCCTTTTCCAATCTGAGCTACTGGAGAGCGTCTCTTTTCTCCCCCTCCCCTCCCCTCCCCTCCCTTCTCCTCTGCTTCCTTTCCCTTCTCTCCTTTGCAGATGATATTATGTATAAGAGATACCAAGATTTCTACCAGAAAGCTGCTAAAAATGATCAACACTGGGGCTGGAGAGATGGCTCAGTGGTTAAGAGTACTGACTGCTCTTGCAGAGGACCCAGGTTCAATTTCCACATGGTGAAATCCGAAGCCCTCTTCTGACCACCACAGCATTGCACGACACGGGTGCCTTCACATGCTTGCAGGCAATACACTCATACACATAAAAAAAATAAATAAAATATTTAAAAAAAGATCAACACTTTCAGCAAAATGGCAGACTACAATCAATCTATAAAAATCAGTAGACTTCAGCCAGGCGTGGTGGCACAGGCCTTTAATCCCAGCACTTGGCAGATGGATCTCTGTGAGCTGGAGGCCAGCCTGGTCTACATAGCAAGTTCCTGGTCAGCTGAAGCTACAGGGAGACCCTGTCTCAAAAAAGACAAAAAATAAAATAAAATTTCAAAAAATCAGCAGCCTTTCTAGATATAAATATCAATCATAGAAAAAGTTCAAGGAAACATTTCCATTATAATAGCTTAAAAAAAATCTAGGAATAAACCTAAGCAAAGACGACACAGGAGATGGAAAGATGTCCTGTGTTAATGGATTGGTAGAATCATAGTGAAAATGACCATCCTACCAAAAGCAATTTACAGGTTCAATGCAATTCCAATAAAAATCTCCATGACATTCTTCACAGAAATTGAAAAATTCATCCTATAATTCATATGGAAATACAAAATACCTTAGATAGCCAAAGCAATCCTAAGCACAAAGAGCAATGCCAGAGTGGGGAAAGGGGGTGAGGGGGTGGGGGGGTTTACATTGCGTGCATGCAATTACAGCTGCCTGATAGTTGACAAAGGTTTCAAGAGCAGCCACTGGAGGAAAGACAGCATATTCAACAAATGGTGCTGGCAAAATTGGATCTCCACGTGTTGAAGAATGGAATTAGACCAGGCACAGAGGAATGCCGAATAGTGATGTTTGAATTACGAGTCCTTTAATTAGTAATTAGCAGGGGCGTCAAGAGTGGGCTCACATTCAAAAGAACTCTCAATCACAAGGAGAAACAGAGTGGGTTTATAAAGTCTAGGGCCGTAGTTACATCATGCCAGGGGCAAAGCCAGTAACCATGGTTACACCATACCGGGGTATGTCAGTTAACAAAGTTTTTGGTTTAACAAAAATTTTCTAAGTTTCAGTTAGGAATCACAAGTTTCTCAGAACTGCAGAAACAATGACTTCCTGAAGCTGCAGGTGTAGCTGGGTGAGAATGTTCTGCCTGGCTAGTTGTGAGTTTCCCAATATTGTAGGAACAATATATTCCCTGAAACTACAAGTTCAGTCTTCATGAGGCTCTTCTGCCTGGCTGGCTGCATGTTAGCAAGAGCAAGGGAGTGGCTGGGCAGAAACAAGGCATAACCAAGTCAGCCAGAAGACAGCGGGGTCAGTTCGGTTGTTTCACCCTAACCCTGCACACAGTCGACTGTAAATGGAGGAAAGAACTCGATGTGATGCCTGAAATGCTGAAACTGCTAGAGGAAAACTTAGGTAGCACCCTTTCAAATTGGACATCAGTTGTCAGGATTTAAGGACAACAATCAACAAATGAGACCTCATTAAAATCAAAAAGGTTCTGTACAGCAAAGGAAACAGCCATTCAAGTAAAGAGGAAGCCTAAATTGGGCTGGGGGTAGTGACAAAATTGTATTCCAGGCCTCTAGGCTGATGGCTAAATAAACAAGTGGCTCTAATTGTCGAATTGTCAAACTTGAACTAAAAATTTTTACTTCCTTAGCCTATGAAACTCCCATTAGTTCTGAATCTAAGATCTGTTTGAAAAAAATAAACTCTTGCAGAACATTACCTTCTAAGTGTTCTACAAAAAAAATTAACTATATGCACCATCTCTCTTAAAGACACACATGCAGACACACACTATTATAAGGGACTTTAAAACATGATAACTTAAAATTCAGATTTATTACAGTCTTTCCACAGTGAGCTCCCAGGAGACAAAGAAGACTATATGATTTCATTAATTGGAGAGAAAAAAAATCACAGCAAAGACTTTCTTTAGCTTGGAGGGAAAGAACTTTGTATCAGGCACTTATAACCATCGCTTGTGCTCCTAAAACTTCAGGAGATAAACTTTTAGGTTCGTATTTTTCACTTCAAGCTTGTGCCAACTTCTGAGAACACTTATATGAGAACTTAAAAAAGTTCATTTTCAACTACATTGGCAATTTGGTATCCCAAATAACTGAACTCAAAATCTCTCTGACAACATTTCCACTTACTTTTATATTTCTTAACTCTTTTTATATTTAGAAATTTTTATAACATTTGGAATTTTATTTGGTATATTCCTAAGTGATTAAAAACAATGCTAATTTTGATTTTAGTGGTGCTCCAAATGAAGATGATATTATATCCTTTCATTAATCATGTTTTGGGGGCTGGAGTGATGGCTCAGTGCGTAAAGGCACCAGCCATACCATCCTGACAATCTAAATTTTGTCCCTAGAACCCACATAAAAAGAAGGATGTGGTGGCCTTCATCTTCAGCAATACCCCAGGTGGAGACAGGAGAATCTACCAGAAACCTGTTGGCCAGTTAGCTTGGACTATGATGCAGCACAGCGGCAGAAAAGAGAGACCCTGCCTCAATAAGATGGAAGGTGAGAACTGAGTCCTTAAAGCTGTCTTCTGACCTCCATAAGTGCTATGGTATGCTACACACACACACACACACACACACACACACACATATGCACACACACATGCATATACACATACACGCACACACACAGACATACATATGCACATAATACATCAAATAAATAACAATTTAAAAAGTTATGTTTCTTATAGTGACTGTTTGCTTACCCAGATCATCTAACCTTACCTGAACCAAACTATCATGTTTAGAAAGATTTAAAATTACTTTTACAAAACTCCATCATTATTCAGTACATTTTTTTTAAATCTTCCAAAAAGAATTCCATTGGGGGGGGGTACCTCTTTTAAATCCAAACTCAGAACCAAAACCAAAACCAAAATGAACTTGTTTCTATCAAGAAATAAGGGGAAAATATTAACTGGATCCATTGAATTGCATTACTGTGTTCTGGTGATATAAACAATGTTTTGATATGAGCTGGGGAGATGGCTCAGTGGTACTTACTGAGCAAGCCTGATGATCTAAGTACAGGTCCCTAGAACACATGAAAAGCTGGACAAAGTTGACTAGACATCTGTAATCCCAGTGTGTCCCCATGGGGAGATGGGGGGGTAGAGACAAGAATCCCAGAAGCTCTTGGGCCAGCTAGGCTGGCTTATGCAGAAGTAAGGAGACCCTGCCTCAAACAAGATGGAAGGGTGAGGACTGGTACCCAAAGGTTGTCCTCTTACCGCCACACAGGATCTGTGGCATGTGCTTGTCTGCACCCACTCACCCATATTCTTGTGAGCATATACACATACATACACATGCACACACAAATGTTAAGATACACTAAAGACTGTAATAGGCCCTATGACATACTTAGATTTCTACCCTGAAGTAACTTTAACTCTAGTAACTCTTATTAGGACTACCCAAAGATTTGGATTAACTTTTCTTGTTCAAATGATACAAAAAAAGTCTCCAATAACAACATTCATAATGCTTTATACCTTAAAGCTGAATGTTTATTTACTAAAAGAATATTTAGCTGAGATTAAAAATATTGAACAATTCATATTTTGCCAGTGACAACAAAATAGCAGTGTTTTTTTTTTTTTTAAGTTCCTTTAATAGGATAGTCCTGTGTTGGGGCTTTTCCTTTGAAGATTTACAGACCTGAATTTCTTCTAATAGTTCCATCACCCTTCAAACGCCTGTGGTTCTGCCTCTGTCTACTCTGGGGAGGGTGGAGAATGGAGAAAAGGAATTAGTTGCCTTGGCAAGGAAATGATACTTTGCTTACAATCCATTGGCTAAAACTGACAGATGGCCTTTATTTAGTCACAAGAGGGTCTAAGAAATGAAGTTTTTGATCAAGAAGGTACTTTTTGTTGTTGTTGTTTTGAGACGAGGTCTCAACTCTGTATCGCAGGCTGTCATAGAACTCACTTGTATAGTCCAAGCTGGCTTTGAACTTGTGGCAGTCCTCCTCAGGCTCCCATGAGCTGGGATTACAGATATTAAGCACCACAACTGGCTAAGCAGTTGCTTTTTAAGGAAACTAGTCTAAAAGAAGAGAAAGCCTAAATTCACATTGATAGATGGCCATCTTTGCTACCAAGGAGGATTCTTCTTTTATTATTAACTTTGGCTGTTGATTCATGCTAGGCTTCATGTGTTTTCAGTGGGTGGAGAGGGAGGCGGAGTATTTGATTGGTGCAGTCTTTCTATTTTCAGATCTTTAGCCTCTGTTCCTAGCCTTCCTTCTCAGCACCTCCACAGGGCCCTGAGAAGACAGCTCCCCAATGTATCTGCGATGGAACCTCCTTAGGTTACCAGTGGGCAGGTTGGCTTTCATGCCAGTTGATACTTTCTCTCTGTGTGCTCTGCTCTGCTCACATTGTCAATACCTGCTTGCCTAGTTTTTGTTTTTCAGAATTTTTTCTGAAATCTCTTGATGACCAATGACCAGCTCTTTCTTGACTTCTCTTCACTGTTATACAGACTTAAGTAATACATTTTTTTAAAATTCAAGTTTCAGGCGTTAAGT
The DNA here is from genome assembly GCF_000622305.1 of Nannospalax galili. NCBI lineage: Eukaryota > Metazoa > Chordata > Mammalia > Rodentia > Spalacidae > Nannospalax > Nannospalax galili. The sequence goes on along the minus strand of NW_008354273.1, from coordinate 272,642 downwards.
GTAGAAATATTAAATGTACCTGATTAGTACCACTGTAATGTTAATACCGATTGTCAACTTGACAGGATCTTGATTCACCCAGGACATAAGCCTCTTGCACATCTATGAGGAATGATCTAGATTAGGTTAGCCTGTGGGCATATGTATGAGGGACTTTCTTGATTAATTGAAGTGGGAAGACCCGCTTTATTATTTTTTATTTTTTGATCTTTTTTTTTTGAGACAGGGTCTACTGGTAGTCCCAACTGGCCTGGAACTCACTATGTAGACCAGGCTGGTCTTGAACTCACAGAGCTCCTCCTGCCTCTGCCTCCCATGTGCTGGTGCCCAGCTGCGAAGACTCACTTTAAATGTGATTGTCACTGGCCTTTGGTGGCCAAGACATAATGCGATCTGAGGGAGAATACTTTGCTTTTTGCGTGCTTGAGTCTACTGCTCCCTGGTGAGCATGGCCACTGCTGCTCCTATAATCCTTCACTAACATGAGAACCAGTTTCTTCAGATTTCCAACGTAAACTGAACACATTGGGACTCTCCAGGCCTTGGTGACAGATCATGGCTGCTAAGGCATCCAGCCAGGTGGATTGAGCAGCTGCTGGGGGTCTCAGCTTCTCCAGTACAGACAGCCATTGTTGTGCTGCCTGCTGTATCCTGTGGGCCAATTTAATAACCTCCTGTTAACATAGATTAATTCTATCGGTTCTTTTTATTTATTTTTTTCTAGAGAACACTGACCAATACAATTAACAATTGAATTCTAAAGATGCATTTTGTTTCAACAACAGGCAGAGCATTTTCTGGGCTCCACAGCATATGTTAAAAGATAGTGTGCAATCCCTGAACTTGAAGACTCTCCTCGTCGCTCTAGATTTATCGCACTTTTTCTGAACATGGTACCATCATGGTACTTCCCTAGAAACCTTCATTAAGTTTTTCCTTATAGTTTTCTGTGTGAACTCTCTGGGATTTCCATACATATTACTTGCCCCTTTACTGACAGCTACTCAGTTTATTGTGTTAACAACATGCCACGTCCATTCTTACGTCCGAGTACTCTTATCACCCTTTACATATCTTATTTAAATATAAATGAATTAAAATTCAAGTGACCCATCTTTTTTTTTTTTAATCTTTTTTTGGTCTATTTGAGACAGGGTCTCCCTGTAGCCCCAGGTGGCTTGGAACTCACTATGTAGACCAGGCTGGCCTTGAACTCACAAAGATCCAACTGCCTCTGCCTCCTGAGTGCTAGGATTAAAGGTGAGCACTGCCACACCTGGCTTCAAGTGACCTATCTTAACTAGTTCATACTTCAGTGATTTTTTTTCCTTCTGCTTCAACAAAATTATTTATCCTTATTGTTCACACCTGCTGGTGTTCTTCCCCCTACAGCATAGATACCCTAAAGGAAAAGCTTAGGCTTGTCCTACAGTGCCCAGCATAATGAATAAGCCTTGCTGAGTCCATAATATTTATTGCCTGAATTTTTCAGTGCTTCTGAAATATGGCTTGCAGACAGATTTTGGCCTATGAACTATTTTTTACCCCTCGTGCTGGAACATAAGAAACTAAGAATAAGCTTTAGAAACTTGCATAGCAGTTCAACAGAATAATTTAATATCTGTTGAAACGTAATTAAAAATTGTGTTTAACTAGCAGAAGGAGGCAGATGAGAGAAAGGTGAGGGTATAGGGGCTGAAATGGTTAAAATACAATGAAAATAAATATCTTCATGAAACTCGTCACTACGTACAATGAATATATGTCAATAAAATAAAAATGTGGTTTTTGTTTTTCAGTGTGTGTGTGTGTGTGTGTGTGCATGTGTGTGCGTGCGCATGTGTGTGTGTGCGTGCATATACATTCACCCACGTGCGCGTATGTGGAGGCCAGAAGTCAACTTTTGGTATCTTTCTCAATCATTCTCCACCTTATTGTTTCTTATTTAAACATAGTATTTTTATTAATTCTTTGAGAATTTCATACATGTATGAAGCCTACTTAGATCACAGTCACCCTCTACCCCTCCCCCCAACTCCTCCCCCCTCCCAACTTTAAAAATTTTTAAATTATTTTTATTTTATGTGTATGAGTGTATTGCATGTGTGCAAGTGCACCTTTGTAATGCTGGTGGAGGTTAGAAGAGGGAGTTGGATCCCTTGGAATTGGAGTTATGGATATTTGTTAGCCACATGTGGGTGGTGGGAATTGAATCTAGGTCTTATGTGCTGAGCCATCTCTCCAGTCCCTCTTTTAAAAAAATCCACAGAGTTCCATTTGTGCTGCCTGTATACTGATGGGTATTGGGCCATCCACTGGAGCATTCCTTTTTTTCAAAAACTATTTATCTTATGTTTATGTTTATGTTTTGCCTGCATGTATGTAGGTGTACTATGTGCATGTTCTGTGTCCCCGTGGAACTAGTTACTGATGATTGTTAGCTTACATGTTGGTGCAGAGATCTGAACCTGGATCCTCTGCAAGAGCAGCAAATGCTCTTAACCACTCAGCCATCTCTCCAACCCTGAAGTAATATTTTTTTGTGGTAAAATATACATCACATAAAGATTACCATTTCATCCACTTTAAGTGCACAGTTCAATGACATTAAGTACGTTCCACAGTGTACAACCATCAGCATGATCTGTAGAAACTTGGATTTTTCCAACCTGAAGCTATGTACACATCAAATACTAAATCTTCCTTCTCCGCTCTTCCATGAACTAATTCCTTAAAAATTATGTATTTGTGTGTTTTCTAACTTCTTCAATTCGCTACCAGTGTGAATGAAAATGTATTGAATACTGGCCCAGATGCTGAGCAGGGTTGAATCACATTTATAAAGAAGGCTGCATAATTTTCCATGGCATTAGTTGGTTTCCTGGGTGACAGAGTCTTGTTGCATCATATTCTTCATCTTTCATCCAAATTCCAATTAAATGTGCAAAAGTACACAAGTTGTATTTTTGTTTCAGAGGTTATCAGGAAAATATACCAGCCCGACAATTTTAAATAAAGATTGAACTGAAATGCTGTTTTCATTTTATTTATCTCAGATACTTGAGTACTTAAATGAACATATTTGCAAAATTATTAAAGATGAAAGTGGATGGTAGCTTGGTTATTTTTAAAACCCAGATAAAATGTTTACAGCTGTCTTTATTTGGCACTGTCCTGGCTTTACCTCTTTCTTCCTGTCTTTCCTAGCAGGTTCAGTTGCCCCTCTTCCTTCCCTGACCTGTAAGTTCACCAGTTTCCTAAGGTTTTCTCCATTAGCCTTTTGTTTAAAAATCACACCTTTTCCTGTTTCACGTGTGTAGGAGGGTGTTCCTTGTAAGTCTATGTTTCTTACCTTTTGAGTAACAGTTCTAGATTAAACATTCCTCAGATATAGTCTACTACCTCAAACAAAATGGTTATTGGTAGACTTGCCATTTTTCCATTCTCTTTGAGTCCCTACCTTATGTATTATTTATTATTTATTTATTTATTTATATTTATATTTATTTTTATTTACTTTTTATTGCTGGGGATTGGCTTAGAGCCTGGCATCTACTAAGCATGTGCTCTCTGCCACTGAGCTCCCAGGACCTCCCCTTTTTAAAATAGCCCTACTGTTCTTGTCAATATCCAAGATTTATACTTCATGGCATTTCCGTTTCTATTCGAATGACCAACATCTTGGGTTTTGTTCATTATCATACCATCTGTCCCTTTGCGTTGTAAGTGAAAAGCTGATAAACACAGCCAGGAGTTAATGGGGTGAAGAGAGAGTCCTGGAGACAAATCTCAAAGCAGTGCTTCTTTTCCAACAGGAAAAGCACAGAGCTTTTATTGGGGAACTCATACATATTTATATGGGAAGGACTGATCATCACATGGGACAGAGGCACATTCCTCAGTTCACACAACTGGAAATCATTCTTCCCCCTAACATGGCTTCTTCAAAAATGGCAGTCAGGAATGCCTGTGGGTGGAGAATTGAGGGTTCTAATGAGGACTTAACAAACAAAATTACTCTAGGTCACCTAGGAGAAGGACTGAGGTGTCTTGGTGGGTTTAAAGAATTTCCTTGTGGTTTTATCTGGAGGGCCTTATCTGAACAGAAAAACAACACTAAAGACCTACTAATGAGTTAACAGTCATTTTAAACATACAGCTGTCTCCTGACCTCCTGAAACATAAGTAATTTCTCCTAAAACACCTGCTTAGTGGCTGACCTCTTCCTTTCCATGTCTTCTGCAAACCATCTAGTGTAGGGTCTAGACAGCTGATGTCTAGTCTACTGCTATAGTCCTTCATCTAAATAAATTTCATTTTAGTACTTACAGCACTTTCGTTCAATTCTCACATGAACAGTTTTTTTAGATTATAGTCAATTTGTATCTCAGCACTGTCTTTTTCATTTTTGCTGTTTTCTGCAAGTCTCACATCCTGAGTTGGTACTCCATTTTTTCAAATAATGGTATTTTAATCATAATTTATTTTTTTTCTAATGTACGTTGTATAGCACTGCCAGATTCTTTCACTGTTAAGCCATTATTTGAGTGTTTATTATGTGTCAGGGACTCTTGACACTAAGGATACAATCATCAACAAACACAAACTTATAACCTTTGGAGGCTTATATTCTAGTGAAGTAGAAGGATGCTAAATTATCAAAATATGTAGTGTTCTAGGTGATGAGAACTGCAAAGAAGGGAACTGAATGAAGGAAGAAGAGACCTGAGGATGCAGCTCAGCAGCAAAGGGCTTGCCTAGCACGCGCGAGCTCCTGGGTTTGGTCCCTTGCACTGCACACACTCAAAAGATAGGATGTATCAGGGGTAAGAGTTCGATATTTTGGAAAGGGTGGTGCAAGAAGGCCCTTCTGTAAAGGTGGCATTTGAGTGAAAACTCAATGAGGAATGCAGTAAATATGTGCAGGGAGAGGATTCAAAGCAAAGGAAACAGCAGGTACAGGTACTTCAGATACAAGCCTGTTAGAATATGGGGAACAGAGTGAGCAGGAAGCTGAGGAGTAGGAGGCACAGCTGTGTGTTAGGGGGAGCGGTACAGAGTGTGCTAATACAGCTTGAACAGGGTCTCATGAGTCACACGCTTCTGTTTTACACTCAATGGCTTGCCTTTGCAGGATCTGGAACATACAAGTGTGTTGGAGGCCAAGCCTTAAGTGCACCCCTGCCCCAGTTTGAAACAACCAGGTGGCCTTGTGAAAACATGTTTTTCTTGCCCTGATTTTTTTCTACATTTTACTTCCTTATCTTGTGAAACCACCAGGGCTCATGACTGTAGTAGAAATTCCCCAGCAGGGCCTTGCCGCCTTCCACTCCCCCTGCCTTCTCTCCACCCTTTACCTTCCCCCACCCTCCGCTTTACTATATTAACACTGTGTGATTGCTCAATAAATGAGACTTGATCAGAATACTGTCTTGTCTCCATTTCTTCGTGCCCCCTGTCTATTCATTCCTCCAGGTTCAGTCTCGGTGCCCCACGCTGTTGCTCCGTGGGTCAGGGCATCTCTGGTGCCCAACGTGGGGCTCGAGGAAGACCACTGAGAAGAACGTCAACCACAGAGAGCCTGCACAGGCATCCCCCACGAACCCCCGAGATCGCCATGGAATGACCGCCGTGAGACAGATCAGTAGAAGAGAAGGTAAGGTTGACGCACCCAATAGATAGGCATTATTAGTGCTTGAGATTCTCAGTCCCACAATAGGGAGGGGCCCCAGCTCCTGAGAAATTGCCAGCTTGCTTGGAGTAGGAGGAGCAGTGCACTTGTTCCTTCTAAGCCGTCCACCGAAGATCTACAGTTACTAACAGGCGACCAGGTCTGTCGGGTGTGTGTCAGCACTTATACTGACCGGTGAGGCTCACGCAAGGGCGATTCTCAGACAGCATGGGCAACTCTTTGGATTCTCAGGGACAATTTCTTCAGGGACTCAAGGAGTCCCTCAGAGCACGAGGGATTAAGGTTTCAGGCAAAGATCTTAAACAATTTTTCTCCTTTATTCATGATACATGCCCTTGGTTCCCCCTGGAAAGGACAATCGACCAAAAAAGATGGAAAAGAGTAGGCGATGCACTTCAGGATTATTATCGGACCTTTGGACCTGAGAAGGTTCCCGTAACTGCCTTTTCTTATTGGAACCTTAAGAACCCGAACAGACCAACATTGGCCTCTCTGAGAAAACTGAAATCGAGCCATCTGAGGGCCCAGGGCCCTGTGATGAATGTTACAAAAGAGGGAACATCTGCAACAGGCTGCCTTTCCCCCGGGCCTCTTAGCTCAGATACAGAATGCCGCACTCAAGGCATGGCGG
>NW_008354273.1:264305-265920 GCF_000622305.1 Nannospalax galili | reverse complement strand
CTTGCCCAAGACCATTTGCCCTAGGTGCAAAAAGGGGCGCCATTGGGCCAATGAATGCTGCTCTAAAACTGATAATGAAGGAAAAACCCTAGCCCCTAGGCAGGGAAACTTCTCACGGGGCCAGCCCCTGGCCCCATCAAAGGGATTGAACCCTGGGGCTATCAGGTTCACCCCACCAGCACAGATCAGGAATTTAGCTCCCTCCTCAGAGTTATCCCTGGGAGTACTGGATTGGACCTCTGTGCCTCCACCTCTACAATATTAATTCCAGAACTAGGGTTTCAACTCATATCCACAGACATTTTTGAGCCATTTCCACCTGAATTGACAGGATATGTAATAGGCAGGGGAAGCATGCTCTTGGAAGGTCTCCAAATAGCCCTGGGAATAATAGATAATAGCTTCACTGGACAACTTACACTTTTAGCCCTCTCCACTCTTGGGCCCATAAAAATTAATCAGGGGGACCGAATTGCATACCTCCTACTACTCCCTGCCAATACAGATGCCCATTCTAGTACTCCCCCCGCTCTGGGCCTCCTGGGCCTTCAGAGATATATTGGGCACAACAAGTTACTGAAGATAGGCCTATGCTCACCCTGTGGCTAGATGATAAGCCCTTTAGGGGACTCACTGATACTGGGGCCGAGCGACACTGGCCTAAGGAGTGGCCATGCACAGTCTCCATGACTCATCTAGAAGGAATAGGCCAGACCTCCCACCCTAAGAAGAGTTCTAAGATCCTTACTTGGAAGGATGAGGAAGGAAATACAGGCCAAGTTAAGCCTTACATCATACCAGGGCTGCCCCTTAACCTGTGGGGTCGTGATATTCTATCTCAGATAAAACTTCTGATGTGCAGCCCCAATGAGATAATCACTCGTCAAATGCTAAAACAGGGATTCTTGCCTGGACAGGGACTAGGCAGGAACTCTCAGGGAATAAGAGACCCTATACAGCCCCCTCTATAGCCGAGGACTGCTGGATCTGCCAAAAGGTTGGACCCCCCAAACCCCTTGCTGTGATCATTAACACTTCCACCATCTCCAATACCTCAGAGTCTGAGCTATTTAAGCCTCCCCACAATTGCACCCTAGCTCCTCCCATACGAGTCCAATCCATGCCCATATTACCTGGACTCTGTGTTTTTGCCACACCATACCCAAATGGCTCCCGTGTCGATTTGGGGAACATTTATTCAACTTCCTGCAGCTCAAACATTTCTGTTTCATATGATGCTGATGTTTGCCCACCTGCTGGGAGTGTCTTTGTCTGTGGGGGCGGATGGGCACATAACTTCCTTCCGGTCAATTGGACAGGTCAATGTGCCCTCGCCGTCTTATTTCCAGATCTAGATATCATTCTAGGCAGCAAGCCCCTCCCCGTTCCTGCCTTTGAATACGTGGGAGGCCGTCCCAAAAGAGCCGTCCAAATGATTCCCTTAATGATAACACTCGGCATAACCGCCGGGCTGGCTACTGGAACTGCAGGCTTGGGGATGGCCACCCACACCTACTATAAACTCTCCCAACAATTGATTGATGATGTTCAACTTCTCTCAGAAACCATAATAGAGATCCAGACAAAATCTCAGCATAGACATGGGAAAGTGGGC
>NW_008354273.1:258387-264035 GCF_000622305.1 Nannospalax galili | reverse complement strand
AAGCTATAGACCCCACCCACGCACGATGGGCTAATATATATATAATTCATTATATGGATGACATCCTTCTAGCAGGAGCATCTGCCTCTGAAGTCCTTGAATGCAGTCAGTACCTTACACAACAGTTAGAGGCCATTGGCCTAAAGATTGCCCCTGATAAGATCCAACTCCAGGAACCCTATTATTATCTTGGGTTTGAATTACATAATAAACAAATAAAAATGCAAAAAATACAGTTAAAAACCTCTCATCTTAAGACGCTTAATGATTTCCAAAAATTTCTGGGAGACATAAATTGGCTACGGCCATACTTAAAGCTTACTACTGCAGAACTTAAACCACTCTTTGATATACTTCAAGGAGAAACAAATCCCTTATCCCCCCGACACATAACCCCTGCTGCCTCAAAGGCACTTCAAATAGTTGAAGTGGCCATTCAACAACAACAGGTCACCTATATGGCCTATAACAAGCCTTTCTCCCTGATAATTTGTCCCACTCCACACTCACCCACCGGGGTATTATGGCAAGAGAATCCCCTCCTATGGATACACTTACCTGCCTCCCCTTCCAAGGTGCTTCTCACTTATCCCCTTCTAGTTACTAAACTAATTCAAGCAGGGAGAGAGAAGAGCTGGACGTATTTTGGTAGAGACCCTGACCACCTGATACTTCCTTATACCTGAGACCAGTTAAACTGGCTTATAAAGACAGATGACGAATGGGTCATTACCCTCACATCCTTTTATGGCAAGATTGATAACCATTTTCCTGCCAACAAGTTGCTGCAGTTTGCCCAGCTACATCCCTTTGTATTTCCCATCATCACCTCCTCCAGACCCCTTCCTGATGCAGCGCTAGTCTTTACTGATGGATCCTCCAATGGAACCGCTGCCTATATTATAGATAATCAAGAGTTTACTGAACAATCCCCTTTTAAATCCGCCCAGCTTGTAGAGTTATATGCTGTTATTCAGGTATTTGTCAGACTCTCCCACTCCCCATTTAATCTTTATACAGACAGTGCCTATGTAGCCTCCTCCATACCACTTTTGGAAACTGCTCCCTATATAAAACCCTCCACTAATGCTGTCCCTCTTTTTTTGCAAATTATAAGATTTAATACATGAAAGGAAGGTCCCCTTTTTCATTGGACACTTAAGAGCCCATTCTGATCTCCCTGGGCCTTTGACTCAGGGCAATTCCTTGGCTGACGCAAATACCCGCCTTGCACTCTTAGCTCAAACCAACCCTATTTCTGAGGCACAGCAGGCACATGCCCTGCACCATCTTAATGCTAACACCCTATGTCTCATGTTCAAAATTACTAGGGAACAGGCCCGCCAGATAGTTATGCAATGTCCTGGATGTGTGACCATGTTCCCGGTTCCCCACTTGGGTGTCAACCCACGAGGAATCTTACCAAATGAGATTTGGCGGATGGATGTTACTCATGTTACTGAATTTGGAAAGCTTAAATACGTTCATGTCATCATAGACACCTTTAGTGGCTTTATTTTTGCCACACCCCAAGCTGGGGAGGAATCTAAAAATGTAATTGCACACATGCTTCAGTGTTTTACAGTCCTGGGCAAACCAATAAGACTTAAAACAGACAATGGGCCTGGCTACACCTCCCAGGTATTTAAGACATTTTGCCACCAATTCCATATAAAACACACTACAGGTATTCCTTACAACCCCCAGGGACAGGGAATAATTGAACGCGCCCACCAAACACTCAAAGCCACTATACAAAAAATAAAAAACAGCCCCTTACATCCTGGAAAAACCTCTCCTCGGAATATTTTAAATCATGCATTTTTCATTCTTAACTTTCTTCAACTAGATGCTACAGGCTCTTCCATTGCTTACCACCTTTGGCATCCTGATATGAAACACCATTATGCCAAGGCCATGTGGAAGGATCCCCTTATTAATAAATGGAAAGGGCCAGACCCTGTCCTCATCTGGGGACGTGGGGCAGCATGTATATATGACACACAAGAGGAGGGTCCACGATGGCTACCTGAACGCCTTGTCAAACCCCTCGACACTCCTCCTTCAAAGAAGGAGAAAACCAGTCATGACCATGAGTCCAAGGAGAATGCGCCTCCTTGAGGAAGGAATTCTCTTTTCTTTCAGGCAAATGAAAAACCCCGGCTGGAAAATACTTGGTACCATCATCTTCCTTGCAGCTACAGCGGTTTTCATCTTTATGGTCACCATTGTCATCCTTGACGTAGTACAACAGATAAAAGAGTTGGAACTGAGAAAAACAAATTCATCCTCTTCACCATGAAACAACTGGTAACTGCATTTTTCCCTCTTCCCCTCCCTAAAACTATCATGTTCCAATTTATCTTATTGGCCATGTCTATACAAACAAGCAATCAAGGATTTGGAGACCCTAATGCAGTAGCCAAGAGGCTTGAGGCTCAATATGGAAAACCCTGTGATTGCAGAGGTGGGGTCTACAAGGCCTTCACGGCCCCCACCAGGGCATTTTTTACCAGACAGGCTGATTGTGGGGATCGCCAGGCCCATATGATGCATTATACAAATACCAATAGCCCATCTCACAGATTTCAGCAATGGGTTTGTATACTTAAGCCCAAGGTGATCCCCCCTGCTAATGGCCAGCCTGGCCCCTGCCCTTGCACCTCGTTCTATCAGACCATACACTCTGTTTGCTATGACTTTGCTCTTACAGAAACAAGACCTACTGGACTGGGATAAGACAACCCAGGACACCCCTGGGCATTGACGGGGGAAATTTGGCACCCTCCCAATGTCATGGCAATGTTGGAGAGGACCTATGTTGGGACCTAGAGGCCCCCATAGGATATACGGATGGTGGTGGGGTTCAAGACAAAGCACGACAAACAAGAGTAAATAAGGAGATAGAACAAAGAGTTCAAGCCCTGTACCCTAAACTCAATTACCACCCCTTAGCATTGCCTGAGGATAGAGAAGAACTAGACCTTGACCCACAGACGCTAAGCTTACTAGAACTTACCCATATGTTGCTAAACCAGACAGCCCCCTCTATAGCCGAGGACTGCTGGATCTGCCAAAAGGTTGGACCCCCCAAACCCCTTGCTGTGATCATTAACGCTTCCACCATCTCCAACACCTCAGAGTCTGAGCTATTTAAGCCACCCCACAATTGCACCCTAGCTCCTCCCATACGAGTCCAATCCATGCCCATATTACCCGGGCTCTGTGTTTTTGCCACACCATACCCAAATGGCTCCCGTGTCGATTTGGGGAACATTTATTCAACTTCCTGCAGCTCAAACATTTCTGTTTCATATGATGCTGATGTTTGCCCACCTGCTGGGAGTGTCTTTGTCAGTGGGGGCGGATGGGCACATAACTTCCTTCCGGTCAATTGGACAGGTCAATGTGCCCTCACCGTCTTATTTCCAGATCTAGATATCATTCTAGGCAGTGAGCCCCTCCCCGTTCCTGCCTTTGAATACGTGGGAGGCTGTCCCAAAAGAGCCGTCCAAATGATTCCCTTAATGATAACACTCGGCATAACCGCCGGGCTGGCTACTGGAACTGCAGGGTTGGGGGTGGCCACCCACACCTGCTATAAACTCTCCCAACAATTGATTGATGATGTTCAACTTCTCTCAGAAACCATAATAGAGATCCAGACACAACTTGATAGCCTGGCTGAGGTAGTCCTTCAAAACAGAAGAGGTCTAGACTTGTTAACTGCCAAAAAGGGAGGCATCTGCTTGTTTTTACAGGAGAAGTGCTGTTTCTACGCCAACAAATCCAGCATAGTTCGAGATAAGATCAAAAATCTCCAAGAACAATTAGAAAAGCGACGTCGAGAACTACAAGATAACGTAAAGGTCAGCCCTGCCAAAGAGGCTGGCCGGTTGTGCAGACCCAGTGAGACAGAGGGAGGTGAGGGTGGGGCCAGGCCCAGAGCAGCCCTGAGGACCTGAGAAGGAACTGAGTTGTTCTGGATGCACAGGATCAGGAAGCAGTGGTGGTTCCCCAGATGTTTGGGACACCAAGACAAGGAATGGGACAGGACCCAGGCTAGGAGGAGAGACCAGCAGGGCAGATGGGAGGGTGAGTGAGGCTGGGGGAGTCAAGGTGCGGAAGGCCCAATCAACTTATCCCAGAGAGAGAAGCCTGAATTTCGGAGAGAGCCAATTATGGTTTTATATGTTAATCACCATCTTCTGTGTTGGAGGCCAAGCCTTACGTGTACCCCTGCCCCAGTTTGAAACAACCAGGTGGCCTTGTAAAAACATGTTTTTCTTGCCCTGATTTTTTTCTACATTTTACTTCCTTATCTTGTGAAACCACCAGGGCTCATGACTGTAGTAGAAATTCCCCAGCAGGGCCTTGCTGCCTTCCACTTCCCCCACCTTCTCTCTGCCCTTTACCTTCCCCCACCCTCCGCTTTACTATATTAACACTGTGTGATTGCTCAATAAAAGAGACTTGATCAGAATACTGTCTTGTCTCCATTTCTTTGTGCCCCCTGTCTATTCATTCCTCCAGGTTCAGTCTCGGTACCCCACGCTGTTGCTCCGTGGGTTGGGGCACAAGTGAGCGTGTTCTGACACACATTACAAAGTCACTCCGACAACATTGAAATCAAAAGGGAAGCAGGCAGATCAGGGAGAAACTTTTACATATATCCAGGAGAAACTCAAAGGTAGCAGGGTTCAGTGACAGTAGATTCATGAGAGTCTGTTTTCTGATACAGTTGGACCACAATCAGAATTTTCTTGTAGATAGCATGTTAGTGTGAAAGGGGAAAGAAGATTCAAGGAATACTTGAGGATCTTTGGCCTGAGCAGCTGGAGGAGTGGGATTGCCCTTACTGAGGGGAGAGTAGCTCTGTGAGGAGCAGGTTTCGGAGCATGTTTTCAGGAGTTCAGCTGTGGATGTGCTATATCTATGATTCCTGCTTCATATCCATGTACAGAAAAGTTGCCAAAGTTCATGGGAGTGTCCTACACTTAACATTCAAGAAGGTCTGGGAGTCATCAGCAAGAAATAATATTTGAACTTTGAAAATAATTGAGTCATTTAGAATATATGCATAGAAAAAGATTAAATTTAGTTGAAATTCCACTCCTACCCCTGTTCAGTACATACTTGACAAGGGCTCTAGGTTTCCCATGGCCTTTCAAGGTGTAGTGTCAGATAAATCTCTGAGTCAAACCGGAATACAGTGGGATACATCCCTGTTGTCTCAGCCACTTGGGATGCGGTTGGAGGATGACTTTGTGTGTTTGAGTTTGAGGCTAGCTAGGTAACACTGTGAAACCTTGTCTTGGAAAAAAAGAAATACCCAACTGTAATATGGGGCATGCAGATTTGTCTGGGCTACAGTCACTCTTACTCTTTTTATTTTATTTTATTATTTTTTAATTTTTTATTTATTTAATAACCACATGATTAGAAGAAGCATTTCCTTACAGCTTTAACATATTTGATAACAATTTCTAGAGTAAAGATACATCTGTTTCAAAAGTGGCTGTAAGTTTTTAGGTTCACAGTTGAATTAATACAGTTATACAATATTGAATTCAATATAAACCCTGTAAGACATAAAATTGAATGAGTTTTTACCCTTTAAAGAAGATCTCAATTTCATTTTAAGATAT
>NW_008354273.1:245941-258258 GCF_000622305.1 Nannospalax galili | reverse complement strand
CCCTTCACCAAATGCATGTAATATATATTAATATGTTCTAAATAACTGAAAATCCAAAGCAGCCACCAAGACATGAGAGGCAATTCTATCCTTTTTTAAAAAATTGTTTTTTTATGTGTATATCATACAGAACATCCCAAAGAATCTTATTCATCTATATACTCACTTCCCGAATGGCACCCTCCCATAGCCTCCCTCCCACCCTCTGACTGGAGCCCATATACTCTGTCATCCCTGTTACTGTCCACTGTGTTGTTGGCACCCCCAGCCATTCCCCAGTGCTTGTTCATCCACTGAATCTAGTCAACCTGTCTAGAGAGCCTTGTTTTAGGAAGGTCAGCTGTTCCTTATCTAGCAGCAGTCAGTTGTCAACATTCCTTTAGATAAGATTGGGGTCTGCTGTTCATTTTCCCAGTTCTATGCTGGGCTACTATCTGGGAGTCTCTTGGGCCACCCTGGCCAACAGCTCAAAGGAGCTTATTTTCTGTCTGGCATTGTTTCTTCTTATGTAGCCTTTAGCTATACATATGGACTCTTAAAAATTATATTGACTTCTTCAATCTTTGGTGATGCTTTCCTTTTGGGTGTTTAAGACCTTACAGTTTGCCCAGATAAACCAATTTATTTTTACTATTAAGGCCATTTGAGGATCTGTTCCTCAGGGGTCATATGGGCTTGGGAGGAGACCCTGGCTCCCTTCTACCAGTTCTATGTGAAGATAAGTCAAAGGTCGTGCTTAACTATGGCTGGCTTTGCTTGGAAGTATGGAGGACAGTCACTCTTACTCTTTACTTAAAAAATTTTCTTACTTTTTTCCCCCAGTACTGAGGATCAAACCCAGGACCTTAAATATGCTAGGTAAGCATTAAGACAGGTTGTCCCTGTAGCCCCAACTCACTATGTAGACCGGCTGGCCTCACTATGACAGAGGTCCACCTGCTGCTGCCTCCCCAGTGCTGGGATTAAAGAAGTGCACCACTGTGCTGGGCTTGATCTACTTCTTTTCCAAACATAAATTATTCTATTTTATTTTGAAGAATTCTGACTCTTGACCTCCTAATATATATTGCAAAGTTCAATACCTATGCCCCTTTCTTCTTGTTACAAAGATATTACTTATTACTATTGTGTGTTGGGGGAAGCACTTGTACCATGGCATGAGTGTGGAGACCAGAGAACAATGCCGTGGAGTTGGCTCTCTTCTTTCACCTTTATGTGAGCTCTTGGGAACGAACTCCAGTTGTCTGGCTCTTGCTACAAGCATTTTTACCTGCTGAGACATCTCCCTGGTCCATGTTTTTTATTAATTTTATTTTCTGCATATTAATGTATTGCCTGCATGCGTGTAAGTGCACCTGTGTCATGCAGTGTCTTGGAAAGTCAGAAGAAGACGTTGGATCCCCTGGAACTGGAGTTCTGGATGATTGTTAGCCACCATGTGGGTGCTGGGGATTGAACCCAGGTCCTCTGCAAACGCAGCCATTTCTCTTAACTGCTGAGCCACCTCTCGAGTCCCATGAACCAGGATTTTTAATACTTTGTCTTCAACAGTGATCAGAACCCCAGTTCTACTTCTGCAAGACAGTCTATGGGGAAATGGTCTATCTAAACACTAGGAAGCTGGGGGAAGTAGAGGTTATTTAGGAACATTTGGACATTGATGTTTCTTTCTTACCTTAAGTCAATTCAAGTGTCATGGCAACTGACTTTGGAGAACCAGCAGGAACTCAGATGTTGGTAATTTGTTCCCATTAAAGGGCACAGCTTATTAATGTTTGTTCTTTTCACAATGGTGATAGTGACCTAAGGATAAGAAAGTGGCATCCCAATTGAGCCTGTAGCAGGCTCACTGGCACCCCACTCACTGGCACCATCTGATTGGGGGCTGAACAGAGCTGTGCTGACATGTGCCACATCCATTCTGTATGCTATTTTCTGGCTCTGAGCAGCATTTTCACTGTTCATAATTCAGGAACTAAATGTAAACTTGGTGTTTTCTCTCCTCTAATCCACAGTTGATAGCTAACATTTATTTAAGGCTTACTTCCGATTGGCCAATCTTAGTTGTAATGCTCTACTTATATTAAGTCTTCTAATCCTCCCAACATCTACGTAATTTAGCCATGTTCAGACAAAATTAGGAAAAATAAGTCATGCATCTTACCTGATAGAACTATTAACACAAGGTGAGGTTTTACCGAAAGAAATTTGTGTCCGGTTTACACTTTCAGTTGCTGTTCTGTACTAACCTTGCTGAAATGCTACAAGTCAGTTTTGATCTTTTTCTTTCCTTCTGGGAAGTGCTACCACAATTTAAAATAAAGTACTTCTACCACCATTACTTGATTTATCAACTAAGTCAGTAAATTGATGACTCGCCATTAAATGAAGTTTTGTTCTTGTGGTGCAAACTTGTGCAACCCCTATGGAAAACAATGTGGTGAACTCTTAAAACACTAACTTTCTTGGATATTTAATGGCCATACCTTGAGGCCTATACTAATGTGGTCAGAGGGACTTAAAGGACAGTTTTTGCTCTTTGCCCTCCAAGGTCGATTAAGTTCCAGGGAACTGTGGAGCATCTCTCAAAATGTCCTGCAACTGTAGTGGGTCCCCTGTCCTCTTCTTCAGGGAGGCCATGGAGATCCCACCAGATGGACTTGAACCAGTGTCTAGTCTACAAAGAGGAGGGTCAACACAGAGGAAATATTTCCTCCACATTTCCTCCACACTTCCAAGTGAAGACAGCCATGGTCAAAGCAGGATTTTTGACCGATCTTAACATAGATGGAACTGGTAAAAGGAGCCAGGGGCTCCTCCCAAGCCCATGTGACCCCTGAGGAACAAATCCTCAAATGACCTTAAAAGTAAAAATAAATTCATTTATTTGGGCCAATTGTATGCTCTTAAGCACTCCAAAGGAAAGTATAACCAAAGATTAAATTGACCAGTATATTTCTTTAAGAGTTCAAGGGATTACACTTCCTAGACATTAGACTTAAGTCCATACAAAATGTTATATAGACAATTATTTCTCATTTATGATTTTGTTTCTAAGCAGAAAGTGCTGCTGCTCAGATGTAAGACTTCAAATCTTGGTTTCCAATACTGTAGTGCCCACCTGTAGCTAAGGGAGACAACCAGCTATTGTTCTAAAATGATGGCTAAATTTATTTTATCCCCCTATCTAGAAGCCTTTGAGAGGGAACTGACACTGATTCTAGCCACTCCAACAGCTATCAAAAAACCTGAAAGCAAATCCTGAATCCATCACCCTAGAGTCCAGCCTTGGCAGACAGAAGGAAAATGAGAGGGAACCCAATAGAGGGATGCTTTTGAAAGCCTCTTGTCAAGAAATTCCAATGGATTCTCATGTGAACATTTGAAATTTACCCAGTTTTGACTTTTTTCTGATTGCCTATCTAGAACTTGTAATGCTAACTACTCTTGCCTTTACTTCTCCTTCACATCTCCTAGGCACCAGTCAAGGACTTTGTTTTTCTTTCCCTACAGTTAAGAGTTTTGCAATCTGGGAGTCTTTTATATCGATGTACTCAAATTGCCTCACCCTGTGTCCCTGTTCAACATGGAAGAAGTCACAGCGGTCTGTGTCTTGATCCCTATTGGCAATTTGCGTAACCTTTTCAGGGGATGGTGTGATAAGAATAAGAGGTAGGAATTGGTTAGGCAGTTAGGGTAAAAAGACCCCAAAGAAAAATAGCCAGTTTCTTGGCTAAAAATCAAAATGTCCTTGGGCCTCTTAGCAACATACTCTGTTCCAAAGTCCAAAAGTGTCAAAAATATTTGGGAGCTCTTAACTAATCCCTAAAAGATTTTAGGGTTATCTCTTCAGAGGGGGGAATGTTAGAGTAGCCAAAAGCCCCATTAAAAAAAGAAAAAAAGAGTACAGGAAGATGTTCAGGAAAAAGTGATGGGGTATGGGAGGAGCTGGAGGGGAGGGAGTGGGTGTGGATTGGTCAAAACACCTTATATGCATGCATGAAATTCTTAATAAATTTTTTGGGAAAGTTAAAAAGACGGGATTCAAGTCAGCACCAATTAGAAATTATGGCAGCAAAAATTTCCCTTCCTTATTATCTTGGGATAGATTACTATTCACTCTATAGTCTTTATTATTTTATTTTATTTATTTATTTATTTTTTTGGTCTTTTTTTGAGATAGGGTTTCCCTGTAGCCCCAGCTGTCCTGGAACTCTCTGTGTAGGCCAGGCTGGCCTTGAACTCACAACTGCCTGCCTCTGCCTCTGCCTCTGGGGCACTGGAATTAAAGGCATGCACCACCACACCCAGCTATAGTCTTAATTTATTTTAGGCTTTGCTCTACACAAATTTGTGCAATTTTCAACATTAAAATTCTTAAGTTTTAATTTTTTTTTGGTCTTTTTTTTTTTTATGAGACAGGGTCTTCCTGCAGCTCTAGCTAGCCTGGAACTCACCATGTAGACCAGGCTGGCCTCAATCTCACAATGATCTCCCTGCCTCTTCCTCCTGAGTGTTGGGTCTAAAGGCATGTGCTACCATGCCAGATTGGTAATTTTCTTGATTGATTTTTTAAAAAAATTTTATGTGTTTGAGTGTTCTGCCTGCATGTATGTATGTAACTGCACCCATGCATGCAGTGCCCATGGAGATCAGAAGGGGGCTTCAGATCCTCTGGAACTGGAGTTACAGATAGTTGTTAGCTGTTGTGTGGGTCCTGGTAACTGAACCTGGGTTCTCTGGAAGATCAGCCAATGTACTTAACTGCTGAGCCATCTCTCCAGTCCCAACACTAGAATTCTTAATTCTACTGGGGGATCAGACCTCAAGTCAACAAATGTCATTAAATCTACTGGGTTACTGTTTAAGTACAAAATCCACCTTAAGCATTGGTCCTCAACAGCAGAGCAAGTCAAAGTATTAGGTGCTGTGCTCATCACAGTGAAACTGGTAAAGTGACTGAAAGTTTCTTCAATGAAGCATTTGGGCAATAGAATGCTTAAAATAGAAGTGAAAAGAATGCTCCCACAACTTGATTTCAAACCAAGTAGGTTCTATATTTGGAAAAACTAAAAAAAAAAAAAAAAAAAAAGGTGTTTCTTTTGTAAATAGGAAAAGAATAAAATATCACTACATCAACACAGAAACTATCAAGAGCTTATGGTGGGCCAGCAAGATGGCTCAGTGGGTAGAGTCCTGACAAACTGAATTTGATCCCTGGAACCCACATAGTAGAAGGAGAGGACCAACTCCTGCAAGTTGTCCTCCGACTTCCATGTGTGCCATGGCACATGCGTCTACCCACATATGTGCACAATAAGTGAGTGTAATAGAAAGGAAAATATGGTAAAGAAAATAACTAAAAAGTTAGTCTTGTCTCAGTTGCTTAAATCCTACAGTATTTGCAAATATAGCAAAAAGATGCCAGCCTTTGAAAGCATGTATTTTTCAGTTTGTTCCCATTAAGTATTTACAGAACATTGCATATCTCATCCATTCATCCATTCTGCTACCTGGATATCTGAGTAACTTGTAGAGCACTCATTCTGGAATGTCATTCATTTGATCTTACGAGTGCCATAGTGAAATGCTGATCACACAGGAATGGGTGAGGTCAAAACAACTCATGTGTATCACAAAGTCCTGGAACGTTTAAGTTGCAAGATGGAAAATTCAAACATTCTGCTTGAATCAGAGTTTACAGTGTACAAATAATGCAAACTGCTGCCAGTGGCTGCTAGAAGGAAAATTTAAGGTGCAGGAGCCAATGTGACTGACTTATAGTCTGGGACATTCATGCTAAATCTCCTTCCTTAGAAGTAGTCGTAAAAATCCTTTTATACCACTACTTAGCAAGTTAATAAGGGCCTGGAACTCCATTTGATGTTAATTTCTGAAGAACATTACATACTGTGTGCTTTTCATAGAGTTTAGCTGCATCTCAATCTACTAATTCTTTATGGGTTATCCTTGCTAATCATTACTTGAGACCTTTAATTTCCTTTTCACTTTCGAGACATTTACTTTTGTCATTTATCTTTCAAAATAGCTCATTCCAATATAAAGTAGATCATATTTATATGTCCTTAAAAGAAACTAAGCCCGAGGACCATCCCTCTACTCTCTCCATCTTGGGTATAAGATTAGTATGTAAAACCACAGTATAGCAATGCTTTAAGTGGTGGTAGGGGGTGGAGTCACTGTGGTAAAGAAAGCAATGAAAGGACTACAAACGCAGGAACCATATTAAAATAGTAATACACAGGCTAGAGAGATGGCTCAGTGGTTAAGAACACTGGTTGTTCTTGCAGAAGACCCGGGGTTCGAATCCCAGCACCCACATGGCAGCTAACAACTGTCTGTAACTCCAGTCTCAGGGGATCTGACAGCCTCTTCTGACCTCCGCAGATATTGCATGACACGGGTGCACTTACCTACATGCAGGCAATACACACATACACATAAAATAAAAAATAATAAAATAAAAAATAAAATAGTAATACACAAAATCAATAACTGGGATCATTTTCTTGAGGACTCAGCCTGTAGAAGAAAAACGTTAACTACTGTTGCAAAAAATGTCTGTATGAAGTAGAAATGGATTTTGATTAACATTAGTAGAGAACATGCTCTAGAAAGAGGTGATGACTGAATGTAAAATTCTGGCAACAGTTTAATAGACTAGTCCTCGATGGTTTGCTGAGGCCAACATCTAAGGAGGACAAGAGTATTGTCTGTGGGCAAGTCTGTACGAAACTTGCAGAAATATGATACTGTGCAGAGACCAAACTGAACTGTTTTCACAAGTGCTGAAAAGCTTCATATAGTAAAAGGATTATTGTATATGCACTTCATTTCTATAGCAAGAGTAGCATAGAATACATAAACATAGATGTCAGCTTTCATGCAAGATATCTAACTCCTTCATACAATAATGCACACACTTCAAAATGGTGGTATTGTCATTATACCTAAGGCATCTGCATCGATAAGGCAGTGGTCATTGGAAGCACAGACCCCAGGATGAACGTCTAGAAAGTGGCCACCATGTACTATGTGTCTTTTCTTCTTGTCTTTTTAGTCTTCACTTTCCTTTTTAAAACATTTATTTCATTTTATGTGTATGAATGTATTGCCTGAATTGTATTGCCCAAGAAGGTCAGAAGAAGGCATTGGATCCCCTGGAACTGGAGTTATGGATGGTTGTTAGCTGCCTTGTGGGTGCTGGGAACTGAACCCAGGTCCTCTCCTCTGCAAGAGGAGTCTGTGCTCTTAACCGTGGAGCCATCTCTCCAGCCTCTCTTCACTTTTCTTAATCAACTTTGATGTTGTTGCTTCTTCTTTTTTTAAGTACAAGAAAATGGTATATTGGTTCATTTTTAAAAGTTATTTATTTAATAACCATATAATTAGAAGAAACATTTCATTACAACATCATTGACATATTCAATAACAATTTCTAGAACTAAGATGCATCTCTCTTACAAAATTGGCTGTACATTTTTAGGTTTACAGTTGAATTAATATGGTTATACAATATTGTACTCTGTATAAACCCTATAAGACATAAAATTAAATGATGTTTTAACCTTTAATAAAGATCTCCATTTCATTATTGTTTATTAATGGAATATTTTTACATGCAAAACACTTTGGACAAGGTAAGCATGGCCTTGCTCTGCCTCTCCATGTCATCAGGTAGATTTCAATGGTAATGTTTTTCATATCTACTAATTATTAAGGAGCAAATTTTTATGCTTTGAAGAATTTTTTTCTTTTTTAAAAAATTTATTTATACACCCACTTCCCAGGTAGCACCCTCCCATAGTCTCCCTCCCCCTACTAGAGCCCTTATACTCTGATATCCCTGCTACTGTCTGCTGTGTTGTCGGGACCCCCAGCCATTCCCCACTCCTTGTCCATCTGGTGAATCTAGTCAGCCTATCTAGAGGTCTTGTTTTAGGAGGGTCAGATGTTCCTCATCTAGCACTAATCAGTTGTCAATATTCCTTTGGATAAGATTGGGGCCTGCAAACTGCTAAAAACATTACAGTTATTGAACATGGCACTCCGGCAATCAAGATATTTAAAACCATCTTCTGGGGTGAAGAAAGCACAGTCCAACATTTAGAACTCTGATTAATAAACAAGGTGGTCACAGATTTTCCTCCTTGGAGATTTCCACAGCTTTCCCGACCAGCTCATCCTAGGACGTTTGGTAAGTTTGCGACAAAGCTAACATAAGAAAATTCTGGATCTGGAGTGATGTGACTAGTCCAGTAAGTTCCATCTCATTTCATTTCATTTACTGAATAAGGACAAAGACAGAACCTGGCATCAGGTCTTAAACTTAATTCTCACCAGTGACATCCTTTGCAGTAACACCATCTTTCACGTAGAACTGGTCTATACCTGCTGGGTCAGGCTCATGGGCTCATGTTAGAATTTCAGGGTTTGATCACCCAAATCACTGAGAAATAGAAAGTATACAAATGTCAACAGTCAGAATTCATCCAGCCCTTGTAGTATGCTGCTCCAACAGGGAAAATTGCATTAAAAGGCTCTGTTTCTTCCTGGAAGTTCCCTTACTGAACAAGCTTCATGAATTTCTTAGAAGAATAAAAAAGTCTTTAATGGAGTCAAACACACTGCAGTCCCTAGTAGTATTCAACAGGGGAACCAGGGCTTTTGGCAAAAGGGTGATACCACATTGTTCAAGATGAAACATCTCTTGGAGACAAACATGCTTCTCTCACTGAGTACCTAAGTTTCCTGTTTGTCAGTTTTTGTTACACTTATGATTGAACATTGCACTTCCTTCAAAAGTGCTCAGGTCTTGGAATAGTGTGAAGATCCCCAGAACCCTGGTGTGAGTCAGACTGCTGCCTGGAGAGCCAAACTCCTGGAATAGTGTGAAGATCCCCAGAACCCTGGTGTGAGTCAGACTGCTGCCTGGAGAGCCAAACTCCTGCAATAGTGTGGAGATCAACCCTGGTGTGAGTCAGACTGCTGCCTGGAGAGCCAAACTCCTGGAATAGTGTGAAGATCCCCAGAACCCTGGTGTGAGTCAGACTGCTGCCTGGAGGGCCAAACTCCTGGAATAGTGTGAAGATCCCCAGAACCCTGGTGTGAGTCAGACTGCTGCCTGGAGGGCCAAACTCCAGCAGTTTCTTGGTCACTTTGAAAAAATGAGCAGCATTCATCACTGTGAGACTAGCTCAACCAACAGCCCCAGGAAATGAGCTAAATCTAGTCCCTGCTGCCCATTGTTCCAGTCGTGTTACTAAGGTTCTGGGGTCCCCTCCCTGCTATAATTTTATATTAATTAAAAAAAAGATTTAAAAATTTCTCTGCTATTTTTGTGAGCAAAAATTGAACATGAATCTGTTGGAAATATAGGCAGATGCAGTTTAGTTTCTTGTAGTTCTTTGTTTTCCTGTTGGAGTTGAGGAAGCCTTAGCTAATATCGTAGACTACAATGAACATATTACTTTTTTTTGCTGTGATTAAAGCACCATGACCAAAAGCAACTTATAAAAGAGTTTATTTTGGCTTAGTTCCAGACCATAATGGCAGGAGAGGCATGGCAGTAGGTAGCCAGAGCAGGAAGCTGAGACATTGGAGAGAGTGAACGACATGCGAGGTGATGTTATGAACTCTCAAAGCCTGCCCCTGGTGACGTGTTTCCTCCAGTTAGACTGTACCTCCCAAAACAATGTCACCAACAGGGGACCAAGAGTCAAACATATGAGCCTATGGGGGACATTTCTTATTCAAGCTACCTTATTGTGTAAGACCATATTTCTTAATCCATTCATCTGTTTGTAGGCAGACTCTAAACTGATTCCATACTGTGACTGTTGTTAATAGTGCAGCAACAAACATGGCTGTGCAAGTATCTCTGTGATATACTGACTTACACTCCTTTTAGTTTTTCCTTTGTTTGTTCTGCTTTTTGAGACAGGTTCTCCCTATCACCCCAGAAGTACTGGAACTCACTATATAGACCATGCTTGCCTCTTTATCACAGAGATCTGCCTGCCTCTGCCTCCTGAATTATGGGACTGAAGGCATGTACCACCACCCCAGATCCTTCAAATATTTTTGACATCTTTGTTAAAAATCAGGTGGCTTTGCATCTTTGTTCCATTCCTCTGCAGCCTCAATACTTTAACCTAATCCACCCCCACCTTGTCCCCTGTTAGCCTTGAACCCAGGCCCATTGCAATTTCTCTGCCTCAGATTCCTGGATTAATTTCCTAATCCAGACTAGCTAAATCCCCTACCATAGATTCCACTAGTTCCTGATCTGTCTGACACAGCCCAGCCCTCTTACTATCCTTACCAGCCTACCCACTACCCTGTCCCACCAACTACCCAGAACACTCTATTACCTGCAAGAACCTGAAACTCACACCGATTTATTTTTCATACCTGAACAAAAAGCAACCAAGCTACACAAACAATATAAACAGAACCAAAATTCAATTAAACAAAGGCAGTACCCCCCCTCCCCCCAAGATATAGGCGTAGGAAAGGACTTTCTAAATCGGACACCAGCTGCTCAGGCATTAAGGTCAACAGTCAATAAGTTAAGCTCCAAAGCTTGGGTCATTGCAGAAGTGAGGGAGTATGGAAACATTGTAGAAGACAGAGAAGGTAGATGGATACAAGGAAACCAGGCTGTCTGGACACCACAGGGTAGTTCCACATAGGAACTTATGACAGCATGTATGAGACCTGTGCAAACCCAAGCCAGACAAAAAAACCCAGCATGGAGGGGAGGAGGTGGGTAAGAAACCCCAGCTTTAGCTGAGGTGCTATTAGAAATTTGATGAAAACTTCATTGAATATATGGATTACTTTTAGAATATAGTCATTTTCACAGATGAATTCTGCCATTAGTGTAGGACGTCTTTCCATCTTCTGGTGTCTCCCTCAGTTTTTTCTTCTTTTTTTTTCAGTATTTCTTTTTTATTTATTTTTTGGTCTTTTTTTAAAAATAATATTTTATTTATTATTTTTATTTTATGCATATGAGTGTTATGCTTGCATGTAGGTAAGTGTACCCGTGTCATGCAATGCCCACGGAGGACAGAAGAGGGCTTTGGATTCCCTGGAATTGGAGTTACTGAGAGTTGTTAGCTGCCATGTGGGTGCTGGGATTTGAACTGGGTCTTCTCCAAGAACAGCCAGTGTTCTTAACCGCTGACCCATCTCTCCAGCCCCTATTTTGGTCTTTTTGAGACAGGTTCTCCTTGTAGGCCAGTTCCAGCTGGCTTGGAACTTACTATCTAGACCAGGTTGGCCTCGAACTAACAGAGATCTGCCTGTCTCTGCCTCCCAAGTCCTAGCATTAAAGGTGTGCACCACCACACCCAGCATTTTTTTCAGTATTTTAAAGTTTTAATTGTAGAGATCTTTTCCTTGACTATGTGTTCTATATATTATTATCATTGTATTATTATTATTATTATTATTAGTTTTGTTTTTGTTTTTTTGTTTTTGAGACAGGGTCTTTTATGCAGCCCCAGCTGACCTGGAACTCACCATATAGACCATTCAGGCTGGCCTTGTTCTCACAGTGATCCACCTGCCTCTGCCTCTGAGTGCTGAGATAAAAGACGTGCCATCACACCTGGCAATATGTTATTACTTTTTAAAAGCTACTGCAAATGGGATTTTTCTTTGATTTATTTTCTGTTGGGGTTGTTATTAGCACCCCTCCCATCAGACTCAGGGATCATCTCTTAAGAAAGGGGAAAAAGATTGTAAGAGCCAGCGGTTGGGGAGGATTGGAGCAGAAACAGTGTCTTCTGGATGGACATGACGGAACCATTGCACTCACGAACTCACAGCATCACAGTGGTTGAGGTTGCCTGTACAAGACCTGCCAAAGATCAAGCCAGCTAACATTTCAGCATGGAGAGGGGAGGGGGAGCTGAGGAGCTATCAACCGTTGATGGCTTCTGGCAAAAGGGGAGTCAGTTTCCTTCAAAGGAGTGGCCTCTGGTAGGTCTACCATCCAGTGAATGGCCCCATCCCCATAAGTATATGGGCAGCACAAATTAGTCTCTGTGGGTTTAAAATATTGGGAGAAGTGGAGGGTGGGAGTGGATCTGGGAGGAGTAAGGAGAAGAGTGGGGTGTGAATATGAACAAAATACGTCATACGCATGTTTGAAAAATTCAAGAAATTAATTAAAATAGCATATTTAAACAAATAAACATTGCATATATGTATGAAATTCTTAGATAGTAAATAAAAATTATATTTAAAAAATAAAAGCAGCTGCGTGTGGTGATGCATGCCTTTAG
>NW_008354273.1:244876-245898 GCF_000622305.1 Nannospalax galili | reverse complement strand
TCAAGGCCAGCCTGGTCTACATAGTGAGTTCCAGGACAGCTGAGGCTACAGGGAGACCCAAAAAAAAAAAAAAAAAAAAAAAAAAAAAAAGGAAAAAAAAAGCTACCAATTTAGTACATTGATTTTGTATACTACATTGCTGAGTGCTTATCAGAACTGAGTTTAGTGGCATCTTTAGGGTCACTTAAGAATAAGATTATGTTGTGTGGAAATAGGGATCATTTAACAATTTGACTCTCCTTTCCCATTTGTAGCTCGTTTATTTCTCTCTTGTACTTTTGTTCTGGGTAAAGCATAAGCATTGCTGTGACTGAGTGGAAAGGGTGGGTTTGCTTGGCTCATTCCTGATTGAAATGTTTTCAGTTTCCCCTGTTTAGTATAATCTTGGCTGTAAGTTGCCTTTATTGTGCTGAGGGATGCACTTTCTATTCCTCTTTTCTTTAGTACTTTTATCATGAAGGGAGGTTGAGCTTTGTCTTCTGTATCTATTTAGATGATCATGTGATTTTTGTCCTTATGTTTATTTGTAAGAGCGAGACCACGGAGGACAAGTCAGTCTTTGGGTTGCAACAGCAAGAGGTTTATTTAGGACACAGGTACCTGTGGGCACAGAGTCTCCTCGGAGGACTTGCGCACCCCAGGTTGAGTTCAGGGGGTTTTTATAAGGCAGAAGCAGGGTACAGAAGCAGAAGTGCGGTTATTGGTTAATTTCAAACACACATAGTAATTTCACCAGTAATTTCAAAGGTATGCAGAGATATGGGGTAAGGGCCGGGGCTGAGGGGAAGTAGGATTGCTAAATGGGAGGTGGCCTCAGAAGCACAGAAGATTTCCTGGTATCGGGCCCCCAGGGTGGTCAGGAGTTCTGTCTGTAAAACTTGTTTATGGCTTAATCTGTGAAGCTTGACCGGTGCCTGCCTGTCCTGCAGCCTTTTGATAAGGCTGGTTCTGGTTTAAGTTTTAACAAGTGGGCTGTGGGCCCCTGAGCACTCATGGCGCCTAGTTTCTTTTTATTTTCTCAA
>NW_008354273.1:217738-241517 GCF_000622305.1 Nannospalax galili | reverse complement strand
AATTCAGCCTTTCGGTGTGCAACAGCAAGAGGTTTATTTGATACACAGTTACCTGTGGGCACAGAGTCTCCTCGGAGGACTTGCGCGCCCCAGGTTGAGTTCAGGGGTTTTTTTATAAGGCAGAAGCAGGGTACAGAAGCAGAAGTGCGGTTATTGGTTAATTTCAAACACATATAGTAATTTCATCAGTAATTTCAAAGGTATGCAGAGATATGGGGTAAGGGCAGGGGCTGAGGGGAAGTGGGATTGTTAAATGGGAGGTGGCCTCAGAAGCACAGATGTTTTCTAAAGATTTCCTGGTATCGGGCCCCCAGGGTGGTCAGGAGTTCTGTCTGTAAAACTTGTTTATGGCTTAATCTGTGAAGCTTGACCGGTGCCTGCCTGTCCTGCAGCCTTTTGATAAGGCTGGTTCTGGTTTTTGTTAAGTTTTAACAAGTGGGCTGTGGGCCCCTGAGCACTCATGGCGCCTAGTTTCTTTTTATTTTCTCAATTTATGTGCTGTGTTACATTTATTGATATGTATATATCAAATCATCCTGTATTCCTGGAATGAAATAAATCTGAGTATGATGTATGATTTTTGTTTGTTTTTTTGAGAAAGGGTCTCCCTGTAGCCCCAGCTGGCCTGGAACTCACTAGGTAGACTAGGCTGGCCTTAGACTCACAGAGATCCGCCTGCCTCTGCCTCCCAATCTTCTTCAGCCTAGTTTCTTTTTATTTTCTCAATTTATGTGCTGTGTTACATTTATTGATATGTATATATCAAATCATCCTGTATTCCTGGAATGAAATAAATCTGATGATGGTGTATGATTTTTGTTTGTTTTTTTGAGAAAGGGTCTCCCTGTAGCCCCAGCTGGCCTGGAACTCACTAGGTAGACTAGGCTGGCCTTAGACTCACAGAGATCCGCCTGCCTCTGCCTCCCAGTGTACGATCTTCTTAATGTGTGTAGGGATGACGTTTACAATATGCACAAAATCTGGACTAATGACTTTTACCTAATGGTGTATCCAAAAGCTGCTGTTTATAATGTAAACGAGCTCACTGGGCCTCGTGCTTTTGTGACTTGGACTTATGAATTTGATCCCTTCACCCAAGATAGTGAATGAATGTAGATGTGCTTGTTTAACATATTAAAGCACCAAAAGCAGGCATGGTATTCTCATTGAAAACAGTGAAAGTAATTGAGAAAGAAGTCTGCTTAATATTGTGTGTGTGTGTGTGTGTGTGTGTGTGTGTGTGTGTGATATTTTTAAACCTAGGAATCAAAGGGCATGATTCTCTTATAAGATAAAGGTGGATCCTAGCTTCTACTCGCCAAATTGTTGCTGGAAAGACTATTTCAATAAAAATATGAGTAAGGCCTGACTTAAAAGCACAGTTCTGTGAGACAGCTGAAGGAATGGGTGGCTCTCAGAGTTTGTGTCCACTCTTGGCCTTAAGAGTCAGGCTGATTTGTTATTCAGGTATAGCTATAATATGGCTTAGTAATGCCACAAATGTATTCTTGAGTTCAGTATAGAAATATTGTATTGAGGGCGCATACCTACTCTGCCTAGTTAGTTAGAACCTCCCCAGGCTGTCCCCACCCCCACCTTGCCCATAGGCATCCCTTCTGATCTGTCTTCCAGACACCTGAATTCTACCATGCTAAGAAATGGAAACAACCTAAATGTCCCTCAGCTGACAAATGGATAATGAAAATATGGTACATTTACAAAATGGAGTTCTACTCAGTGGTAAAGAAAGATGAAATCATGAAAATTTCAGGTAAATGGATGGAACTAGAAACTTTTATACAGTTTGTCATACAGTCTGTGAAGTAACAGAGACTCAGAAAATCAAGTGATATATGTTTTCTCTGCTTTGTGGATTTTAGCACCAAATCCTTCTATGTAAGTGCATATCCTGATGTAGCCTCAGGGGTGGTTAGGAGCAGGTCAGGAGCAGGAGCAGAAGGAACCATGGGGGTAAAAGGCAAAAAAGAGCCCAAGAGAGGGGACTAGTAAGAAACAGAGGAGGAAAGGGAGAAAACAGGGGTATTCAACTGGGAAGGGAAGAGGGAAAAATATACAAGGAGCCATAGGGGTAAAGGGAAAGAAGGCATTCAAGAGAGGGGGGATAATAGAAGATAGGTATTATCAAGGAGAAAATGGGGGTACTTTAACTGGAGAGGAAGGAGGGAGGTTAGACAGGAAGAGAGATAAGAGAGATAAATAAAGTTTAGGTTGTGTCAAAAACCAGGGGGAAATGTATTAGCTAATAAACCTGCTGAAAAATACATATATAATATCTAAACATGAGTGCATGTGTATACCTGAAGGGTAAATAACAAGAAACACAGTGCTAGACAGGAGAAACTTCCTTTCTTGTTATTGGTCAGAGTAGTCGAAGAGAGTCTCAAAATGACACAGGCTATTGCTACAGCCCTTGATTACCTCCAAGAACTTGAAGGTAAAACCCTATTGCTGAAGACAGGACATACTCCGACACAAGTGTGGAGCAGTGGAGCTGGAGCTGACCTGGAAGCCTTCTTCCTGAAGACTAGTTCTCATGATTCTAAAGGACACTATGCAAGCTGCTAAGGGAGAAAAATCAGTGATCCAACTTTAGCTTTAAAGCCTAATAATCACAACAATGACTGGTGCAACAAACTATATTGGTGCAGTAGTGGCACTTTTATCCAGTAATCAACAGCTATCTAATTGAACTTAAAGCCTTCTCAATGGGAAAGAACTCCTGGTTGGCACTGTAAACATAGTCAAATATATGTGGCTGGAGAGATTAGAGATCCTAGAGAAAAACCCTACCCCTGTCATATCTCTAGACAAATGCAATTTCTTCCTGTAAGCTAAATATGAATCCTTATATTTATAGACAAGTATACCATTCACCATTCATCAAAGAAGCTTCTTTGCAACAGATAGAGACTATTACAGAGTCCCACAACTAGTCACACACACAGAATAAATGTCTGAAAGATGCCCAGCACTAAGTACACATCTACAATGGAACGTCTATACCTAAGGCTCATGAAACATAGCAGAACAGGGGGTAGGGAGAATAATAATTCACCTCTCAACTCTCACCAGTGAAGCTTCCTCATGCAACAGAGGGTGATGACCACAGAAGGCCACAAATGGCCAAAGTGTAGAGAATAAGAGACTGCAGAGTGTGTGTCCCTGGATCGGATTCTTATATTAAAATTTACCCACCCATGGCTCAGGAACCACTGCAGAATAAAGGGTGGAAAGATTGTAAGAGCCAGGGTTGATGCATGAACATAAGGAAACAAAGTCTTCCTGGCCTCTGGGAAGTTGCTCATAGGAACTTACAGCAGTGGTGACAGCATACACAAGACCTAGGCAAACTCAATCAGACAAAAGCTCAGGACAGAACTGAGGAAACAGGCAGGGGGCCCAAACCTTGGTCAAAGAACAATTGGTAGCTGATTACTTCTGGGTAATGGGGAGGGAGTGACTCTAGATAGGCTGACTAGACTCCAATGAATGAACTCACACTAAGGAACATCTAGGTACACAGACTTGACTCGATAGGCTTTAAAATATATGAAAGAGTGCATGAAATTCGGTGGGGGGAGCTACAGATGGGGTATGGGGTCTAAATATGATTAAGATGTATGAAATGTACAAACATTCAATGAGAATATACATTAAAAAATAAATATTTTATTGCTCTCTCTGACCTGCAGGCTTCTCTCCTCAGTAAGTCTATTGCGCCTTCCATGCCATGACTCCCCCAGCCTCATTCACCCTCCCATCTCCCTCACCAGTCTCTCCTCCTACCCTGGGTCCTGTCCCATTCCTTGTCTTGGCACCCCAGACATCTGGGGAACCACCACTGCTTCCTGATCCTTTGCATCCAGACCAACCCAGTTCCTTCTCGGGTCCCCAGAAGCACTCTGGGCCTGGCCCTACCCTAACCTCCCTCTATTTCCCTGGGACAAAAAGACATGCGAGCTTCTTTCCTGGATGCCAGGGCTTACCTTTCCACTTCCTGTTCCTTTGCATCCAGACCAACCCAGCTCCTCAGTGCAGTCCCCAGGACTACCTCCCACCCCCATTTTCCTTTGCATCTCTGGGTGGCATGGCTCCCAGGCCAGTCCAATCCCCAAATTCTTGAGGCCAAAATCTTTCCTAGAGGGATCTAGACCTTAGGAGAAACCCTGAGAACATCTGATCCTCATCCGACTTGGGCCTCTGTGGGAACTCCTGAAGACAAAAGCAATCTGGCCACTCCAATATTAAAAGAACTCAGTGAATTTAAAGAACACACAAACAAATCAAAGAACTGAAGGAAGATAGGGATAAACTTCTGAATGAATTCAGAAAGGAGTTAGAAATGTTGAAGAATACTCAGGCTGAAATGAAGAAGGAAGTGAAACACTCAGTAAGCCAATTAGAAATGACAGGAGAAAGCCTCATCAATAAAAAGAACAATTATAAACATGATCAAAGAATTCAGTGAATTTAAAGAACAAACGAAGAAATCAAAGAACTTAAGGAAGATAGGGATAAACTTCTGAATGAATTCAGAAAAGAGTTAGAAATATTGAAGAATACTCAGGCTGAAATGAAGAAGGAAGTGAAACACTCAGTAAGCCAATTAGAAACAACAGGAGAAAGCCTCACCAATAGGGTGAACGAAATGGAAAACAGAGTATCAAGACTGGAAGATAAAGTAGATGAACCAGACTACACAAGCAAAGATTATGAGAAATTTAAGAAATCACAAGAATGGAATATGCAGGAATTGTGTGACACGATAAAAAGACCAAACTTATGAATCATGGGCCTACAGGAAGGAGAAGAATCTCAAAATAATGGCATGGACCAGATCTTCAAGAGAATCATGGAAGAAAATTTCCCAAAATTAAAGAAAGACATGCCCATACAAATACAAGAAGCATACAGAACACCAAACAGACAGGACCAGAAAAGAAACTCTCCACAGCACATCATAGTAAAAACACTAAATGTACAAAACAAAGAGACAATAATGAAAGCTGCAAAAGAGAAACAACAAGTCACATATAAAGGAAAACCCATTAGGATTACAGCTGACTTTTCAGTGCAAACTATGAAAGCCAGAAGAGCCTGGACCAAAGTATTCCCAGTTTTGAATGACCACAGATGCCAACCCAGATTACTATACCCAGCCAAAATGTCTATTATAGTCGAATAATTGGAAAAATTAATATTGTGAAAATGATCATCCTACCAAAAGTCATTCAATGCAATGCCAATCAAAATCCCCATGACATTTTTCACAGAATTGGAAAAAACCATTCTAAGATTTATATGGAAGCACAGATAGCCAAAGCAACCCTGAGCACTAAGAGCAATGCTGGGGGGATTACTATACCAGATTTTAAGCTGTATTACAGAGCTATAGTCATAAAAAAAATGGTACCTTCACAAAAATAGACCCATAGATCAAAGGAACAAAATTGAAGACCCAAATATGAGTAAATACAATTTCAGCCACCTGATATTTGACAAAGGGGCCAAGAATATTCACTGGAGGAAAGACAACATGTTCAGCAAATGGTGTTGGCAAAACTGGATCTCCACCTGTAGAAGAATGAAACTAAACCCCTATCTTTCACCCCACACAAAAGTCAAATCCAAATGGATCAAAGACCTAAATGTGAAGCCCGAAACTCTGAAACTGTTAGAAGAAAACATTGGGAAAAACCACAAGATATGGATGTAGGAAAGGATTTTCTAAACCGGACATCAATTGCTCAGGAAACAAGGGCAAGAATTAACAAATGGGACCTCATGAAACTAAAAAACTTCTGTACATCAAAGGAGGAAGCAAACAGAAAACCCACAGAATGGGAGAAAGTCTTTACCAGCCTGGTCTACATAGTGAGTTCCAGGACAGCTGGGGCTACAGGGAGACCCTGTCTCAAAAAGACCAAAAAAACAAAAAAGAGTTTTTCTGTATGAAACAAAATATTTTAAAATGAAATGGAGACCTTTTTAAAGGTTAAAACCTCATTCAATTTTATGTCTTATAGGGCTTATACTGAGTTCAATATTGATAACTGTATTAACTTAACTGTGAACCTAAAAATTTCCAGCCAGTTTTGAAAGAGATGCATCTTTGCTCTGGAAATTGTTATTGAATATGTTACTGCTGTAATGAAATGCTTCTTCTAATCATGTGGTTATTAAATAGATAATTAAAAAATATTCATAGCAATCAACATTAAAATAATGGTAATGTTAAATATTGGTGCAAATATTTTCTTTGTAAAAGGAATTGGTTATATATGGCAAGTGTACATTTGCATATAAATATGACTGATTCAAAAATGAGTCCGTGCAATTACAACTCATATTTCTGAAAATTTTAGTAGTAATGACAGAGCCTTCATTTCTTTCCTTATTCTTATCATTTTAAAGTTATATTGACATCTTTCCTGTTACGTTCAATATCGCAGTAATAAACACATGACAAAAAAAAAAGCTTTTGTCCTGTCAGGTGTGGTTGTTCAAACTTTTAATCTCAGTCCTTAGGCAACAGAAAGACAGGTGGATCTCTGTAAGGCAGAGGCCAGTCTGATCTACATAGTGAGTTCCAGGCCAGCTGGGGCTACAAAAATAACGACGATAACCGCAACAATATTTTTGTCAATGTTCATCAGAGAAATTAATTTATAGTTTTATTTTGCTATTTTATTGTGCCCTTGTTTGGTTTTGGTGTCAGGGTGATGCTGGCTTCATAGAATAAATTTGATAGAATTCCTTCCTGTCATTAACAGTGTGAGGAGATTTTGTGTTAGTTCTTATTTAAAAGCTTAGTACAATTCATCAGTGAATTTTACCAGTCCTAGGCTTTTATTTATCGGGCGACTTTATTGGTAATTCAGTCTTATTGCTTGATATGCATTTAATTATGTACCTCTTCTTCATTTAATTTTGTTTGATCATGTGTGCCTAGGAACTTATCCCTTTCTTTTGATTTTCCAGTTTTTGGAATATGTTTTCAAATTATTCCCGAATGATTCTCTGGGTATCGTTGGTATCTTTTATAACTTTCCCCTTTTCATTTTCAATTCTATTATGGGTCTTCTCTCCCTTTTGGTTAATTGGGCCAAGAGTTTGTCAAATTATTTATTTTTCAAAAAACCAGCTAATTCCTCTTTTTTTCCTTATTCTGAGAACAAACTGATAGCCTGTGCATGCTAGACAAGTGTTCTACCACTGAGCCACACTCTCAATCCTTCAAATTGACTTTTTGTTTCTCTCTTTCTTTATATTGTTCTTTTAGTCTCCATTTCTTCTCTGATACTAATTTTTTAAAAACTATTTATTTATTTTGTGTGTGTGTGTGTATATGTGTGTGTGTGTGGTGTATACATGTACCCATTTCACAGGACATGTGTGGAGGTCAGAAGACAACTCATGTGTGGGTTCCAGGGATTGAACTCATGTTATCAACCATGGCAGGAAGCACCCTTACCCACTGAATCATCTTACCAGTCCCTCTACTCTGATATTTATTGTGTCTTTCTGTCTGTATCTTGAGTTTGGCTTGTTGTTGTAAGACCTTGAGGTGCGTCATTATTTATTTAATTTTTTGATTTATTTATTTTTATTTTGTATGAGTCTTTTGCCTGCATATATGTAAATTTACCCTTGTTGTACAATACCCATGAGGCCAGAAGAGGGCGTTGGATCCCCTGGAACTGGAGTTATGGATGATTGTTGGCTTCCACGTGGAATCTGGCAGTGGAACCCAGGTCCTCTACAAGCTCAGCCAGTGCTCTTTCTACTGAACCATCTCCAGCTCCAAGTTATTTATTTGAGATATCTTTGACTTAGATGTAAATAGTAATGACTATAAATATTCTTCTTAGAATTGTCTTTGCTATATCTCAAAGGTTGTGGTAAATTGTACTTTCATTTTCCTTTGATTCTAGGAGGCCTAGTGAAAAATATGATATAATTATATACTATATATATAGCAATATATACAATATATATATAGCAATTCTTCCACCATAAACTATAATGCATTGTAAAAATCATCATTTTTAACTTTTAAAGTTAGCATATAATAGAATGTGTTTAGTTATTACATTTCATACTTGTATGTACTTTGACTTTGCTCTTCCTCATCCCTAGCACTGCGTTCCTAATTCACCCTGCCTGATCTTCCAGGTCCCTCCAACAGTCTTCCCTTAGCTTTCAGGGTCAACATTACTTTTTCCTCTCCCTCGTCCCTCCATTAAGAGCTCTTTTTCCTCTCTCTTAGTTTCCTTTCTACTTTAATGACTTACACAGACACACGTGTACACACACAGCATATGAGAGAAAACATGCTTGTTTCTGACTCTGACTTATTTTGTTAAACAGAATGATCTTCATTGTATAATTTACATCCCTCTGTTTAATTCATTAGCCCATTTGTTGATTAGTTTTTCTACTATTTATTTATTTGGGTGCTTTATGGATTCTACATGCTATTCTGTCTGCCGCTTAGGTGGGAAAGTTTCTTTTTTTTTAAAAAAAAACAGCAACAACAGCAGCAGCAGCAATT
This sequence comes from Nannospalax galili, assembly GCF_000622305.1. Classification (NCBI taxonomy): domain Eukaryota; kingdom Metazoa; phylum Chordata; class Mammalia; order Rodentia; family Spalacidae; genus Nannospalax; species Nannospalax galili. The sequence goes on along the minus strand of NW_008354273.1, from coordinate 232,942 downwards.
TTTACACTGTCTCTACAGATTCCTTTGCTGCGCCAGTTTTTGATTTCATATAATCCCATTTGTCAATCTTTGGGATTATTGCCCTATGTTGGAAAGTGGTACCTCATCCACAGGACCCCAAGAAGACCACCGAGGACCCAACACACCAAAATGCAAAAGCAAGGTTTATGGTTTATTCAGGCTCAAGCTCGGGCTCTCAGACCTCACCAATACAACGGATCCGGATCCGTGCTGAGAGCCCTGGGTGGGGGAAGAAGGGGCTTTTTATAGGTTAGAGACAAAGGGAGGAGGGGAATAACGGTGTCACATTGTGGCTGGTCCAAGAAACCCGGGCGCCAATATACTTTTAAACTGATTGGGTGTACAGGATGCGGCCATGGAGGTTTTTTATTGGCGCGGCTATTCTCATGGTTGTGGAATACGTTGGCCATCTGTGTGGTCAGGAGTCTTCATTTTTACTCTACAGGGCAGTGTTCATGCCCGGGCTTATCTACTCTGTAGTTTCCTGGAAGGGGAACAGCAGGGGGAGGGGTAGCAGCAGGTGGGCATTTCAAGAATTTTACAGAAGCTAAAAAGAGCAATTAGTGGTGGTGGGGGGTCAGGAAGGGTTGAATGAAGAGGATCTAGGGGTCCTACAGGAATCCTTGTCAGAAATCCCTTGCCTATGCCAGTGCTTTAAGTGTTTTACCTGTAATAGTCTCCCTTAATTGCATACCAAAGGTTTCTGCTGGTCACACTTGGCTTTAAGGTCTATGAGCTGGACAGGTACTCTTACCTTTCTGAGCCCTGCCAGTCTGGGGTGGCTTATGTTCTAGCCTGGAGACACCTCCTGAGCACCCTGGGAATGCAGGAAGCAAACCAGCACTGAGATCTATACAGGCAGACCTGGCTCTGCTTTCATAACCCACTATTAAACACCTTTCTGGAGGGATGAGGCTGCAGATGTCAAGTAGTCCATGGGAGCTTAAGAATACGTAGCCTCTATAGCAGTGAACCTGGTGGCAGATAGGTGATGCCAGTGACTGATCTATCCATTGACTTCTGGTTCCAGTTACTGTCAGGTGACAAGATCAGCTGCTAGCCATGGGGTTGGGCTTCCTCATTCTGCACTCTTCACTGCCTCCCTAAGCCTCTTGCCATCTGATCTTCTAAGCTTGTCAGTGTCTGGCCTTCCTGCTCCACTACTGATTCCCATCCTGCCTCTCATCCCTGGGCTGTGGAGGTTGACTTCAGTTTCTCTGACTTGTGATTGTTTCTTGTTCTCAGACGCCTGGGTAGCTCAATTTTAAATATTTTTGGTATTAATTCATTTCTTATTGCTGTGACAGGATACCTAACAAAACTTAAGGAAGGAAAGATTTACTTTAGCTCGTGGTTTAAGAGAATAACGTCCATTATAATTGAAAGACTAGGCAACAGGAACTCCTGGGGTCGTGGTGATGAAAGTGAGAGGTGACTAGTTACATCCTGCAGGTAGATAGGAAGCAGGGGGGTTGGGCTATAACTCACAAGGCCTGTCCTCCCGTGACCCACTTCCTCCAGTTAGGGTCCATCTCTTAAAGATTCCACAACCTCCCCAAAACATCGCCACCAACTGGAAACCAAGTATTGGAATACATGAGCCCGTGGGGGACATTTTACCTCATGGGGAGCATAATAAGCTCCCCATGAGGCCATTATCTAGCCATAGCCCGCTGAGGCAGGGGTGTGACAAAATGGGCTTTCTGTCTTTTGCTGACCTATCACTTCGGAGGAGTCACTGTCTCACGGAAACCCACAATTGGATTTAAGGCCCATGAGAACTCTGGGTAGGAGCCAGTCTTTTCCAGGGCATACAAGAAACAAACAGGAAATGCTTTGCTCCCAACAAGATTTTATGTAAATTTTCTTTTAAAAAGTTTAATACAAAGCTACTAAAACAAATAATAAAAATATAACTTAAATTTCAAAATAGTCTAATGTAGCAAGTTTAGAAATGGAACTTTCCTGATTCTGCTGGTTTTGCACTGAGATCTCAGAGCTGAGAACTGTCCCGGCCGGAGGGATCTGCAACCGGGTACCTGAACTGGGGAGTGGGGATTTGGATGGGGCAAGAGACAAGATAAATGGAGACAAGACAGGGTTTTGATCAAGTCTTGTTTATTGTAGCACAAGCATGAGGTTAAATAGAGAATGAAGACAAAGGAGCAAAGACTGAGAGTAATCATATCAGCCAGAACACAGGGGCCCAGATGTACCCTAAGGGAGGAATCTGAAAGGAGAACAAGGCCACGGGCCAAGGCTGCGGGCTCCATCCCGTGCCCACGGGAGGAGAGTGGGCAGAATGGAAAGTTACCAGCTTAGGTCTGTCAGCAGTTTTGAGAAATGGCTGAGCCCCGGGCTCCCAACAGAGAACAAAGTAGATTAGAGCCTGGAGATTCTAGAGGGTTGCTGTACCATCTGTGTGGAGCACTCTGTGGGCTCAGTACTTGCTCCAGAAGCAAGTCTGGGCAGTTGCTTTCAAATAATGGCTCTGTGAAATGCCATGTGACTGCCTGCTGGTCCACAGCTAATTAGAGGCTGTGGAATGTGTTCCCTTACTCCAACTATAGCCACGCCAGTTACCTATGCGGTGTTACTCAAAAAGTACTAATGTCAAATAAAAAGTTCGCTCTGAAGCAGGAAACATTAATACAGAGGTCATATTGTAGCAAGAGACTGATGTGTGAGTGTGTGTGTGTGTGTGTGTGTGTGTGTGTGTAGAGAGAGAGAGAGAGAGAGAGAGAGAGAGAGAGAGAGAGAGAGATCACTGAATTTTGGTAGATTTTCTAAAGGTGAGTGGTATGGAAATGTTCATGTTGACTACCACCTCTGCCTGTTAAGTTGACAGTGGGGACAAACCTGTCTCCCTCTATGTGAGTTAGAAATACAAAATGCACAGGGAACGCCCCTTGGCTGCTCCAAGCAACAGATTTTCCTCTCGATTCTCTTCAGACATATGCTACTCATTAACCTGTCTGACAATCAGACTAAATATTCAGTCTTTGGCACTTAAAACAACAACAACAAAAGCCAACTCACTCTCCACTAGAGGCCTTCCCTAGCTGTTGTAACTTGTGTACACAGGGTGTTTGTCAGTTTTATGTCCCATGCTTAGCACAGGGCCTGGAAGGTAAGAATCTGTTGACTGAATGAAGGATTGAGCCTGGTATATAGACGGTTTAGAGTTTGCTCTCACAGCCAGCCCACACAGGACAGCTGTAGTGTTACTCTGTTCAGCAAGAAAGAAATCATAATTTTAAGAATTTAAATGCTGAATATACTAATTAAATAAGGCAAGTACTAGTTACCATTGGAGGTATGACATAAGCCCTGGTCTACTGGAGTTTATAAATTGTGGAGCTGGAAATGTTAGTCACTTTAACACAAGGAAGAATAAATTTTGCAGACTTTCTGGGAGTGGTAGTTTTGAGCTGGTCTTTGATGTTTGCAGGACCAGGGCTGAGGTGTAGGAGTGGAATGAACATTACTTCACCAGGACCAGCCTCAGCAGACAGGTGGGGACAAGAAGGAAGGGACATAGCTAGGAACGAGGGCCCCACAACATGGCTTTGTTTACATGTAGCTACCATAGAGGCAACACAGAAACTGTATTCAAAGAGCTTTGGATACCAAACAGTACTTTGAACACAATGGAAAGCCATCAAATAGCATTCAGCAAGGAAATGCTATATGTAGAACTGTAGAATGAAGTGATTCTTAGTAAGTGCTGAGTATAAGACTCCTCTGTGAAGTTTGTAGAAAAACAGTATGTTCTCATTCACATTGAATGACTCAGATTTATGGGCTGGAACATGGGTGTGTGGGATTTAAGGGCCACAGGTAGTTCTGATGCATACTAGTAATTAAAAATGCTTAGCATGGTAGAGAACTGTCAGAACATCTCACTTTAAAAAAATATTTTATTTTTATTTTATGTGTATGAGTGTTATACCTGCATATAGGTAAGTGCACCTGTGTCATGCAATCCCCATGGAGGACAGAAGAGGCTGTCGGATCCACTAGAACTGGAGTTATGGGCAGTTGTTAGCTTCCATGTGGGTGCTGGGATTCAAACGGGTCTCTGCAAGAATAGCCAGTGTTCTTAACTGCTGAACCATCTCTCCAGCCCCAGAACATCTCACTTTCTAATGGTTGAATGACTTAATCTTCCTGAATTGTGTTATATAACTGAAAAAATTAATGTCTCAACATCTGCTTCCTAGTATTACTGTGAAGGATATACATGATAATATTTGAAAGTGTTTAATAACTGTGGTAAATATACAAGTAGAAAGGATTGTGATCACATTAGTGTTTTAGCCATAAAATATATATTTGCAGTAGAAGATTATTCAGCCATAAAGAATAATGGAATCCTATGGTTTATATTTTACACACTGTAAAATGTATGAGCCTGGAGGACATTGTGTTAAGTGAAATAAGCTAGACACAGAATGGTAAGTACTGCATCTTTTTTCTCATATGTGCAGGATAAAGTTAATCGAAATATAAAATAGTGATTACTAGATATTGGGAAGTGTGCATGTGTGCTGGGGAGGGTGGTCAAGGGGAAGCTGAACTTGAGCAGTACACACTGTATGGAGCTATTGCACTCAATTACATTAATACATAAAAATAATTTGTTAATCATCATAAATAAAATAACTTTAAAAGAGTTAAGCAATGAGTTTATTGTAAGAATACATCAGCAGAAATAAACAGGAAACACCCTCATGGGCTGAGTGAGCTCCTTGCTTGAAATGTTATATTTCTGCCATTCAACATCATGATCAACTTTTTTAGCTCTTGGAATTCCACTCCTCTCTCTTTCCTTATAGTTATTATTTCCCGATTTATTTTAATTTTATCTGTATGAGTGTTTTACCTGCGTGTGTCTAGGTACACCTGTGTTATACAGTGCCCACAGACACCAGAAGAGGGTTTTGGATCCTCTGGAACTGGAGTCACAGATAGTTGCTAGCCCACCATGTGGGTGTTGGGAGCTGAGCTCTGATCCTCTACAAGAACAGCGAGTGCTCCTAATTGTTGAGCCATTTCTCTACCCCATCTTTTTTAGAAACAATGATTTATTGAATGAACATGGTTACAAGTGTTAGGGGTACAGTGGGAAGCAGAAAGAAATCTTTGTCATCACAAAGTGCTGTTCCCATAAGAGTAGATAGAAAGCAAAAGTGCATTAGGCATCAAGTACTGTGGAGGAAAAAGGAGCAAGAAAAATGGTTGCAGGTTAGTTACTTGGTTGGAAAGCATGGTCAGAGAAGCGCTGGCTTGGTATATTCATAGGGTACCAAGGAGGCCGTTGTAACTGGACTGGTATAAGTACAGAGAAGAGTGTCAGAGTTCAGGGTAGAAAGCTAGCAAGTGGTGCCCTACTGCCAGGCCACAGTAAAGGCATTTTTTCCACCTTTCCTTAGAATGATAGACATTTGAAGGTTTGGGGGATGGAAATAAGATTGTACCTTCCTTGAGAAATCTAGTTGGGCCATAGTAAGGACATTTTCTTTCTTTCCTTAGAGTGATAAAAAGACATTTGAGGGTATTGGACATGAAAAGAAAGGAGAAGTCTGGTTGCTACTTCTGTGCTAGTTATTTTTCTGTTGCTGTGATAAAACACTATGACCAAGGGAATTTATAAAAGGAAGAGATTATTTAAGCTTACAGTTCTAGAGGATTAGAGACCTTAATGGTGGGGAAGGCATGGTGCCCAGAGCAGAAAGCCAAGGGATCACATCTTCAAGCAGACACAGGAAGCAGAGAGCAACTGGAAATTCAGCAAGGCTTAAGAACTCTCAAAACCCTCCCACAGTTACGTGTGCATCCTCTGGCATGGCCACATCTCCTAAAGCCTCCACAAACAGTGCCACCAACTGGAGGCAAACTGTTCAGCTACGACAGTTCTCCTATGGAGAACATTCTCATTCAAATCACCACAACTAGATTTCTAAGTAGGAACCTCAAAAAGGCACTTAAACTTAGAAGCTTTGGGTTGCGAATAAGTATGGGTTAGAGATAAAATCTATCAACATATAATTTGTACTTATATCCACTTTTAATTATTTTTATTATTTTTAATTATGTGTACGTGTGTGTACCTGTGTGTACATGCATGTGAGTGAAGGTTCCCTCAGAGATCAGAGATACCAGATCCCCTGGAGCTGGACTTACAGGAAGCTGTGAATTGCGCTATGTGGGCACTGGGATCTGAACTCAGTACATACTCTTAACTGCTGAGCCATCTCTCCAGCCCATATATCCATTTTAAATGCCCTTAACTCTCTTGCATAAGAAGGTATCATTAAACTATAACATGTATTGTTTCATAGTCTTATGATTAAATCTTTAATTCACCTGGAATTTTTGAAAATGGCTTGATACAGTGACCCCACATTGTTTCTTCTTGCGTGCTGGTAACACACCACTTATTAGATCAATCATTTTTCTTCCATATGGATAATTAGCCTCTTTTATCAAGCAACCTGTTCTACAATGAATTTTTCATCTATGACATTCTTCTTTTTTTAATTTTTAGAAACTTTAAAAAATATTTTATTTATTATTTTTTTTTTATCTGTATGAGTGTATTGCCTGCATGTATGTGAGCACACCCATGTCGTGCAATGCCTTGGAGGTCAGAAGAGGGCTTCGGATTCCCCTGGAACTGGAGTTAAGGACGGTTCATAGCCGCCATGTGGGTGCTGGGACTTGAACCTGGCTCCTCTGCAAGAGCAGTCAGTGCTCTTAACTGCTGAGCCCTTTCTCCAGCCCCCTGAAATTCTTCTTTATTCTGATATGTATTGTATTCTCAACTCTCTCCAGTGACCTACCTGATTCACCCAACACTGGGACCATAGCAGTTTGCTTGCAGAGGCTTTATCACATGCACCTGGCTAGACTTGTTCCCCTTACTCTAATACTTTATTCTCTTTAGGACTTCTCAAGCACTTTTTCTTTCATATGAATTTTAAGATAATTTAATTACATGAACACAACACTACATTCAGCTTATAATTTTTTAAGACAGGGTCTCCCTGTAGACCCAGTTGACTTAGAACTCACTATGTAGAGACCTCAGTCTCACAGAGATCCATCTGCCTCTGCATCCTGAGTTCTGGAATTAAAGGTGTGCTCCACAATGCCTGGTACCAGTTTGCATTACCTTTGAGAAAATTTACAAGTTCTCTCTTTCCAGTGTTTGGTTGTGTCCTTCAGTGAGATTATGGTTTCCTTCATGTAGGTTCTTTGAATCCTTGTTTAAGAATATCATTATGCATATTATGGCTTATCTAATTGTAAGAGTAGGAATTTTTACTTTTAGCTCTTTTGGGTACTGGTTATAAGCAATTTATTCTTCAAAATTTGTATAAATTAATTTTGCATAACTTTATCATATTCTTATTTAATTTTCTTTGGTTATTGTCAATAATTATCATATAAAGTAAAGACCTTCATTACGACATTTTCACACATGTTGCCTTCTCTCTTTCCCCAAGATAGTCCTCCCTGTCTGCTTTAATTCTTATACATTCATTTCTAGAGTTAAACATATGCTGCACACATGGCAGAAAACATTGTGTATGTATATGTATTGTAGCTTGATTGAGAAATGTTCTCCATAGGCTCAGATATTTGAACAGTTGGCTCCCAGTTGGTAGCACTGTTTGAGGAGATTATGGAATCTTTGAGAGGTGGATCCTTGCTGAAGAAAGTATGTCACTGGAGGTGGCTTCGAGAGTTTATGACCCTCCCCTCACTTCATATTCTCTGCTTCCTGTTTTGATAGTTACAGTGTTAGTTTTTTGAAGAACTTCCATAATGATTTCCACTGTGACTGCATTAATGTACATCCACACCATTCTATATAAGTCCTCTTTTGCCCTTACATCCTTGCTATTATTTATTTTAGTTGGATGTCTTCATGATAGACATACTTACTTGGGTTAAATGGAATCACACCGTCATTTTGATCTGCATTCCCTGATCACTAGAGAGGTTGAACATGTTTCTCATATTTTTTTGGTTACTAGCATTTCTTCTTTTGATAAGTGTTTGTTCAATGAATTTGCCCGTTTACCGATTATATAATTTACTCTTTTGGTACTTAATTGTGATGAGTTCTTTATACATTATAAGTATGAATTCCCTATCTGATGTGTAGTTGGTGAAGATTTTTTCCTATTCTGTAGGCTGTCTTTTCAGAGAGGTGACTATTTCCTTTGATTATTTCACAAGCTATTGGAGTCATTTTCAGAAAGTCCTTTTGCTTATACCTTGTAGTGTATTTATTTAATTTTTCTCTAGCAGTTTTAAAGATAAGGTCTTGGCCGGGTGTGGTGGTGCACGCCTTTAATCCCAGCACTCAGGAGGCAGAGGCAGGTGGATCTCTGTGAGTTCAAGGCTAGCCTGGTCTACATAGTGAGTTCCAGGACAGCTGGGACTACAGGGAGACCCTGTCTCAAAAAGACCAAAAAAAAAAAAAAAAAAGATTCAGACCTTTTTGAGACAGGGTCTCCTTGTAGCCCAAGTTGGCCTGGAGCTTGCCATGTAGACCAGGCTGCCCTCAAACTCACAGAGATCTGCCTGCCTCTGCCTCCGGAGTGCCGGTTTTAAAGGCATGCACGACCACGCCGGTTGAAGGTTCAGGTCATATAGAGATAGAGATCTAGTTTTATTCTCCTCTCTATGAATGTCAGATTTTCCAATATCATTTGTTGGAGAGATTGCCTTTTTTTTTCAATGTATGTTTTTGGCATTTTTGTTGAAATTAGAGGGATGAAGCTTCTGTGTTTATTTATACAGCCTCAAGTCCACTCCATTGGTCTATGTGACTTTTAAGAATTATATATTTTTTTGAAATAATGAAATTTGTAGGTAAATGGATGGATCTAGAAACTGTTATACTAAGGGAAGTAACAGAGACTCAGAAAAACAAAAGACATATGTTCCCCCTCATTTGTGGATCCTAGCACCAAATCCTTTTAAATTCCATGTTTTTTAAAAATAAGATGATGCTGTACAGCAGTCTCTTCCACGTGAAGTAACTACCATCATCATGACTTCAGCTGTGCCTGCTTGCTAAACATTATCACAATTGGGCTTGTTGATGGTTGTGATCCTTCATTAAAGGAGGGGAAAGCAGGGTCATTGGACTCTCATCGGAGTATTCAGCCACTCATCTCTGCCAACATTATATAATTTGTCTCTAATCACACATGGTTCCCTGGATTTGAGGAGGGCTAAATTATATAATCTGGGGAAGGCTAGGAAGAGAAGGCATGACCCATGCTGGGTAAAGGCTTTCCAGTGTGCATACCCTCAGGTCACTCATATACCTCAGCAACCCCTCAGTCATCTCTGTAAGTAAGCTCAGCAAACTCGTAGGTTTTCCAGGAAAACTTTAATAAAACGTTGGTTTGACACTAGAACCTTAAAATGGGATAAACATTTCTTAGTATTCCCAGGAAAAGAATTCTCACAACAGATGGAAAATTTATTTGTTAATGTTATTATGTCTCATAATTACTAAAAAGGAAATGAGACTGTAAAAGATGTGAAATGGATAAGGGAATGGAGGTATTTTCCAAAATAGAAAAAATGAGAAAGACTAAGCAAGAGATGAAGGTCTATGTAGGTTTGCTATGATATACAAAGGATGAGACAAAAATAGTATACACATAATCTTAAAATTTCTAAGGTCATAGTTTAGTCAGCTAGTTTAAGGAATAAAACATATGTCTAGTCAAGGTTTATCTGAGAATGTTTGGTTTTTACCCAAGCTTTATCTACACAGCACGTGGTAATTAAAATTACCAGACTGGCGAAACTTACCTTCTTGGATGTTTAACAGCCATACTTTGAGGCCTATACTAGTTTAGTCAGAGGGATTTAAAGGATAGTTTTTGCTCTTTGCCCTCCAAGGTCGACTAAGTTCCAGGGGACTATGGACCATCTTGCAAAATGTCCTATAACTGTGGCGAGTCAGCTGTCCTCTTGTTCAGGGAGGCCATGGAGACCCCACAAGAGGGACTTGAACCAGTGTCCAGTCTACAAAGAGGAGGGGCTACTCAGAGGAAACATTTACTCCATGCTTCCAATTGAAGCCAGCCATGGTCAAGCAGGACCTTTGACTTATGTTCACATAGATGGAGCTGGTGAAAGAAAGGAGCCAGGAGCTCCTCCCAAGCCCATGTGACCCCCGAGGAACAGATCCTCAAATGACCTTAAGAGTAAAAATAAATTGGTTTATTTAGGCCAACTTTATGGTCTTAAACACCCCCAAAGAAAGTATAACCAAATATTAAAGTGATCAGTTTATTTCTTTTAGTGGCCAAGGGATTACACTTCCTAGACATTAGGCTTAAGTCCATACGAAATGTTATTTAGACAATTATTTCTCATTTATGATTTTGTTTCTAAGCAGAAAGTGATGCTCAGATGTAGGATTTCAAATCTTGGTCTGCAATTCTGTAGTGCCCACCTGTAGCTAAGGGAGACAACCCACTATTGTTCTAAAATGATGGATAAATGTGTTTTCTCCCCCTATCTAGAAGCCATTGAGAGGGAACTGACACTGATTCTCGCCACTCCAACAGCTTCAAAGTGCCTGAAGTGCCTGAAAACAATCCTGGGTTCATCAATCTTGAGTCCATCCTTGGTAGACAAAAGAAAAATGAGGAGGAACCCAATTGAGGGATGTTTTTGGAAGCTCTTGTCAAGAAATTCCAGTGGACTCTGATATGCATATTTGAAATTTGCCCTGCTCTGACTTTTTTTCTGGTTGCCTGTCTAGAACTTGTAATGCTAACTACTCTTTCCTTTACTTCTTCATATCTCCTATTCACCAGTCAAGGACTTTATATTCCCTGCAGATAAGTGTTATGCAATTTGGGAGTCTTTTAGAAAGACCCACTGAAGGGGTACCCCAATTGCCTCACCCTGTGTCCCTCCCTGTTCAGCATGGAAGAACCTCTTCAGAGGATGGTGTGATAAGAATAAGAGGTAGGAATTGGCTAGGCAATTAGGGTTAAACAACCGCAAAGAAAAGTAGTCAGTGTCTTGGCTAAAGTCAAAATGTCCTTGAGCTTCTTAACAACATACTGTTCCAAAGGCCAAAAATGTTAAAAAGCATTTGGGAGCTTTTATCTAATCCTTAAAAGATTTTAGGGTTACCTCTTGAGAGGTGGGAATGTTAGAGTAGCAAAAGGCCCCATAAAAAATAATAAAAAAGGAAAGAGTGCATGAAGATGTAAGAAAAAAGTGATGGGAAAATATGGGAGGAATTGGAGGGCAGGGAGTGGGTGTCATTTGATCAAAATAGCTTATGTGCATTTATAAAATTCTCAAAAAAAATTTTTAAAGTTAAAAAAAGAATTATATCTTTACTGCATCTAATGAGATAATTGTGCAGATTCTGTCCTTGAGTTTGTTTATGTGGTGGATTAAATTTACTGATTTACATATGTTGGACCATCCATCGTGTAAATATACCACATTTTTGTTAACTACTCGTCAGTTGAGGGGCACTTAGTTTGCTTCCATCTCTCAGCTATTGTGAAAAGAGCAGCAACAAGCATGGTTGTACAAGTGTCTCCACAATAGGATGAGTCCTTTGGGTATGTGCCAAGGAGTGGTATAACTGGGTCATATGGTAGGTTCATTTTTAGTTCTATAGGAGTTCTCCACGCCATTTTCCATAAGGGTTGCACAAGTTTGTGATCCTACAAGCAGTGGATGAGCATTCCCCTTTCTCCACATCCTCACCAGCATTTGGTATCATCTGCTCTCTTGATCCTAGCCAGTCTGACTGGAGTAAGGTGAAACCTTAGGGTGGTTTTAATTTGCTTTTCCCTAATTAGAAACCATGTGGAACATTTTTTGAGATGTTTCTTAGCCATCTTTATTTCTTCCTTTGAGAACTCTCTGGTTAGATCTTTACCCCTTCTTTTAATTGGGTCATTTGGTTTGTCAGTTCTTTGTTTTTTCAGTTCTTTCTGTATTCTGGATGTTAAATCTCTGTCAGATGTGTCACTGGTGAATATTTTTCCCATTCTGTAGGTTTTCTCTTCACTTTTTTGATTGTTTCTTTTGCTGTACAGAAGCTTTTTAGTTTAATGAGGTCCCACTTGTTGATTGCTGGCCTTAATTCCTGAGCAACTTCTGTCTGATTTAGAAAATCCTTTCCTATGCCTATATCTTGTGAGTTATTGCCAGTATTTTCTTCTAATAGATTCAGGATTTTGAGTTTCACATTGAGGTCTTTGATCCATTTGGAGTTGACTTTTGTGCTAGGTGAAAGATAAGGATCCAGTTTCATTCTTCTACAGGTGGAGATCCAGTTTTGCCAGCACCATTTGTTGAAGATGCTGTCTTTCCTCCATTGTGTGTTCTTGGCACCTTTTTCAAATATTAGGTATCTGAAATTGTCTGTACTAGGGTTTGTGTCTTCAATGATTATCCACTGATCTATGTATCTACTTTTGTGTCAGTACCATGCTGTGTTTATGACTATAGTCCTGTACTATACTTTGAGATATGGTATAGTAATCCCCCCAGTGTTACTCTGTGCTCAGCTTTGCTTTGGCTATCTGGGGTCTTTTGTACTTCCATATGCATTTTGGGATTTATTTTTCTAATTCTGTGAAGTATGTCATGGGGGTTTTGATTGGGATTGCATTGAATCTATATATTGCTTTTGGTAGGATGGTCATTTTCACAATATTAATTTTTCTAATCCATGAGCATGGGAGGTCCTTCCATCTCCTGGTGTCTTCCTCAATCTCTTTAACGATTTAAAATTTTCATTGTAGAGATCTTTGGTGTCTTTGGTCAGATTTACTCCAAGATATATATATATTTTGCAGCATTTGGGAATGGGAGCATTTCCCTGTGTTCTTTCTCCAATTGTTTGTTATTGGTATATAGAAAGGTTACTGCTTTTGGTAGATGGATTTTATAGCCTACCATTATATTGAAAGTGTTGCTCAGTTCTAAGATTTTTCTGGTGGAATTTTTGGGATCTCTTAGGTATAGTATCATATCATCTGCAGAAAGTGATAGTTTGACCTCTTCTTTTCCAATTAGTACTCCTTTAATTTCCTTCTCCTGTCTTATTGCTCTAGCAGGAGTTTCAAGCACTATGTTAAAAAGGAGTGGATATAGTGGACATCCTTGTCTGGATCCAGATTTTAATGGCAATGCTTCCATTTTTTCTCCATTTAGAATGATGTTGGCTGTGGGTTTGTTGTATATAGCTTTAATTGTGTTAGGCATATTCCCCCGACCTCTTTTCCCTCTTTGTCTCTCATTAACCAGTGAAAACACTGTAATACATCTTTGGTGGGCTTTTTTGTCTTTGTTTTTCAGTTACACTGCTCTATTAGGGTTCTCCAAAGAAACATAACCGGTAGAGTGAGTATATATGTATAGAGATTTATCAGCTTAGCTCACAGGATAGAGTCTGAGTAGTCCAACAATGGCTGCACCATGCTGAAGAGGCTGAGAATCCGTAGTCGCTCAGTCCACGAGGCTGGATGTCTCAGTAGTCCCAATCTGGCACTGAAGGTCTGTTGAATTCCAAAACATCAGCTAGTCTTCAGTCTACAGCAGCAAGACGAACTCACCAGTGAGAGAGAAGGCAAGCAGCAAGAAGCCAGGCATCCTCCTCTGCCTTGGCCTTTTATACTGGCTGCCATTGGAAGGTAACACCCACATTTAGGGCGTGTCTTCCAGCTTTAGATGATCCAATCAAGAAGATCTTTTTCATTTCAGTTAATCACAGATCTAATCAAGTTGACATACAGGATTAGCCATCACACTTGCGTATATTGAACCATCCCTGCATCTCTGGAATAAAGCCTACTTAATCATGGTGAATGATCTTTTTGATGTGTGTCTGTATGTGGTTTGCAAGTATTTTGCTGAGAATTTTTGCACCTGTGTTCATTAAGGATATGGGTCTATAGTTTTCCTTTTTGGTTATGTCTTTACCTGGTTTGGGTATTTGAGTGATGCTGGCTTCATAGAAGGAATTTGGTAGTTCTTCCTCTGTTTCTATCAGTTTGAATAATTTAACTAGTATTGTTTGGAGGTCTCCTTTAAATGTCTGGTAGAATTCTGCTGTAAATCCATTTGGGCCTGGGCTTTTTTTCAGTTGGGAGGCTTTGTATTACTGTTTTGATTTCCTTAACTGTTGTCAGTCTGTTTAAACTGTTAATCTCTTCTTGGTTTAACTTTGGTAGTCCCCATGATTTTAGATATCATCCATTTCTTTTAAATTTTCAAATTTAACAGAGTATGTGTTTTTAAAGAGTTACCTTATAATTTTCTGGATTATTTTTATTGTCTGTTGTGATGTTTCCCCTTTCATCTCTGATTTTTTTGATTTGGATTTGCTCCTTTTTTCTTTTGGTTAACTGGCCTAAGGTTCTGTCTATCTTATTTAGTTTTTCAAAGAACCAGCTCTTAGATTCATTGATTCTTTGTATTGTTTTCTTTGTTTCTATTTCATCAATTTCTACTCTGATTTTTGTTATTGTCTTCTGCTGGGTTTGGATTTCATTTGTTCTTGCTTTTCCAGGGTCTTAAGTTCCAGTGTTAGGTCATTTATTTGGGCTCTTTCTAATTTTTTAATGTAGGCACTCAGAGCTGTAAGCTTCCCTCTTAGGACTGCTTCTAATGTGCCCCAGAGGTTGTGTTGTATTGTCCTTTTCATTGAATTCCAGGAATTCTTTTCTTTCTTAATTTTTCCTTTGATCCTCCTCATTGTTAAGGAGTGTGTTGATCAATTGCCAGGAGTTCATATAATGACTAGAGCTTTGTCCAGTATTGATTTTGAGCTTTGTTGCATTGTGGTCCTATAGAATGCATGGAATTATTTCAATTTTTTGTATTTGTTGAGATTTCTTTTGTGGCCTAGAATGTGGTCAATTTTTGAAAAAGCTCCATAGGGTGCTGAGTAGAAAGTGTGTTCTTTGGTACTTGGGTGGAATATTAAAAATATGTCTGTTATATCCATTTGATGTATGTTATCATTTCATTCAGACATCTCTCTGTTTATTCTTTTTTTTCTTAACCTGTCTAATGGAGACAGCGGGGTATTGAAATCCCCTACTACTACTGATTTGGGGTTAATCTGTGTCTTAAAGTCCTGTAGTGTTGTTTTTATGA
>NW_008354273.1:164940-212867 GCF_000622305.1 Nannospalax galili | reverse complement strand
TTTACTTTTTGGGTATGAAGAGCTGGTTCGTCTAAGCTTCTGGTTCTCTCTTTTGATTTTATATTGATGTGGCTGGACTGATTTTGTCTTCAGGAGTTCCGCGGTGGCCCACTTCTAATGTGGGTCAGAAGTTTTCAAACTTTTCCTTGGGTCTGGAATCTTCTAAAAATGATTTTGGCCTCAGGAACTTGGGTGTTGGCTGACCTGAGACCCTGGCCGTGGCCATACCATGCAGGGATGCAAAGGCTGATGGGGTGGGAAGAAGCCCCAAGATTTCCCAGGGAGTGCATTGAGTAGCTGGGTTGTACTGGATGCAAAGGATCAGGGGGAGGAAAGGTAAGCCTCGGAGCCCCAGAAAGAGGCTGGCAGGTGTTGCAGGACCAGGGAAGTAGAGGGAGGTGAGGGTGGGGCCAGGTCCAGAAGCGGTGCTCCTGGGACCCAAGAAAGGCACTCAGTTGGTCTGGGTGAGAAGGATCAGGAAGCAGTATTGGTTCCCCAGGTGTCTGGGGCCCCAAGAATAGGAATGGCGCAGGTCCCTAACTAGGAGTAGTGAACAACGGGGGAGATAGAAGGGTGAATGTGGCTTGGGGATTCAAGGCGCAGAGGGCTGCGATATAGACTTACCCCAAGAGGGCTGAGGATAGGACTGCAGGCTAGGAGAGTTTACCGGTGGTGCAGGTCCCAGGATGCAGAGAGAGGTGAGTGCAGGCCCAGGAACAGAAGCTGTGCTCCTGGGGCCCAAGAAAGCCACTCAGTTGGTCTGGATGAGAAGGATCAGGAAGCAGTATTGGTTCCCCAGGTGTCTGGGGCCCCAAGACTAGGAATGGCACAGGTCCCAAACTGGGAGTAGCGAACAGAGGGGGAGATGGAAGGGTGAATGTGGCTTGGGGATTCAAGGCGTGGAGGGCTGCACTATAGACTTACCCCAAGAGGGCTGAGGATAAGACTCTCTGTTTATTCTTTCATTGGGTGACCCAATTGTGTCTTGCTTGGTGGGGAACCTCACTCTTGTGATGGATAGCAATACCAACTGGCAACAGAGTCTTGGATCCTGGGACTTGTGTCTTTACAACAAGCCATTTATTACAAAATTCAGGTGGTTTTTATACATCCCAAGGAACTGGCAGTCACATGGGATATGACCGTTCCATACAAAGATTTAGGGCACAAAGAAACAGGACATATAGTCTGTTAGTTGATGCCAGAAGGATGCTTAAACTTTTACTCAAGGTTATTAATGCCCATCCAGTAATTTATTGGCCACAATGTTTTCTTTCTTAGAGTTAAAAGCATGGTGAACTTTTAGCTCAGGAGTAAACCTTTAACCTGGCCTAATCTCTTAGTCAAGGAGAGTTGAGTTATTTGTTCAGGACAGCAAGATGAGCTAAGGGTTCTTGACCAAGATGCTTTCCCACAGAGGAAGAAGCCTGCACTTATGACCTGGCCACTTTCTCCTGCCAGTCTTGCAGTGTTCTGTAAGACAGGGATCATCAGAGCTACTGTTTTCAGTGCCCCTCCCTTTAACAGAGAATGCAGCCTGGACTTAGATGTTTTAGGCTCATGTCACCCTAGGGCCTGGCATCCTGGTTTCCTATATTCTTTGTCCAGTTGACCTCTCTAATAGAGACAGTGGGGTATTGAAGTTCCCTACTTACTGGGTTTGGGTTATTCTGTGTCTTAAAGTCCTGTAGTGTTGTTTTTATGAATTTGGGTGCACCAGAGTTTGGTGCAAATATGTTAAGGAGTGTAATATCTTCTTGGTTAACTGTTCCTTTGATCAGAATGAAGTGACCCTCCTTATCTCTTCTGATTAGTTTTACTTTGAAGTCTATGTTGTCAGATATTAGAATTGCAACCCCTGCTTGTTTCTTAGTGCCATTTGCTTGGAATATTCTTTTCCATCCTTTTACCTTAAGGTAGTGCCTGTCCTTGAAGGTGAGATGGGTTTCTTGCAGACAGCAAAGAGATGGATTTTGTTTCTTAATCCATTCAGTTAGCCTGTGTCTTTTGACTGGAGAGTTCAGCCATTGATATTTAAGGTTATTATTGGAATATGTATATCGATTACCATCATTTTAATTGCTGTTTGTGTTCTATGTCTAATTTTGTGTTTCCTCGATTATACCTTTATTTATTTTCTTTTGTTGCCCTGGGGTATAGTTGTTTCTCTCTCCACTCTTTATATTGCTTCAAGTACTCTTTGAAGGGCTGGTTTAGTGGACATGTATTCTTTCAGGCTATTGGTGTCATGGAAGATTTTTCTTTCCCCCTCAATTATAATAGACATTTTTTTACTGGGTAAAGTATTCTGGGCTGGCATCTATTGTCATGTAGAAGTGGAAATACCTTGGTCCAGTCTGTTCTAGCTTTCATAGTTTGCACTGATAAGCCAGCTGTAATTCTGATGGACTTTCCTTTGTATGTGACTTGTTTTTCTTTTGATGCTTTCAAGTTGTCTTATTGAGTTTTGCACTTCATTCTTCATTTCTGCCTGAGTTTTTGTCAATGTTTCTCTTTTGTGAATTCTTCCAGAAGTTTATCCCTATCTTCTTTTAGTTCTCTGATTTATTTGTTCATGTGTTCTTTAAATTTGCTGAATTCCTTGATCATCTTTATAACTGTTCTTTTTAAATTCAGTGTCCTGGGTTATCTCTAGGGGGTTCTCCTTGTAGAACTCTTCTGCAGGATTGGTGGAGTTTTGTGGGGACATAGTGTTTTGGCTTTCCATTTTATTATTATTTCATTGTGATTTTTGCATGTGAATTTCTTTTGTTATTTGTGATTCTGATATGAGAATTAAGTTGAAGTATGTTTCTGTTTGTATTATCTGGGTGCCTAGATGCTTTCTTTCTTGTTTATGTAAAGCTGGTTGGTACAGGGTTCATGTTCTTTCAGGTTTAATTTGGAAGGAACTGATAGCTTCAGATCAGCTATTCAGGAGTACCCACAGAAGCCCAATTCAGGTTTCAATCAGGTGCAGGCAGTCTTCCTTCACCACATGGAGGCAGGATCTGGGTGCAGGCAGTCCCCTGTGTGCTCAGGCCCTCTGCAAGAGGGAGGCCACAAGGAGGCCAGAACTCAGCACTCTCTGGAAGTCTGCTGAGATCAGAGCTGCTACACTGATGGAGGTCAGAACTCACCCTCCTCTAAGAACTCTGTAAATTTCATAAAAAAACCTAGAAAAATTCTTGGAGCCAGGCATGATGGTGCACGCCTTTAATCCCAGCACTCAGGAGGCAGAGGCAGGAAGAGCTCTGTGACTTTGAGGCCAGCCTGGTCTACATAGTGAGTTCAAGGAGAGCTGGGGCTACAGGGAGACCCTGTCTCAAAAAGACCAAAAAAAAAAAAATCTCCAAGCCTCAGACATAAAAGAACCCAGAGAGGGGGCATGGCCAGTTTGCATAATGAAAGATTTTCCTAAGTCAGAGAATGCTGAAACAGCTAGGGAGTTTCTGGCAGACTCAGTTTTGGCCTCAGAGTTTAAGAGAGAGAGAGAAAAAAACCCAGGACATTTAAAGTTGTGTAACCTTAGGGGACCAGGAGTCCAAGGACTCAGGAAAAAAGACAGATAGCAGTGAAAAAAGAAATGACCTAAAAATAAAAGTAGCTAAAACTGTCCCTCAGATTCAACCTTTGGTACAAGAAGAGGAAAAAAGCTATCAGTTCTGAAACTAGGAAATACTCCACACTGGAGCTTTTAAAACTAGTAAAGACTTACAAACAAGTGATCAAAGAGCCCCTAACCACATGGCTCATGAGGGTATGGGACATTGGAGCAAATAATGTCAGTCTAAGTTCTTCTAAATCATCACAGCTGAGTTATGTAACCACCCATCTGTCCTTGTGACATAGGCTGTTCAACCTAGGCCAATGCAGGTGGGAGCAGTCCTTAATGGGATGGCTGGTGCAAGGCATTAAAGATACATGGTCATCACCAAGGGAAACTCCCATGATTAACAGGGGCTGGAGAACTATAAAGGAGTGTGGTCGTCAAGTGGCTGCTCTCCTCCAGCTATGGCCACTCTCCTGCTCTCTTAGTTTCCCTGATCAGTGGTCCAGTCCAGATCCCAGGACTGGTGAGGAGGCTGTGTCAGCGGAGCTGCATTCAGACACAGGAGACCAGGTTTAGTGCTGCAGATCTGGTTTATTGCAGGAAGGCACAAGCTTATATAAGGGTAGTGGTCCAATCACAGTACAGTAAGTAGTTTAAAGGTAAGATATCCAAGGATGGTGCACAGTACAGTAAGTAGTTTAAAGGTGAGGTATCCAAGGGTGGAGCACAGTACAGTAAGTAGTTTAAAGGTGAGGTACCCACGGGTGGTGATAGGGAGTGGTGAGCTTTAGGCATCAGTCTCATGATCTGCCAATGGGAGCAAAATGTCACAAAGCATTCCTTGTGGCTCCAGCAGTTGGGCCGTTGCCTCAGCCCTGCTGTATGGATGTCAATAAGACTTTCACCCTAGGCTCAAGTCTGTCTCCCACAAAGGAGAGACAGACATTACTGAGAGAACTAGGTATGAGAAAACCAATATATGATGCCCAGTTCACTGGGCCAGATAAAACTGTGTTCACCAGATATATAAAGGAAAGTTTAATTCAACTGGGACCTTGAGAATGGTATAGAGCTTTAATGGTTTTGCTAAGTCCTTTAATGGGACAGGATCTTTGTAAAGTGAGAGAGGCTTTAGCAGATCTAAGTGACTCTGACCAGTGTGTAAAATGTGTTTGTAGAGTAACAGAACACCCTACGAAAGATATAAAAAGACCAGACAGAAGAAATGGTCTGTTTGGGTTACTCAAAGGAAAATGTGTCAAGATTTATGTTGAGCCCAGATTCCCAAAGAAAAAATTGATAGAAAACTAAATTCAGTACTAAGGAGTTTTTGGAAGGCTTTAAAACCAAAAGAACAGTTTACAAAAGGCATTCCAATGATAAAATCTGTCCCAGGCATGGTTAAGTTTCCCAAAGCTTAAATAAAGTGTATTTCTCTCCCAAGACAGGCTATGCTAGGGGTGGAGGCAGTTTTTCCCATCAGGGCCTCCTCCAACAGCCAGGTATGGTCAATGGAGAGACAACAGATATGGCTACAGTAAGGAGGCAGACCCAGGGCCTGCTTGACTCAGGGGACCAACAGGCGCAGCAGGGACAAGAGAAGCCCCCCCCCTCCTTAGCCTAGTGCAGTGTCAGGCAACTGGAGCTAGCACCTATAAATGTATCAAGGACAAAGAGACTCCATGTAATATCACCAGAATACAGAATGACTCCAAAGGGATAACTAAAAATAGTAAAGAAGATGCCTGTCACCCATGCTATGGTACCTAACAAAGATCTTTCGAAAATGCAAATAATACGAATGGATAAAACCTTTCCATACTGTGTTAGACCTTGTCTATGATTGGTTTAATATATGATGTTAACCTTCGAGTGTTTTACAGATGTGAAACCCATTTGAAAGATACCTGAAGAAAAAAAGGCCAACTATAGTGTTAAGATTCTTGGGAGTTTTATGGTTGGGTAGGATAAAAACAGAGGCTACCAAAACTATACAACTGTTAAGAAAAACTACCCCAGGGGTGGGTTGCTGCCCCATGAGCTGTTGGTCAGAGAGAGATCCTAGAGATCCTCAAATTAAACAAGGCTATTGCCACTATGACTACAACAATGTCAGTTGTACACTAGAAAGTTTGGTAAGGCCATGTTGCTGAAGACACTGCATGATGTGAGCATGGGAGAAGAGATGGATCTGAGACTAAGCAAAAAGCTCCATTCCACTGGATGGATGGCTTTCATAGTGCCAGAAGGCACTATGCAGATGTTTGGGGAAGAAAGGATCCCTTATGATTCTACTCAGTGAAGGACCGCACATGCTGCACTCTATGGACATGCCAAGCAATGTCTCCAAGTGCAATAATGACTCTACTAACATATGTACAACTGACAAATTTCTAATTGGATAAGACCCGCTCCTAGGAATATAACACACATCTGGTGCTGTAGACCAGGCCAACCCTCTATGTCAGGGAAGGCTACAGGCCTCAGTGGGGAAGCCATTGCAAGTATACTATTTGATGAATATAGTACACCTACTGGGATATTGTCTAGGCATTTGTATTTACATTCATGTTTGTTTAGATGTATCTACTCCCTTCCATTTGTCTGAGATAGATCAGTGGCCATGTCTTGACAATGAATGATGGAGAGGCCCAAGAGGTCAGTATCTTGCCATGATACAAGACAGATTGCCCTGCATCTGTCACCTCCTCCAAGGATCAGGGAAATTTGTGGAAGAAATGGTGGAAAGTTTGTAAGAGCCAGTGGAAGGGGTGGAGTGTGGCTCGAATATTCCTTTGCTAAGCCTTGGCCCCACCTTCTTCCCAGGTTTTGCAGGAGGAGCCAAGCACATTAAGGGGCAGGGCTATGGACAGCTGTGAATGCACACTGGAGAGGAGAGTTAGCATAGTCACTGGGAGATGGAGAGTTAGGACTGCTGCCATTTTTGGAACTCCCAGAGGATGGTGTGAGGCCCGGGGAACAGCGAATTGGCGGTGAGAGAGGCCAGCAGATGCCCTGCCTGTCCTGTAGGCTCTGCAGGGTGAGATTAAGCAGACCATAGGGTGAGATGGTGCATGGGCCTGGGGCATGAAAGTGATCAGAAAAGGTGGGGTACAGAAGTTATGAGGAGCCGTTTCTTTGTAAGTCACCCCCTCTCCTCTGAAATGTATAAGCTATGCAAAATTCAGATAAACATATGTTATGCCTGTTTGTTGATCTGTGTCAGGACCATGAGACCCTGATAGAGTGAGGGCAGGTCAAACAGAGAGCGAGAAGGGAAAAATTTATGCAACAGTGTGTGTGGTGCGTATGTGCATTTGTGTACATGGGTGCATGTGTGTGTGAGTGCGTGTGTATGTGTGTGTGTGTTTGTGTGTATGTGTGTGTGTGTGTGAAGGCCATTGGGTGTCCTTCTCTAACACTCTTCTCTGTATTCATTTGAGATAGGGTCTCTCACTGAACCTGAAGCTAGGCTGGTGGTCAGGAAGCTCCAGTGATGCTCTGGTCTCCTCTTAACATGAGGATTACAGGCACATGTGTCTATGCCTGGTGTCTTAAATGGGTTCTGGAGAGTTGAACTCATGTCCTCATGTTTGAGCATCAAGCACTCTTCCCTGTTGAACCATCTCCTCATCTCTATTATACATAAAAAGGTGTTTTTTGTTTTTACTATTTATTTATTTTTTGGTGTATGTATACATGTCATAGATATCAGATGAAAACTTGCTGGAGGCAGCCCTCTCCTTCCACTAGGTGGATTCCAGGGATCAACCTCAGGTTATTAGGCTTGCTTGGTGGAAAACATCTTTACCTACTGAGCCATCTCAGAAACCCCTTATTATATATTTGAAACAAATTCATAAAGAATTTATTAAACCTATTTTGCATGTGAAGCACTTTATTTGGTGCAGAGGTGCAGCAAGAAAAAAAGTGACAAAGTCCCTGCCTTACGAGGCTTGTGTCAGTGAACTGTGGCAAAGCATACTATCTTATTTGGTTCTTGACTTAAAAATGATTTAGCCATTCATTCTTCAATAAGGTATTTACTATAGGCTTTGTTGAACAGACTTTGGAGTTTCCTTGTAGCTTTGTACTTCTTAAAGCTTTTGTTAGCAATGTCTACTGAATTTTAAGTGTTTTCAGTAGCTAATGATATGATTTTCCTGTTTTATTGTTTTCTATGGATCATTGATTTTAATTTTTTTCTAATCAAATATTATTTATTTATTTATTTATTTATTTATTGGTCTTTTTGAGACAGGGTCTCCCTGTAGCCCCAGCTGTCCTGGAACTCACTATGTAGACCAGGCTGGCCTTGAACTCACAGAGATCCGCCTGCCTCTGCCTCCCAAGTGCTGGGATTACAGGCATGCGCCACCACGCCTGGCTCAAATATTACTCTTTTATAATGAAGGTACAATGTTTTATATGCTTCTTTGTACTTAGCGCATTACAGATTGAACTTCTCCAATCAAAAAACCCAAAATGCAAAATATTCCTATTGAAGTTTCAGTTTTCAGAATTTCAGATCATGGATGCTTGAATGTGAAGTGTGTACAAATATTCCCGGAAGAATGCTAGTCACTCAGAATTTTTTTTCAGCCATTTCAGCTATGATTTTGGATACTATTAGATGGGAGTTGGGAAGTTGGAAATGGGTCACAGTGGGAGTTGCATCAGGCAGGAGTTGTGTCATTTTCTTTGGATGTCTTTGTCATGTTTTGTGCATCTGTTGAAATGGATTTATCTTCCAGTTTTAAAGTCCCCTTATTCCAGCTCTATCTTGTTTTGTTTTCTGTGAGTCCACCTAGAGGGATATCTGCATGAAGATCAACTGTGGAGAGTGATGAAGTTTGGTGCTGAATCCTCAGTGGGCTTGCTGAGGTGATCTGGCTTTGGCTAGGTGACTGTAGGAACATGGTCAGGGCTGCACACTGATCACCAAGGGGACAAGATGGAGTCAAAACCCTGACAACACATTGGACTCTGGGTACCAGGTAGGCATTTGAGTCAGAACTCTGTCCTATTGAAGTCAGAACCTCAGTCCCTTGGTGAATTCTGGAACCCAAACCCTGGTACTCTGGAACCTCTGGAGTATAATCCCTGGTCCTGCAACAAATTTTGAGATCCCTAGAGTCAATGCCTGGTCCTGTGGTAACTCTGGGACTACTGAAATTAGAATTCCAGTTCTGTGGTAGACTCTTGGATCACCGGAGTCCACAAATTGCAAATTCTTGACCAAAATAAACATTATTGCTTTAAACCCGTATTCTGGTTTGAATATGAAATGTCTTTCATAGACTCATGTGTTTGAACATCGGTCTTCAGCTAGTTTACTGTTTGAAGGAGGTTATTTAACCTTTGGGACATGGGGCCTGTCTAGTGGAAATAGGACACTAGGGTAGTGGAAGGTTCTGGCCTGCTTTCCCAGCTTCCTGTTTGGACAGGATGTGAACAACTGCCCCCCTCCTCATAGAGCTGCTTTGTGCTCTGCCAGGATGTGAATAATCTCCCCCACTCCCCATAGAGCTGCTCTGCCATGTTCCTCTTACCACAATCAACTCTGTGAAATTATCAGCCCAAATAAACTTTTTCTCCCTTATTTAAAAATTTTTATTTATGTGTATGTGTGAGTGCCTGTATGTATATATGTATACATGTGCACCACGTGTATACCTGATGTCCATGGATGCCAGAAGAGGGCACCAGATCCCTGGAACTGGGCCTATAGGTGGCTGTGAGCCAATATGTAGGTGCTGGAAACAGAATCTGGGTCTGCTGCAAGAGCAGTGAATGTTCTTGACAGCTGAGCTGTCTTTCCAGCCCCCCACCTTAAGTTGTTTCTCTGGTATTTTGATCAGTAATATGAGAAGTAACTAAAACAACTTCTCAATTAGGGAGAATTTTTTTATGTAGTTATAGAAACTGAAGTAGATTTTGATATCTAGAAGTGGAGTACCGTGTGATAGAAACCTAAAAGTGTGGCAGGCTGAAGCTAGGCTGGATAGGACTAGAGAGTGGACAGAGGTGAGGGCCTTGAGGAGACTGTCAGAGGGTGAAAATGAAATTAGGAAGTGTCATTGGGTGCTGAAGAAAAGCAGATGCTTATTATGCAGACAGATGGTTAGCAACATTTCCACCCTGGTGACGTGAAAAGTCGGAAATGATTATAATGAATTGTGTGATGGGGCTCTTTCCAGAGAGGAAGCTGAAGGGGTTTGACTGCTTGCTGCTCAGAGCAGGATATGGGAGAGAGAGAAGCAGAAGGCGTTGTTAAATATAAAGGAGCCAGAACTTAGTGGGTTTGAAAATAAAACTTTCTCTTTTCCAGTTCTCCAGATGGCAGGCAGTTCTAAAATTAGGAAAAGGCTGTGGAATGAGATCAAATCTAGGGTCTTGTCAGGAAAAAGTGGTTTCCTTGGTAGCCAAGAGTGTGATTATAAACTCTTAGTTAAGACCTCAAGAAATGTAATGTCACATCTCACCTAGACACTAGTTTCTCTAAGATGTTAACAGACTACTACACCTTACAGACACTTTATTAAACAAAAGATCAAAAAGAACGTTGTCCATTAATATCATCACAAGACCTACCTTGAGAATCAAAGATTTACCTTGACATTTCGTTGCTTGTTTTCTTGTCTAATGGTGTGGATTAAATTGATTCACATGAAAGTTACACTATTTTGTTTTATTTTAAAAATTTTATTATATTTACTTATATGTATATAGGGCGAGGTGGGGGTGCACATGCCTCTGTGTGTGTGTGTGTGTGTGTGTGTGTGTGTGTGTGTGTGTGTGTATGTGTATGTGTGTAGATCAGAGGACAACTTGTGGGAATTGGTTCTTTCCTACTGTGTAGGTCTTGGGGATCGAACTCAGATCATCAGGCTTGGTGGCAAGTGTCTTTATCTGCTCAGCCATTTCTCTAATTTCTGTTTTGTTTTAAATAAACTTTTGTAATTGAATTTTTGTGTATTTCATACATAGCATCTCAATCAATCTTAATCATCTTTATATCCCCTTTCCCACTGGCATCCTCCCATCACCCCCCTGACTGGAATTCATACTTTCTGTAATTTGTCTTAAGGTCTATTGTGTCAAATTAGTATCCCCAGATGTCCCTTAGTGTAAGTTTATCTACTGAGTTCTAGTCAGCCTATCTAGAGTCTCTTGCTTTAGGAAGATCAGCTCTTCCTCACCTAGTAGTAATCCGTTGCCAATATTTCTTTGGCTAAGATTGGGGTTATCTGTCCATTTCCCCAGTTATATGCTGGGTTTTTGCTGTTTGAGTTTGCATGGGTCCTGTGCATGCTGAGACCATTGCTGTAGGCTCATATAAGCAGGGTCGTAGGAACTCGTAGGACTTTATTTCCATATGGTCATGCACCTCCTCCCTGGCTCTTACAATCTTTCCAACCTTTCTTCTGCAATGGTCCCTGAGTCCTGGGTGAGTGTAGTTTAATATAGGAGTCCTGTCTAAGGACCAGCATTCTGCAGACTCTTAGTCTCTACACTTTGGCCACCTGTGACATTTTGTGTCCTTGGTTCTCTGTTGCAGGAGGGAGCTTCATTAATGAGAACTGAGATACTCATTATTGTTTTCTTTACCTCTTGTTCTAAGTTCCGTGAGCCTTAGGTGAAGAGGTTGCATTGTAGATGTGTCACTTAGACTTGGGAAATTCACAGACAATGTCTGTGTGTGACCAGTTGTGGTGTCTGTAATAGTCTCCATCTGGTACAAAAAGAGCTTCTTTTATTAAATTTGCTCCTTGCCAATTTCATACATGTATATAATGCATCCTGATTGCTCTCACCCCCCTCTTTTCTCCCTCCCACTCCTGTCAACCCTCCATTCTCCCTCTAAGTCCCTTTCCCACATTTGTACAATTTGTTTTGTTTTATGACCCATTGAGTTTAACCAGGGCCATCTGTGTGACCTTGGTCTGGAACTATCCATTGGAACCAGGTTGACTCACCAGTGGGTACAGAACTGAAGACAATGTCTGCTCCTGTCCTGGAATCCATCAGTAGCCAATAGTTCATCAGGGAGGGGTAGAGTGACATGAGCTCCTCTCTAATCCATGATTGACTGTTGACAGGCCCAGTCTTGGGCAGTCCCAGTGCAGGTAGCCTTAGTTGATATGAGATAATGATTGAAATGGCTGTGTTGAGCCAGAATACAGCATTTCATAGTGCTTCTCCTATCTTCAAGCTCTTACATTCTTTCTACCTCTTCTTTTGCAGTGTTCCCTGTGTCTTAAAGGGGGAGATATAAATATCCTCTTTAGAGCTGAGCACTCAATCATCACTTGTTCTCAACATCACAAGACTCTGCATTTACTGCTATTCATTATAAAAAGAAGCATCTCTTATTGAGACTGAGAATAGCATATCTGTCTATGGGTATAAACATAAATTGTTAGAAGGTATTTTGATGCCATGTCACTTTGGATAAACAGCAGTAGTTTCCACATAGGGCCTAAGACTTCCTTAGCCATAGGTTTTTGATGGGTTTATGGTGCTAGACATGAATTCCCTCTTGTGTAGCAGGCCTCAAATCTTATTATAGAACTATTGGTTACCCCCATAACAGTCATGCCAGTATTGCATCAGTGGGGCTGTTTTGCACGGGAGGTTGGTATTATGTTTTGTAGGGTTCACAGTTGGGTGAAAATCAGCGTGGCCTTTTCTCCCTTAGCAGTCTGCAAAGCACATTCTGGCACTATGGAAGCTAGCCAGCAGACTGGAAGCTTCCAGCTCATTTCCAGGTTGATTTCTCTATATCTTGCTACCAAGGTAGGTGATGACTTCAGCAACAGGGTCTTATAGACTAGTTTTGGTAGGCAAAGAAGATTAATAGCAAGAGCCTGTATTGTTTTGAGGGGACCAGAGGCTGCTGTGCATATGAGTGTTTGCCTTCCTGTATGTAAGTATACCACATGTGATCAATGTCCATGGAGGCTAGAAGAAAGTGTCGGATGCCCTGGAGTTGCAGAAGGTTGTTAGCCATCATGTGGGTGCTGGGAACTGAACCCAGGTCCCACAGCTGAGCAGCCAGTGCTTTTTAACTGCTGAGCCATCTCTCAAGAATGTATTTATCCCACATCTGGCATTATTGAATAATCCAGGCTTTTAGGAGCAGCGTTGTCCAACTATGCAATGTATATCTTTTTTAATTCTTTTACTTTTATTTTTTAATTGGCTTACAAAATAGTAGGTTTCCGTATTAATTTTTTTCATACATCTTCCCTCTCCATCTCCCCTAGTCCTTCCACTTCCATCCTTAGTGAAACCTTTCTATTCCCATACTTCCCCTCTCGATTTTCTTTCTTTTTTAAAAATATTTTATTTATTATTTTTTATTTTGTGTGTATGAGTGTACTGTCTGCATGTATGTGAGTGCACCCGTGTTGTGCAATGCCACACAGATCAGAAGAGGGCTTCGAATTCCCTTGGAACTGGAGTAAAGGATGGTTCGTAGCCACCATGTAGGTGCTGGGAAGCAAACCCGGGTCCTCTGCAAGAGCAGCCAGTGCTCTTAACCACTGAGCCATCTCTCCAGCCCCCCTCTATTTTCAAGTCACCTGTGTTCCTCTATCCCCTCATTTAGAGCACCCCTCATGGCTACTTTCTAGTTCCCTGGAGAACACAGGCTCTCCAAATTAGACACCAAATCTAAAGATTTGGAGCTGAGATCCACCTATGACAGCACAAAGCCTTTCTAGGTCTGGATTTCCTTACTCAATATAATGTTTTCCAGTCCCATCCCTTTACCTGCAAAGAGCAGGTTAGGTTCTTCAGATGGGTTTTGTTTCTTAATCCATTCACTTAGTCTGTGTCTTTTGACTGGGGAGTTCAGTCCATTAATATTTAAAGTTATTAATGAAAGATGTGTATTGAATCCTGTCATTTTTATTTCTATTCACATTCTTGATATAGCTGTACTTTTCCACAGTTATACCTTCATTGAATTTCTTTCCGCAACCCCCTGGGTATAGTCGTTCCTTTCTTTAGCTCTTTGTATTGCTTCCAGAACTCTCTGAAGGGCTGGTTTTGTGGACATGAATTCCTTCAGCCTATTTATGTCATGGAAGATTTTTCTTTCCCCTTTGACTATAATGGACATTTTGGCTGGGTATAGTAATCTGGGTTGGCATCTGTGGTCATTTAACATTGGGAATGCTTCGGTCCTGGCTCTTCTGGCTTTCATAGTTTGCACTGAAAAGACAGCTGTGATCCTAATGGGTTTTCCTTTATATATGGCTTGTTGTTTCTCTTTTGCAGCTTTCAGTATTGTCTCTTTGTTCTGGGCGTTTAGTGTTTTTACTATGATGGAGAGTTTACTACGTGGAGAGTTTCTTTTCTGGTCCTGTCTGTTTGGGGTTCTACATGCTTCTTGTATTTGTATTGGCATGTCTTTCTTTAATTTTGAGAAATTTTCTTCCACTATTCTGTTGAAGATCTGGTCCATGCCATTATCTCGGGAGTCTTCTCCTTCCTGTAGGCCCATGATTCGTAAGTTTGGTCTTTTTATGGTGTCACACAATTCCTGCATATTCCATTCTTGTGATTTCTTAAATTTTTCATAATCTTTGCTTGAATGGTCTAGTTTGTCCACTTTATCTTCTGGTCTTGATATTCTGTTTTTCATTTCATTCATCCAATTGGTAAGGCTTTCTCCTGCCATTTCTAATTGGCTTACTGAGTGCTTCACTTCCTTCTTCATTTCAGTCCAAGTAGTCTTCATTATTCCTAACTCTTTTCTGAATTCATTCAGGAGTTTATCCCTATCTTCCGTCAGTTCTTTGATTTCTTTGTGTGTTCTTTAAATTCACTGAATTCTTTTTATCATGTTTATAATTGTTCTTTTGAGTTCCATGTCCTGCATTCTCTCTAAGCGATTTTCATTGTGCTCCTCTAGAGGATTACTGGTATTTGGTGGGGATATGTTATTTTGGTTTTTCATGTTATTTTTTCTCTGTTATTTTGACATGTGGATTTCTTTTATTCTCAAGCCTTCAAGTTTAGGTCTGCTTCTTTTTGTGAACTTTACGTGCCTTCATGGTTTACTTTTGGGGCATGAAAAGCTGGTTCCTCTAAGCTTCTGGTTCTCTCTCTTGATTTTATATTGGAGTGGCCAGATTGCTTTTGTCTTCAGGAGTTCCAACAGAGGCTCAAGTCAGATGAAGATCAGATGGTCTTAGGGTTTCTCCTAAGGTAAGGATCCCTCCAGGAAAGATGTTGTCCTCAGGAATTTGGGGGTTGGACTGTCCTGGGAGCAGGGCCCAGGAAAGATGCTGGTCTCTGGCACCTGGTGGCTGTGCCACCCAGAGATGCAAAGGGAGATGGGGGCGGGAAGAGGCCCCAAGGGCTCCTGGCGACCAGGAGAGAGGCTGGTAGTTTGTGCAGGCCCAGGGAAACAGAGGGAGGTGAGGGCAGGACCAGGCCCAGAGGGCTTCTGGGAGAGAGCCCATTCTCTTATTGAAGGGCATCTTGATTGTTTTGGAATAAAGTTGCTATAATATCTGTGAAGTTTTGTTTGGACAAGCTTTCAGTTGATTTTCATAAATTTAAAAGAGTGTGAATGCTGGATTGTTTGGTAAGTGTGTGCGTAGTTTTGTTTGAAATTGCCAGCTGTTTTCCAAAGTGGCAATGCTGTTTTACATTTTCAAAAGCTTGGAATGAGACTCTGCTACTCCAAACTGTCAGCACTATGGTGTTGGCAGCGTTTTGGATCTTCACCTTCTGATAGGTGTGTAGTGATATGCCATTGCTCTTTTAGTCTGAAATTTCATAATGACATATGACATCAGGAAATGACATCTTTCATATGTTTTTGCCACCTATACTTTTCCATTAGTGAGGTCTGTTCTGATTTTTGCTTACACTTTAACTGGGTATGTGTGTTATTTTTATATCCTTGAATTTGAAGAATGCTTTGTGTATTTTAGGTAATGGTGCTTTATCAAATGCATCTTCTGAAAATATTTTCTCCCAGTCTGTGACTTTTCATCTCATTTTATTTTTTTTAAATTTGTTTTATTTTATTTTTTAACTTTTACAAAAACTTTATTGAGAATTTCATACATGCATATAAGGTGTTTTGATCAAATCCATGCCCACTCCCTCCCCTCTAAAATTCCCACCTCTGAAGAGGTAACCCTAAAATTTTTTAAAGACTAGATAGAAGGTCCCCAATGCTTTTGACATTTTGACATTTTTGGTCTTTTGGAACAGAGTGTATTGCTAACAGGCCCAAGGACATTTTGACTGTTAGCCCAGAAACTGGCTACATTTCTTTGGGGTCTTTTTATCCTAAATGCCTAGCCAATTCCTACCTCCTATTCTTATCACACCATCCTCTGAAGGGGTTACCCAAATTGCCAATAGTGAATAGGGATGCAGGCCACTCTGGCTTCTTCCATGCTGAACAGGCACTCAGGGTGAGGCAATTGGAGTACCCCTTCAGGGGGTCTATCTAAAAGACTCCCAAATTGCATAAGTCTTGTCTCTAAGGGGAAAAGAAAGTCCTTGAATCATGAATAGGAGATGCGAAGGAGAAGTAAAGTCAAGAGTAATTAGCATTACAAGTTCTAGATCTGTACAGTTTTCAGAGGGAGTATATTGTTTTGGACTGAGATGCACAGAGACAGTACAAAATAACAAGACACCTTTAGATGCAACGTTTTATGGACAGAAAGCATGCTAGATATACAACCACATTTCATGAAGAAAAAAAAATGATTCAATCAACAGCCCAGAGCAGTGACCTCTGAGTGTCAGTAAATTATTTATAAACAGTGTAACCAGCCTTCATCAGGCAATTGGCTCTGTGAGCTCAGGTGAATTTCAAACTTCTGTGTCTCTTCCTTTTTGAATGTGAGTATCTGTAGCAGTTATCCTGTGTCTAGTGACCACTAAATATTTTTGTTTATTTCTGGAAGTAGAAATTTACCTTTTTCAAATCAAGAGTAGTATACCTTAGGCAGGGCTTCTTAAACCTGTTCCACTTGTGACCCTTTTAGCTCAAGAAATTTTTATGTGACTTTGGATATTTTAGACCCATAAATTAGGTATAAAAGTAAAGTATTTACTACTAATAAATGTTAAACATGTTTATTTAAAAATAATTCTTTGGTGTACATATAATTTTTACCATTTGTTAAGATGAAAAAAGATTTGCACACTTTTGAGATAGATGAATATTTGATACTGTAGGACACTGAAAATTAATGCTTTTCAGAATCGATCAATATTTTAATTACACAATCATCAGTGCTAAAAATGTGACTTCACATAAATATGTAGTACAAAATGGCAGAAGAATGCTTAGGGTCATTTCAGAAATTGTTGGAAATTCCTTCCTATCTCAAGCCAACATTAATGTAACTATTCTTTATGAAACTCAAGTCAGAAACTCAGACAGCAATTTCAAAAACCGACATTCTAACGCCGTATAGCCCAAAGACATTTTAACTTGATACCTGCTGAGGAAAAGCAATAAGAAAGTATCAAAAGTCTTGGTTTTCCATAGTTTAGTCATTACGTTACTATAAGAGCAGAAAACATTGTATTTACAGTGAAAACACTGCATTTGTAACATGCAATTGTCTTGAATCTGAGCTGAGGTATTTCATGTGGTGCTTCTTGGTGTGCGAGCATGCTCAGTGTGACGGCATGCTCAGTGCAAAGTGCACTTGTGTGTGCAAAACTAATGCAGCAGTGAAACTGTGCTGTGCAGCATGGTTGAGTGCTGTGAGAAACATGTTGATTCATTATGCATTTCATTTTGAATTAGTTTTTGGTTGTCATGCATTCAGAAATCTTTTACTATTTCCCACTGTTTTTATGACTCCGTATTCAGCTATGTGATCCCATATGGGGTTGTGAGCCATAGTTTAAGGAGATGGGTTTTGGGTGATGCTGTTGAGGAACTGTATCCAAGAAGTTAATCCTACCTGGACCACAAGTGTCAGTATGATCTTGAGAGGAGGGAATGAATGAATTTTGCCTGTGGAAGACATGGGAAGGGGGCTATGAACTGCTAGGGGTCAGGGTGTGAACTGTACTATGCTGTGTTTTCTGAAGCTGGATTTATCTATATTTCTGGTCCATGTGCTCTTCTAAAATCTTGCCACTTCTTTTCAAGAGATGGAATTTATTTCTTTTCCCCAGAGCCTGGGTTGGACTTTCCAGTGATAGAACGTAGAGAAAATGACACCGCGTGACTCCAGGCTGTGTTAGGAAAGATGATGCTCCCTCCGCCTGGCTGTCTCAGGACCTGGGAGTCTGGTCACCATGATGTGAGGAAGCTGTGTGAAGATATTCTGGCCCCGGCTAGGGTCTCACCACCAACATCCTAGTGACTGAACTCTAATATGATGCTGGTCCCCAGTCTTTGAGCCTCACCATCTGAAGTTGAGAGGGGCAAAGATGGCCCTATCCTAACAGCAGACTTGAGCAAAACAAATACTGTTGCTTTAGGTCACTAATTATTGGACTGCCCCCTCCCCCAGCCCCATGTAGCCATACTAATGAAAATAATTAGGTTTATAGTTTAGGATTATTCTTAAATTAATTTCTTGTAATAAAGCTTATACTGGTTTCATGAAATTAATTGGGAAATATTTCAGCTTTTTATTTGACACAGAATAAGTTAAATAGCATTGTATCACTTGTCCTTTAAAAGTTAGGTAGAGCTGAGTGTGGTGGCACATGCCTATAATTTCAGCACTGAGGAGGCTGAAACAGGAGGATTGCAAGTCTGAGGCCAACTTGAGCTATGTAGCAAGGCTCTGTCTCAAAACTCTGGAGAAGTGGCTCAGTGGTTAAGAGTGCTTGATGCTCTTGCAGAAGGTAGGAGTTCAGTTCCCAGCATGCATGTCAGGGACCTGTAACTGGCACTGGCGCAAATGTACAGCACACACACACACACACACACACACACACACACACACACCAAATGAAAAAAAAAAAACTAAACCAAGGTGCTAGAGAGATGGCTCAGTGGTTAAGAGTACTGGCTTTTCTTGCAGAGATCCAGGTTTGGTTCCTAGCACCCACGTGGCTGCTAACAATCATCCATAACTTCAGTTCCAGGGGATCTGACACCTTCTTTCCTCTGTGGATACTGCACAAGATGGGTGCACTTACATACATGCAGGCATAGCACTCATACACATAAAAAAAATAAATAAACTAATGAAAAAATCAAACTAGGACAAAAAGTTAGGTAGAAATGAGATTTAAGAGTTTTTGAGTACATTATTACTGTTTTTTTTTTTTTGAAATAATAATCACTTTTCCTACCTCTTCTCTGGCAATTTTGAGATTTGTTCTTGGCTCAATTTGGCTTCTAGACTCCTTAGAAGAACACGTTTCTCTTTATTTCTAGTTTTTCTAACTTTTTTTCCCACTTAACTTCTCAAACAGCAGAAGGAGTTTATCTTATTCATTTCTAAAAAAACATCTGGAGCATTTGGAATGACTTGTTTCTGCTACCCCCCCACCTCCACATCGACAATTATATCTATTATCTTTATTTGCTCACTCTTCAAATTTTCTTTTACTTTTGCTCCTTTTCTAAAAGACCATAGGAAAAATGTTCGTGTAGTTTTACTGATTTTGCTTCATAATGAAAGAATTTATGAATGTCTATATTTATCCAAGTCTGGATGATACTGTGATCTACAATTTTTTTACAAAAGTATTAATCTTTTCATTGATTTCTAGAAAAATTTTGATTCTTCTCTCTGACAAGGAATTAGTCTTCAAGCACTGAGAAGTTTCAAGTCATTTTCTATATATAAAATTATTGAATTATGATCAGTGAATGTAACCTGTTAAATACTGACTTTAAAATATTTATTATGGCAAGGAAAAATATATTCTAAAATGAAATGGAGATCTTTTTTTAAAGGTTAAAAACTCATTCAATTTTATGTTTTACAGGGCTTATACTGAGTTCAATATTATATAACTCTATTAATTCAACTGTGAACCTAGAAACTTACAGCCACTTGTGAAAGAGATGTGCTCTTGCTCTGGAGTGTGTTACTGAATATGTTAAAGCTGTAATGAAATGCTTCTTCTAATCATGTAGTTATTAAAAATTAAAAAAATATTATGATTTGCTTTGTGGAAGTTTTTATAATTACTATGGGAAAACAGAACTTTCTCTTTGAAGATTCTATATAAACTAATTTAGTCAGCGGATCTCCACCCTAATGATTTATCCAATCTCATCACTTCCCAAAGGCTCATCTCTAAACACTATAGTGAGATTAAACTTCCAAATTTTTTTTGTGTGTGTGTGTGTGCAAGCACGCATGTGTGTGTGCTTGCAATTGGAGGACAGAGGACAGCCTTGGTTATTGTCACTGAGCTTCTGTCCCCCTTTTTATTTTGTTTTGAAACAGTCTCATTGGCTTGGAGCTTGGTGATTATTGCTCTAGACTGGCTGGTCAGCGGGTGTCAGGCATTTACCTGTCTCTGTCTCCCCTGCTTTGGAATTACAAGCATGTGTTACTACACCTGACTTTTTTTTTTTTTTTATGTGGGTTCTAGGGATTGAATTTAGGTCCTCATGCTTGTGTGGCAAGCACTTTACTGAGTAAATGATCTCCCCAGCTCAGTTTCCAAATTCTTTTTTTTAAAAAAATATTTCATTTACTATTTTTACGTGTATGAGTGTATTGCTTGCATGTAGGTAAGTGCACTCATGTTGTGCAATGCCTGTGGAGGACAGAAGGGGCCGTCGGATCCCCTAGAACTGGAGTTATTGACAGTTGTTAGCTGCCATGTGGGTGCTGGGATTTGAACCTGGGTCTTCTGCAAGAACAACCACTGAGCCATCTCTCCAGCCCCAGTTTCCAAATTCTTAATATCTCGTAATAGGGATTACATTTAAACACCAGAAGCACAGCAGTGGGGTGCTCAAACCTTATCCAAACCCTAGCAGTCTTTTTCTGGAAATATAAGTGGAAGGTTAAGAAGGAGTCATTTCAGTCTTTGTTGCTATTACTGGCCTTGGAGCCACAATTAGTTCTTGTATCTATATCTACTTATTCTGGTTTTTGCCCTACCTTACATTTTCACTGGTCCAGGTGACTCACATGGTGGGTCACTGAATCCCTTGTTATCCTTCTGCAGTCTCTGACTGTTGAATTTGCCTGTTTTTTTTTTTTTTTTTTTTTTGTCATAATTGGGCAGTAGAGTCTGATGAGATACACTTTGTGCACATCTTCATTTGGCAAACACTGTCTTCATCAGTGGGTGATAAAAATGTTCTTACCACATGACTGGGATCTGCCTCTTCCTGATGATCCAGGCCAGTTATGCTGTCTGAACGGTGACTCCTTTTCTTGTCTTCTGGTTTCTTGGCTCAGGGTGCTTGAAGTGACCAAACAGCAGTGATAAACTAATAGGCTGTTTCCTTTGGTGAGATCTAATTGGGACCTATGGATTCATAAAACCCAGGATTCAAGGAACAAAATAGAAATGACTGAGTGGGTGGCTGAGAGGGCTACTCTGGGGCCACTCATGCTGCTCCCTTCATTTCCGGGCCACGTACATTTTCTCTATGGCAGAAATAGTCACCATATAATGGTTATTGCTTTGTGTTATAATTCCACACTGGTGGAAGGGTTCTCTATTCTTGTACGGTACATCCTAGGAGCTGTGTCACGATGTTGCCAGAAGTTTTCATTGTTCTGTCACGCTGATATCTCCTGAATGCTGTAGAATGTGACGGGACCAGTACATCCCTAGACAGATGCTCAAACCTCCCTTGCTATATAGACAGTCCCTTGATCTGAGGCAATGTTATATAATGTGTGGTTAGAGTGAACCAGTAAGTTTTCAGATAATGGTGCTGATTAAGTCTCTGTAAGCTGGAAAGGCAAACTCATACTGTAATATGTATTAATTTTTGTCAAGGTAAGCCACTGCCTCTTCCAGAGTGGAAAGAGTTCAGTGTCATATATTTCCCAATAACTGTTTGAGCTCTTTGAAGGGTCGTGCTGTATTGGGTGCTTCTTTTTGGTTTCTATTATTGGCAAGGTGAATAGTCTGTCATAGCAGTAACTAGTTCATCTTTGCTCACACTGTTTCATCCTGTCATCATGGCTGCTTTGTCCATTTTGCCTACACTAAGGTGGCCAATTACAGAAGTGGATGATGCCAAGGCATTGCGTTCTGTATCCTTCATTGCTGGTGCCTTTCCATGGAGGATGCTCTTTGATGACTGTTAACTTGTAGTAAAATGCTCCTCATACCTTGTGCTTTTCCTCACGGGCCATTCGCATGTCTCAGGAAGCTAATTAGGAAGACTGGCAATCTTTTAGATCAGAACTGAGGCCCTAAACTAGCAGAGTGTTGGTAAGAATATACATGAATGATATCTGCTTGGAATGTCAGGCTAGGCTTGTGATATTTTGGAAACTCTTAAGTTTCTAAACTGACTAGAAGAATCAGAGATGCCTTTTCCTCCTTCTTTCCTTCCTTCCTCCCTCCCTTCCTCCCTTCCTCCTTTCCTCCTTTCTTCCTCCTTCCTCCCTTCCTCCCTTCCTCCCTCCCTCCCTCCTTCCTTCCTCCTTCCTCCTTCCTTCCTTCTTCCTTCCTCCTTCCTTCCTTCCTTCCTTCCTTCCTTCCTTCCTTCCTTCCTTCCTTCCTTCCTTCCTTTTTCTTCCCTCCTCCCTTCTCTGTTCTCTTCCCTTCCCTTCTATTTTTTTTAATGCACGGTCTCAATATGTAGTCCTGCATGGCCTTGAACTCAGAATTTTCCAGTCTCAGCTTCCTGAAGCGCTGAGATCATTGTGAGTAGCACCACACAAAGTTAAAAATCATTTTAATTGAGGCAAAGAATTTATAGAAAAGCCACCGTAGGTTAGAGAGATGGATTTTAAACCAGCAGACTAAACCAGGCATGGTGACACATGCCTTTAATTCCGGTACTAGGGTGAATTTTGTGAGTTTCAAGCTAGCCTGGTCTACATATCGAGTTCCAGGCCAGCTGGGGTTACAGGGAGACCCTGTCTCAAAAAGACAAAATAAAATAAATAAATAAATAATACAAAACATCAGACTATTAGAAATGTTAATATGAAACCCTAGAAAAGGCTCCGATTTAGAGAGACAACCGTATCATAACCCTACCCGAAATTTATTATAGCCATTATAGTCTTCAGAGTGCTGGGGCATTGGGAATGTAGGAGGAAAAAGAAAGAAAAGAAAAGAACAGCAGAAACAAACCAGGAAACTAATTTAATTGGGATTGAAGTCTAGCCTCATAAAAGAATGCAAACATTTCCTTTCGGTAACACTTAGTGTCTGCTCAGTATCGGAGAGTTTCTGTCCCTAAGATGGCATCTGGGGTTTCAGTGCAAAAGCAGTTTCTAGGATTTTATGGCTGGAGGAAGGCAAGATTGTCAAATTTGCATATTGTCCCAAGGCTTCTCTGGTTGCTATGGTGATGTCTTTTGCTGTTTGCAGTTCTCCCTTGCAGCATTTGGATTGCTAGATTTTTCTTCCCCAGTCTGGGCAGAGCCCAGTGGTAATTCTTAGCTCACAGGGCCTCTGGCTTTAGAGAACCCTCTGCAACTGGCTGTGAGGTAGAATCAGTTCAGGCTGGGGAGGGTGGAGGTGGCTTTCTTAGTGCCTCAGTGCTCACTCCACACTTGAAGTTCCCGATCTAAATGCTCTGGGACTGACAGGTGACAGCCTCAGGGAAGCTCTACTCCTATCACTTTCTAATGACAAGGATCTGTTGCAAAGTTTGTTTTGAAACCTTTTGGTTCGTTTAGTCTGTCATTTCTTACCTCTTCTTGTCTAACAGGTATATGTACCAGAGCATTAGCTTTTAGTAGTGGGGAGGTTGTCAATGTCATTCACTGCAGAATCCCAAACTCTAAGAAAAGTACCTGTCACATGGGTGGCCTTTAATAGACCTTTGCTAAATCAGTGGAGGAAGGAAGGATAAAAATAAAAGATGAATTCCCTAAGGAACAACATGTCAAGAGAGAATCAGATGAGTGTTAAATTGGTTCCTGCATCCACCTTCTATTTTAGATGTGAAAGGCAGGAATGGCTCCAGGGAGAAGCCGAAAAGGGCTCTTGCTCAAGAGGAATGTGAAGAACTGAGAGTTTGAAAGTAGAAGATGTCTGTAAGGCAAGGTGGCCACTGCTCCCAAGGCTCCTGAAATTGAATAGCCATAGATGAATTTGGCAAGTTGAAGTTATTGGTAATTTGGGGACAGCACTACTAAGATACTGACCCAGAAAAGTGAAGATTTCATGGAATTACGTCATAAAAGAGAGAAAGTAGTTGTGGCATCAGGTAATTTTTTTTAAAAATGAAGGTTGGTGGTGAGCAGCAGAGGAAACAAGAGTCACTGAGGATTTCCCCTCCAGTACAGAAGAAAGCTGGTGTGTCACCATCACATGGAGGAGGGGGAGGAGGAAGATTGACAGAGGTGGTTTATGAATTAAGGTCTCAGGACTTAACTGGGAATGGATGAGGTCCACCTTGGAGAGGAAAACAGGACAGAGTAGAGGTGGAGCAGATGGGAAGAGCACGCAGGGATCTGCCTCACGTTTGCTCAGTGTGCTAAATGTTCCAGGCTGTTTGCTAAGAGTGCCTTGTCCAGAGTTCCATGATAATGGCGTTGATGAACCGGCTACTTCCCAAGGTTTGGCTTCCTACCTCCTACACTTCTTGTCCATCGTCTTTGCCCTTTACTTGATCGATGTGCATGGCCTTGCTCTCTGGAAGTGCCTTTCTAGAGGCTCTGAGGGGGGAGAGCACCTTAATCTTTCTTCT
The DNA here is from genome assembly GCF_000622305.1 of Nannospalax galili. NCBI lineage: Eukaryota > Metazoa > Chordata > Mammalia > Rodentia > Spalacidae > Nannospalax > Nannospalax galili. The sequence goes on along the minus strand of NW_008354273.1, from coordinate 188,493 downwards.
TTAAATCAGACTGGAGGTTTGTTCAAAGGCACGGGTCTTCTCCACACAAAGAAGTCAAATTCCAAAGAGAAGCCTGGATGCTCTAATGCTTACAACTTTGACTCTATTTGTGACCCTATATTATGTCTACAATATGGATAATTCAAATAATGTACTTTCAGATTCCTTTGTGTCTTAGTAGCACCAACGCATTATCAAATAAATAAAACTTATGCCGAATGTCTCTCTATAACAGCAGACAGCAGACTCCATCAAGATCTTGTTGTAGTCTCCTGTAATAATTAAGAGTTTATAAATTAAATGATAATAGCACCAGGGAGATGATTCATCTGATAACTGTTTGCTTTGCAAGCAAAAGGAGCTGATTTCAATCCCTAGAACCCATATCAAAATAAAAAAAAAAAAAGCTGGGCATAGTGGTAGTCCCTTGTAATTACACCTAGGGGAGGAGAGGAGGAGATGCAGATAGGTCCCCAGAGGTCTCTGGCCAGCTAGGCTAGATCCCAGCGCTCCCTGGCCAGCTAGGCTAGATCCCAGAGCTCACAGGCCAGCTAGGCTAGGTCCCCAGAGCTCCCTGGCCAGCTAGGCTAGATCCCAGAGCTCACTGGCCAGCTAGGCTAGATCCCAGAGCTCACTGGCCAGCTGGGCTAGATCCCAGAGCTCACTGGCCAGCTAGGCTAGATCCCAGAGCTCCCTGGCCAGCTAGGTTAGATTACTTGGCAAGCTCCCAGCTAATGAGAGAACATACCTGAAGATTCACACTCAAGGTTGTCTTCTGGCCTCCAGGTACATTCATGTGTACATGGACCCATACACTTAACACAAATACATTCCCACAATTATTTAGATGCCAATGGGAAAATCAGCAAAGATGAATTAATATTTATTCTTTATTCTGACTTCATGTGCAGGAATTTTGTAAAATGTAGTGTTATTGAGTAAAAGCCACCACATACAAAAGAAACAATTTAATGTGCACACCTGGATTAAAATGTTTAACATTTTATTGATAAAAATTTATGGGGCTGAAGGGATGGCTCAGTGGCTAAGAGCACTGGCTACTCTTGCAGAGGATCCGGGTTCAAATCCCAGCACCCATATGGCAACTAACAACCACTGATAACTCCAGTTCCAGGGGATCAGACACCACCTCCTCAGCATTGCACAACATGGGTGCACTTACACACATGCAGGCAATACACTCATATACATAAAAAAATACATATATAAAGTTTGTATAAACTGACCTGTGCCCTTTGATTCATTGTTATCAATTTCTTTTCATTTATTGGATACTTATTAGTTAGCTACAATATGCAGGTTCTCTTCTGTATGTTGGGGCTATAAATGCAGACAAAATGCAGTGCCAGGATTTTAAGGAGCTTATGTAGTTATGGGAGGCAGGCATTGTAAATAATAACAATAAAGTAATAATAAAGTAAGTACAACAGTACATTGCAAAGGCTGAGAAGGGCAGTATGCATAGAACCCGCAGGCGGGGGAAGCAACTCTGCCTGAAGATGAGAACCCGCTGGCGAGAAAGGTTTTCCTGTCGAAACGCTCCCTGAATTCTCAAAGACAAGATGTTATCGTTAAGACAGATGATGAAGCGTTAAATGATAAAGCCGGCAAGTTTATGTTCTTATGCAAAAGAGGCATGTGTTAGTAAATTAAACTCTTCAGTCTTCCAAAGAAAGGCAGTTCATGATTATAAGCAGTACTTTTTAAACACACCAGCAGGTGGCAATGTGACCCTACAGAAAAAAGCTGAGCACGCTTTTTCGGAATTTCTGAACCTGGTAATGAGGGTCGTCTGGGTTAAAAATGGATGAGAAAAAGTATTTTTGAAATTCTCTCTGCAGGCCAGCCTCCCCCGCTTTTCATTTATCCTGGTCCCCGAGAGAGCTACATAAAATTGACGTGGACAACCCCCCAATTCCAAGTCCTGTGGGGAATCTGAAGCCCTACTCTGCAGTGACCCAGAAACAAAACCGAGCTCCCTGCTTGATGTCCACTAAAAGCCCATTCACATAAAACATTCATGAGAGTAAATGCCTTCTGTGCAGATGTGGGGAAAGAGAGAGGCAGAGTTTTCACTGCAGCAACGAAGCAGCCTCTAATGGCCCACGCAGCCCTCTGGTCTCACAGTCACCACACCAGGAGTTTCTGTAGATTCTTCTGTTTCGGTCTTGGGTTTCTTATCTGGTTGCCCCCTCTTCCCTCTGCTCTGCCCAGGAGCTGCAAATTCCTCTGTCTCTCTCTCATTCCTTCCGCACTCGACTTCTTTCTCTTCCTGGTCTTCTCCCAGGCCTCTCCTTTTTCCTTCCCTCTCTCCTTCCTCTGTCTGTCCCTGGTTCTCCTCCAGAGCCAAGGTGCTCTGTGTGGCAGAGGACTCAATACCTAGCGAAGCCCTTTCTTTCTGGAAGACGATGGTGTCAGTTTATTTCCTTGAAACACAAAGGAAAACAGCCTGTTTTACATGTAATAAGCATACTTTAAAATAGATTCACTCCTTTCCCCAGCTGAAATGCTGGTTTTCAGCTGGTGATTGCACCCTGTTACTGGGCCGGGATATTAATGTTTGTTAATGGTCTGTGCATGTCCATGTATCTGATCTGCACCTAGACGGTAAGTCCCAATTCATTTCATGATCTGACTTGCTTTTGCCTTACCTAAAACTATCTATATCGAATCTATCTTTCCACCCCCTCACGGTTCTTTGGGTGACTAACTGTGGTCTAACTGTGGTCTTGGAATTTCTGCCAATGTGATTGCAAAACACTTTTGGTTACCTTCCCTCTCCCCCAACCTTTTTTTCTGAAAAATTTCAATATAAAGAAACAACTGAAAGACTCTGTCACCTAGATTCTGTTCCTGTTAAGGATATGTTGCATTAGCCTCTCCCGTGTAATCCATCTTATTTTTTGAAACATTTGAAAGGAAGTGACAGGCATCAAATATGCTATTACTAGATGATTTTAGTTTGCACACAATTAATTGGCATTTAATAACTGTTTTCAGCTTTTTTACAGTAGCATTTATATCTGGTGAAATCCAAATCTTAAATGTACCATTAGATGCATTAAAAAACAAAATTTATTTTATTTAGTCTTTGAAAATTTCATACCTGTGTACAATGTATTTTGATCACACCCACCCCTCCCCCTCCAACGTTTCCAGACCCCCCTCAACACACCATACAACTTAGATACATTTTGACAAGTGAGACATCTGAGTTATTTAAATTGTCTTGATATAAAACATTTTCATAGGATTGCTTCTTGGTTAGGATCAAGTGTAGTTACTGTTTGTAATCAGAAAAATTTTCATGGAAGGCTTACTTTAGTCTTAATTTTTCTGCACACTAAATTTAGGCTATTCCATGTTTGGCTAAGTGTGTGTGTTGGGGGGGCGTGTTTACTTATTGTAAGGAAGGGAACTTTAGATGGGCTTTGTTTTATAGGTGCAGAAACCCATCTTAGATTAAGGTCTGTGACTGCTTTTCTTGTTGTTCAGTTTAATCTTAGTGACATTAAAAGCACACAGAAACACTCAAGTGGACTGGCCAGTACTGTTGAGTTAAGAGCAGAGCCAGGTCTATTTATTATTATTATTATTTTTTGATGTGTATCTGAACTACCTGGAATGCTTTATACTTTTGGCACTCAATAAATATTTGCTGCTGCCAGACAATCTGCCACAAAAAAATTTACTGGGTCTATTTTACGGCTATTGTTGGTTCACGTAAATAATCACAGGTTCATAGAGGGCAAAGCCATGGAGAGCTGTGCACAGCAGTACACAGGTTTCTCTGCGGTTCATCATTCACTGCTCAAAGCAGTGTTAAAGGTAGAGGACATGATATAGAGAACTCAAGGGCGCAGAAGGGAAGACAGGGAAAGGGACAGAGAATTCAGACAGAAGAGCATCACATCGCAGCAAAAAAAAACAAAAACAAAAACACGAGTTCTGATTTCTCATATGCTTCCTTGTGGAGTTCAGACCCAGTGCTTGGCCATGCAGGGCCTGCAGATGCATATACATGAGCAGTTACTATATTTGAAAAATATTATAAGGAAAAATCCTGATACATGCTTACAGGAAAGATTATGCAGCAAAGCAGTGGTATGACACTTTATGAAACTAAATGGAAACCGAAGAATTCTTGTTTATTTTAAAATATGACACCAAATTTCAACACTGAAAATATTCACTGAACTTCATTAGAAGCTATTGCTCCCCATTTTTGTTGATGTTTTCCTCCTGCTTGCACTTACTTTAAGTCAAAGATACAGACTTAAACCCATTCTGTTTTGCCACCTTTCCAGGTGGAAAATTTCCCCAGAAGATGTGACAATAGTATTTTACCTGTTGTTTGACTGTGGCAAATAAAATTCAGTCTACAAGCAGATATTCACTACAGTGCATTGATAGGCTTACAGATTCACCCTGAACTCCAAGAACTGGTTCTTAAGGCCACACTGGCTGTCAAGTGGTTATGCCTTTCCCACAATCAGGAAGCTGTGGATCAGAAGGATACCGTGACAGCTGCCAGCTTCTGAGCCTCTGCTGTGAGTAGAAAACCAAATTAAGAAGCCTCTGCTGCTCTGTTCCAATTATACCACCACAGTGCTGAGCCACATCGGTCATGGGAGCAAGGCAGTGGGAGTCATCTTTAGCCTTCCAGCCCAGCATAGTAGGTGCTAGAATGCATGCTGTGTCTGTGTCTACTAGAAATAGCTGACATTTGTTAAGCATGTCCACATGAGTGAGTCATGGTGAGTATCTCATTATGTGAACCATGCCATTTAAATCTTATAGGTACTTAAGTCCCATTGGCTAGATACTATTATCATGGCCACTTTTATGGATGAAGAATCTCTTGCTAGGCAAAGTTACTTGTTCAAGGTCACATGACAAAAAAAACATGGTAAAATTGGGACTTGAACCTAAGAATTTTTGACTCTGAAGTTTAAAATGTGCTCTCTTAATAACTGTGCTATACCGACTCTTTTTTTCCTTCACCTCCCTTTCCCGTCCCCTTTCCCTTTCCCTCCCTCTTCTCTCTCTCCCTCCCTCCTCTCTCTCTCTCTGTCTCTGTCTCTGTCTCTGTCTCTCTCTCTCTCTCTCTCTCTCTCTCTCTTTCTTGTATTTGAGATACGGTCTCATGTAGCACAGTCTGGTCTCAAACTTATTATGTAGCTATGATGGTTAATCTTATCAACTTTATGTAATTTAGAATTACCTCTGAATCAGTCTCTGAGGAAGTTTGTAGATTAGGTTAATTGAAGTGAAAAGACCCTTGCCAAATATGGGTAGCACCATCTATGGGCTGGGGCCCTGGACTGACTAAGGAGAAACTGAGCTGAGCATCAGCATTAATCACTCTCTGCTTCTTGACTGTGGATGCAAAGTGACCACCTGCCTCAAGCTCCTGCCACCATGACTCCCCCATCATGATGGACTATACCCCAGAATCACGAACCAAAATAATGCCACCTAGAGTATGTTCTCTGGTTCTTTTCTTCTCCATGTGAAGAATTACAAGAGGAGAAGTTTATAGTCATAGTGCACAGTCATGGTTTTCAGATGCACAAGCAACACTCCACACAGCAAAGAGATAGACTCTCTGACTCTTTACATGGGGAAGGGGTTTAGAACTGGTGCACCATCTAATCACCCCTGGAATGTCTGGGCTTTTATATCCTATAGATTAGAAGGTAGGAAGGACCTGTACTTGTCTTTCCCCTTTTGGATTGGATAGGGCAGTATGCATGTTGTGGTTGGTTCACTCATATGAAAGCAGGAACCTGGTTGTGTAGAGCAAGGGGAAGAAATTTGAAATTCTTGCCAGAGGGAAGCTGGGGGTGGGGCTACCAAAAGGACCAACTTTGGGCAAGAACCAGGAAGTAAGCCATCTTGGAGACAAGTGTGAGTAATTGGAACACAGCTGAGTCTAGTCTGGGCCTTTTCCCCTGACTATCTGCCTAATTCAGAACTAACTCCTATTCCCCTTCAAAAATAAATCTTTCCTTCAGTTGTTTTTGTCAGGTATTTTGTCATTCCAACAACAAAAGCAAATGACCCAGTAACCGAGGATGACTTTGAAATCCTGATCCTCCTGTAACCCGATTGGCAGGAGTGAGGATATTCAAAGGGAAGCCACTTGTGCCCCTCCCTTAAGCCATCAGACTGTTGAGACAATGAGCCATAAGTATTTGAAATTTCCTTAGGAGTCTTGTGCTGGGAGAAGGAAAACACTGGGGCCCTGGTGCCAGCCAGGGAGGGAGTTTGTTCTCCCAATCCAAAGAGATTTCACAAAAGTACTGATAACTTCAGAAACAACCCTGCAGGAGACAGAACCAAGACAATGACCAATGATGGGTCAATGATGGGTAAGAACACAGCTGTACCAGGACTACTTAGTTATGTGTACCTGTTGCACTCTATTTAAACCTAAACCTCATGTAAGGATCCCAAAGGTGGACATGCAGGTCACTTTGTTAGGTAGCTAGTGTTGACACAAAAACAAACAAAACTCTCACCCAAAGGGGATAAGAGGTAGTTTATTCTGGAGCCAAATGTAAGTGACCATGGCTCGGGAACAAAGATTAAGTCGCTCCAAGTTCCATGTTATGTTATAGAAGCAGTTTCATGAAGTTTTTATAGTAATAGAACAGATAAAGCAATAAATCAAGATACCAAATACATGGTGGAAACATCAGGTAGCGTTACAGCAAGGCAGAGGGATCTTGGCTGTAGGCCTCACATGCTATCTGATGACACGCAGCCTTTTGGTTGGTGGAAGCATAGGTTTTTGTTAAGTAAATATGTTCTAAAAGGTTTTTTTTTGGTCTTTTTGAGACAGGGTCTCCCTGTAGCCCCAGCTGTGCTGGAACTCATTATGTAGACCAGGCTGGCATTGAACTCACAGAGATCCGCCTGCCTCTGCCTCCCCAGTGCTGGGATTAAAGGCATGCGCCACCACACCCGGCTCCCAAAAGATTTTTTTTATTTGTTAGTCACAGGAAGCTACTTCCTCCTGGTCAAAAGAATGAAACTTAAGTTCTACCTCTGCTCTGGGAAGAGACCTGACAAGCTACCTAAAATATCACATACTCCTTTCAAGAGTTAAAACAGCTGGGCCTGTCAATCACTGGGTGAGGAAGACAATCCCTACCCCCCCCCCCCCCCCCCCCAGGAAATATGCTTCAACAGAAGGCATGTTGGGGAGAGGAGAGAAATAATTATTCTCTTAATGAGATAATTTACTGTTCCTTCCCACAGCCCCTCTACTTAATGTAGATGCCTGTAGAGGCTTGCAGATAGCCCTGTGGCATCAGCCTGCCCACTTTTCCAATTCAGAAAAGTGTGTTTTTCTTTTCCTTTTTTCTGTCCTTTTCTTTGGATACTAGCCGAAGTCTGGACCTGCTTTCCTGGACCCCCTGTGCTTTCTCACTCATTCTCTAAAGCTCGTTCTCTCCACTCCCATTTTGCCATTTAGCTGCTTGCTGACCTCAGTTGCTGAGCATGTGGCTGAAGTGAATAAAGGCTTTAAGGAGCAGATAAAAGTTTAGACAACGTGGTGCCAGTGTGGATACCCAGAAGGACTTAGTTCAGATGATTGCTACTGGCTACCTGGGGAACTATGAGCAGCAAATGTGACTGTTACGTAGCTTGTTCTAGAACCAGTTCTTATGGGATACCACTTTTACATGATTCTGTATAAATGTCCTTGAGACCAAGCGTGCATGCCTTTGCCTAGAGAGAAGAAATACACGGCATCTGCCTGCAGCTCTATGCATCTTTTTAAATTTCCTGGCCACTTGTGACCCTCCATCCCTGGCTCCTTATGGCCCTAATTCAAAAAGTATAACTTTCTCTTTTCCTCCTGTGTTTCCCTCCTCTGTTGGCTGCAGAGATTTATAGCTTACCTGACGTATTGTTTTCCTCTCAAACTTTACTAAAATTTTGCTTGAGCTTCCTTCTAAGTCCATTTTAAAATTCTTTTACTAATGAGCCTAAGAACCCTAAAAGGAGGATTGCTTCCCTAGTAACAACTTGATTTCTTTATTTGCTCCACATTGAACAAATCTCCTTTCTCAGCTTTTTACTAATATTGATGTATTGAGGACAGGTGGCCAAGCCTTGTTTGTTAGGACTGTTAGGTCTGACCCTAACAGCTAACTAACAACAAACTGCCTAACTAACCAACCCTACCTCCACTTCCCAAGTGCTGGAATTACAGATATGTGCCACCATTCCCAGTTTGATCCTTCTACTCTTTTTCACTAATTTAAAAGTAATATTTGAGTGCTATGAGGTGCTAATAGGCTCATACTTTAACCTTATAGTTAAAGGTAGTGCCAATCTATTGGGGATGGAGTACTTACACAATTATTTACAAGGTGAAAATAAGGACTATAGATAAAAACATTTTAGTTATGGGAAAGACTTATTCTATCTGAGGAAATTCAGGAAGAAATTTAATTTAAATGGGACTTTGAATAGTAGCTCTTAAAAATTATTTATTATTATTGTCAGTGTGTGTGTGTGTGTGTGTGTGTGTGTGTGCTACTGTGCCTATGTGGCAGTCAGAAGATAACATTAGGGAGCTGGTTCTTTCCTTCCACTGTTATGTAAGTTCTGGGATTCCAACTCAGGTTGTCAGGCTTTTGTGGCAAGTGCTTTACCTGCTGAGACATCTTATCGCCCATGAGTAGTAGTTTTTTAGCATTCAGAAAAAAAACCCCCAAACATGGGTATTCCATACCCAGAAAAGAAAGCCTTTGGTTAGGATGAACAGCAAATAAAATGAAACAGGAAAATATGGCTGGTAACCTCGAATGCCAGACTAAGTCATTTGGATTTCCTTTTGTAGATAGTATGGAACCCTTGAGCCATGTAAGAACTCTGTTGTATTGTATATCAATAACTTTTAGGATAATTCTAGTCTAGAGGACTAGAGATCAAATTGGATTGGAGATAAACTGGAGGCTATTCTCATAGAGCCCTTGGGTTGTTCTAACTTGGTGGCAGGGAGAGGAATTGGACATGAAGCTGTAGTAGGCACAGCTGGACTCAGGAGTTCTTAACAGCTGATTGGATGTTGCTAGTAGTGATGAGAGAGAGTCAGATATTCTGAGATTTCTATCCTAGATCATAAGAAAGATCATTCCATTAATAAAAGTACAGAAGGGCATGGGGAAATAGAATGTGTAATGATATTTGCCTAAGTAATGAGTTTAATTTTGTATTTTTCAAGTGAAAATACTAGTGGGATCCATAAAAATGTTCAGAAAATTTGGAAATATGGATAAGTGGTCAGAAAAGTCAGAAGTCAAAGCACAGATTTTAGATTCATCCACATGGGGCAGCAGAACCTTCTGTATCATAGTTGAGCCTGAAGAACTTTCCAAAGGAATGCCCTGGATCCCAGCAATTCTGATTTAATCGATAGGTTCATAGATCATGATTTAATTGGCAAGGCTAAACATTTAAATTTAATTGGCCTGATTGATTAGATTAGTGTGTGTGTGTTGGGGAGGTGTTACATACTTTGTACACCCCACCAGGTAATTCTAATAAACAACCAGAGTTGATAACTACTAACAAGAAGCTCATGAATTACAGAGTGGGAAAAGATATGAAAAGGAGAGTATGCTGTAGACGAAAAGGTTAATGGTAGGTCCTTTTGTAGCATCTGTGCTCGAGGACGAGGAAAAGGAGCAGACAACAGGAAGTTCGACAGGTAGAAAGAAGATGAGGATGGAAAAGTCAAAAGGGTGAGAGAAGTCAAGAATTAGGAATCATGCCTGGTGTTGCCTGCTGCTCAGAGCAGAGGAGACCTCTGAGGGAAGGGTTAGAGAGCTGGGGTCGAGTGGAGGACAGCGGGGAGACATGTGTAATTTCCTTTGTGTATGCTTGCTCACCTTCTTCTCTGGTTGCATTACAGGACACAGTTACAGGTCGGGGCTGGTAGATTGGGAAAGCGGCTAGAGAGGCAGGTTTACTGAGGTGTAGCCAGTGAGATGAGAGAAATAATCAGAAATTAGAGAATTTAGATGGAATTTATTTAGAGTTCAGGATGTCAGAAATGTTTATTGACCTCAGTTCTATGTGAGGACAAAGTTTTGAATGTAGTCCTAACATAATATTACTACAAGAAGCTGCTTATTGTAAGGGTCTAGGTCAGACAGATGTGTAGATAGTAATTAGCACATTTATGTGTATGATTAAATCAGCCATGTCACAGCAGCACTTGGTGTTAAGAAAGGTGTAAAGGAGCCAGATGTATGAAGCTTAATAAACGTGGGGGGAGTGCTGTGGATTTTGGCAATAATAAAGATGGAGAAGAATACTAGTTATATGTTGTGATGGTGAGATAGGAGTTGGTTCTCCCGGGAAGTAAGAGCAAAAGTCTGTGGTAAATTATAAGCTAGACGCACAGCCTGAGAACAGAGAAAAGTGACTCAATCAGTAGCTCACAAAATGATTAAAACAAGTCGAGAGGACAAAGGTGACCAGAGGTGTGACCACTCCTCTGACTGGAGGCCCGATGGGGCTAAGAGGTGCATGTAAATGATGTGTGGGCTCCTCACTGGTTCAACCCATAACATACTTGAAAAATAATCAGTCACAATAAAAATTACCTTTGTCTCTCTCTGGTTCCTCCATAAGTCACACCAAGGGCGCCTGGAGAAAGCAGCTTGGCAGCAGCCCTCCTTGGGAACCCCTTCTCTTTGGGAGTCCTCACTTCTTCCTGAGTAACATCTATGCTTTGCTTTTCCTTCTTGGCATGAGACAGTGGAATCTGAAAGCTGCTGGCCTGGAGTGGCTTTGGTGACCACTGATGGTCTGGCACCCTAGTTCCCTGTGTTAAGCTCACCAGAGCTTAAAGACCTGGCATCAAAAGAGAGGACACCATTGATTTCTGCTTACGATCTGGAAGGGGCAGCGTAGGGAGTGGCCTAGCATTCCCTCTGCCAGATCCACAGGTGAGAGATGGCGTCCCCGCGCTTCCTCAGGGTCTTGTCACTGCTCTTATCAGTCTTCCTTTCTTAGAACGAAGTCATAGTGACGAGTCTTTGTTACTCCATTTTCTTTGAAGTAGAATTATCAACAAAGAACTGTAGCAATATTTTATATCGTGACCACGGAGAGGGCTTGATCAGGTTCATTTTCTCCACCAATTAAAGAACTAGAAGGCAGGAAGAATCTCAGACATAGCAGAGGACAAACTTTACTAAAGGTAGAGATGCACACACATGTACACACTCACTCAGAGAGAAAGACTCTCCATGGTGGAGAGGGGATTTGGAAACCAAATCCAAAGCCCCTAGGAGGACTTGAGTCTTTTAAGTGCTCTTGGTGGGATAGAGTGGGACCCCGTGCTCTAATTTTGGATTGTCAGCTTAAGCAAAGAATAGAAGGTAGAGGCTGGGTGTGGTGGCACACGCCTTTAATCCCAGCACTTGGGAAGCAGAGACAGGTGGATGTCTGTAAGTTCAAAGCTAGCCTGGTCTACATAGTGAGTTCCAGGCCAGCTAGGGCTATAGGGAGACCCTGTCTCAAAAAGATAAAAAAAAAACAAAAACCCAATAACAAATAAATTTTAAAAAAGAAAATAAATAAATAAAGAATAGAGGGCTGATAGGCCCACAGTTGGTTATGTCCAGGCCAGAGGTATAAAAGCCTGTCAGGCCTTTGTCTTGGGTGAGGAAGAAGCCGGAAATTTGCCATCTTCGTTGCTTATCAGTGGCCCTTTCCCTATCTGTCTGCCTGTCAGAGATCTGGCTAACTTCTAGTCCCTCAATATCATCTGTTTTGTGGCAGTCGAATGAGAATCGTTATTTGAGTGTTTTGAGAAGGTCAAGTGCCCTAAATATCTTTAATCTTAATCCCATTAAAAATAAGATGGACGCTGGGCATGGTGGCCCACGCCTTTAATCCCAGCACTTGGGAGGCAGAGGCAGGCAGATCTCTGTGAGTTCAAGGCCAACTGGTCTACATAGTGAGTTCCAGGTCAGCCAGCTGGGGCTACAGAGAGACCCTGTCTAAAAAAAACCAAAAAAAAAAAAAAAAAAATGAAGTTTCTGGAAATGATGCCACTACTATTTTATAATAAGCTTTAATAAAAATGGAACTAACGTTGTGTTATTTGGTTAAGTCTTACGGTACTTGTTCTGTGTTCTAGGGGTTGGGATTCTGAAGACACTATTCAGTACTTTGTCAGCTGCTCCTGTCAGGCTTGGTGTAAGGGATGCTGGCTAGACGAGAAAGGAGGGACTTGTTCTTTCCTGTGCTCGTCCAGCTTTCTTTTCGTTTCCTTCCTGTTCCCATGAGCATTAGCACAGAAACACTACTTGACTAGGCGGCCACAGTTCCCCTCACTAGGGTATCAGAAACTTGTATCTAAATTTCCCAAGACTTGAAGAAAAAGGGTTATTGGGTACAAGAGCCTCTGGCCCGTAATGTAAGCATGGAGCTGGGGAAGGGTGAGGAGGTGGGGTAGGGAGTTGGCGAGGTTTCGGTCTTCAAGGGCTCATCCTCCACCTTTTAAAGTACTAACAACCATTTCTCTTGCTCCTCCAAACTCTGGAGCCGGTAGCTACTCCTGTAGCTTCTAACTCTGTGGACTCTTACAGCTCTCCTTTACCCTTGCAGTTAACAGCTTTTTTATTAAATTCAGTTTGTTCCAATGGCTGTATGAAGGACAGAGGCAAGGCTCCACACCATCACCCTCAGGAGTTCCCCTGTACTTCTAGGCAGCTGGATTCAGGCTGAACCAGGATTTATGGCTTTGGCACAGAAAAAGAATTTCAGGATAGTCAATATGGAGCGTAGCTTGGGATTTGATTAGAGCTACATAAATTTTTTGAGACAGGATCTCCCTGTAGCCCCAGCTGGCCTGGAACTTGATACATAGACCAGGCTGGGCTCAATGTCATAGAAACCTGCCTACCTCTGCCTCTGCCTTCTGAATATTGGGACTCAGTAGGTGTGCACCATCACACCAGTGATTTAAAATATTTTAGTGCAGACTCTGTCTTAGCATTAGCCATATATGCCATTTTGGTGGCTCTCAAGTTACATCCTAAGAGGTTACTAAGAACACCCCCCCATTTCTCTCTCTCTCTCTTTTGATAAGTGGGATTATAGTGTGGCTCTGGTAGTACCTAAGATGGAAGTATAATCTGATGAGGTAAAACCAGGTGTTACTAGGGTTACACAAGGGGTTCAGGCTGTGTTCTTTCTCTGTAAATGAGTTTTGGTAAGATTACTAGAAAATTGCAGATTTATAGCTAGGAAGGGAGAAGGCATTTAGACAGTTGTCAATTATGCTGAAATTCTTGCTTTTCTCCTAGAGAGTAGCTTTAGACTCCAGGGTGAACGTTTCCTTTCCCTTCACAGGGCTTCATACTTCCCTCTGTCTTTTTATCCTGCTTTAGCTAATATGGTTTCTGCCTCCTTATTGAAACTAGAATGATGCAATTATCAGAATTAAAAAAACCCCTGAAGTTATATCTTAATTGTACAAACTGTCTAGTATATGCCATTATTGGTGAGTAGTAATGACACGTTCCTCAAATTAATTATAATGTAAATAACAATAGAACTTAAATGGAGCTTAGCTTTGTGGAAAACTTTTTACTTTGTCTTTATCCTTTTGGCTGTAGAAGGATGGAAACTTCATCAGAGCCTCACTGGCCTGTGGAAAGCCACTCAGGGGACCACCTACTTCATAAAACAGGTCAGGCTTTAAATTAAAATGGTTCACATCAGCCCAGACTCACAAGTTTAGGTGATGTAACTGACATTTCTGAGTTCCGCATCAAACCAGATTAAGTTCTGAATTTACTTTTGGAGGAGTGTAAATGCCAATCACAAAAATTCAGTTTGAGACGGTTAATTTGAAAATCTCTGAGACCAGCATTGTTTCTTTGATTTGTACAGGACCTTTACATTTAAGATAGAAATCTCCAGTTTGGTAAAAAATTACTTTTATCCTTTATCACTTATAAATGTCAATAAGTCATTACCCGGAAGGCTTGTAAGGAAGAAGTTCTGAAGTGTTACCCCTTCCTGATGTTAGTCTTTCTATTTATTCTATCTGCCTAGTCAAAGAATAGAGAAAGCTTTAAAATGAGAAATTAAGACCCCACTTCAATCTCAACCTTTCTGTTCTGTTTATTTCTCTCACCTTATAGCACAAGGCAATGTATTTCCTCTAAGCCATGGGCACATGATCCCCACTTCCTTTCTTTCTTTTTCTTTTTATCCTTCTTTTTTAATAGTTTATTATTTTATGTGTACGAATGCATTGCCTGCATGTACATAAGTGGACTCATGTCAAGCATTGCCCGAAGAGGTCAGAAAAAGGTGTTAGATCCCCTGGAACTGGAGTTACAGACAGTTGTTAGTTGCCATGTAGAATGTGAGAATTGAACCCAGGTCCTCTGTAAGAGCAGCCATTGCTCTTAACCATGGAGCCCTCTCTCCAGCCCTTGTGTCCCCTTTTCTTACAACATCGTAATGATCCAGGGCTCCTTTTTGTACTAAATAACTATAAATTGAAGTTTGTCTTTGAATTTCTGAAGTAACAATGCTTAATCCTTACAGTCTAAGTTATATGGCCTCAGGAATTAATTCAGTTCCAATGGAGATAGTGAGACAACCAGCAGTAGCTTTATTTTGCTCTTTCTAAAGGATACTCTTTTCTGGGCAAGTATGACTCAATTGAAAACTAGACCAGGGGCTGGAGAGATGGCTCAGAGGTTAGGAACACTGGCTGCTCTTGCAGAGGACCTGGGTTTGCTTCTCAGTACCCAGCCCAGTTGGTTGGCAGCTAACAACCATCTGTAACTCCAGTTTTGGGGGAATCTGACACTCTCTTCTGGCACCTGTGGGATTGCAGGCATGTGGTACACTTACAAACATGCAGACAAAACCCTTAGGGAATTAAAATAAAAACAAATTTAAAAATTTAAAAGCTAAACCAAAAATTATATTCAGAAATAGGGGAATAATATACTATAAGAGCTTACCTAAGGTATTTTGAATTCTTTAATCCACCCTTCCAATGTTAGTGGTTTGTTAATTTATTAAACTATAGTTCTATTGACTTTCCTTTATTTATAAATGATATAAATAGTGCTTTAAAATTTTTATTAACCTTACTTTGTTGGCACTTATACTTTGAATAATGTTGATTTTGACCAAAGATAATTTGTTTTCTCTGAACTTGGTTCAGTCTTACTGTTAGCCTAATTCTAAATACATGTCAGATTTAGGTTGTCTCAAATGGATGTAATTTTTTTATCTAATGATTTTAGCTATTTTCTTTTATCCATTCATAAAGCTTGTTGGTATTGCCAGATTACTCCATAAGTAATATTTGCTGATTAAAACATCACAAAAGAGGACTGGAGAGAGGGCTCAGTGGTTAAGAGCACTGGCTTTTCTTACAGAAGACCCAGCTTTGAATCCCAGCACCTACATGGCAGCTAATAACTGTCTGTAACTCGAGTTCTAGGGGATCTGATGCCCTCTTATGACCTCCCTGGGCATTGCATGACACAGGTGCACTTATATACATTCAAGTAATACATGAATACACATAAAATAAAAAATAAAAATAATAAATAAAACATTTTAAAACATCACAAAAGAAAGTTTTATTGATTTGTAACAAATGAGCAAAGATGTTAAGTCTATGATAGTACTTGTAGTGGAAAGCTTGGATGATCACCATTCTACTTAGGGCTCACTGTTGTACCATCCCAACTTAGAGTTGTCTGTTTCCTGGAATAGTCTCTAACACATGCAATGGGTACCCACTGACAACATTTATACAGTGGCCTAGACTTTATGTTCATAAGTGATTTATTTAGGATGGTACAGCTGATTGACCTTCATCAGTTATATATTGTGTGGTTATATGGATACATTCTGAAAAACTAGTCATGAAGTCATTATTTTCATTGTGTGAACATCATAGGGTGTTCTGTGAATGACCGGTCCTGGAAAGAAACTACAAAGTGTGTTTTTTGGAACATTTGAACAGATCCCTGACTTCTGTCAGAATGAAAGCTAAGAATATCTATTGTCAGACAGCATCTCAGGCCTGTAGCAGGTTTCCCTGCTATAACCCACCTACCCAATTGTACCTTCCAATGTATTTGAAAAGTGTCTAGATTTATGATTGTCTTTGTTTTGTCACTATAAAAATTTCTTAAATTCTTACCACATGGGAACTGGGGTAACCTAAATCTGTGTTCTAAGGTCATTGTCACTCATACTTGGCTCCAGAATAAACTAACTCTTACCATCTGTGTAAGGGACTGGGCAGGGATGAAGCTATTCTAAAGAGTCACTTTTGTCCCTCCTTTTTTCTGTCAGACTAGTAAAACAACAGACCTCAAGAAATTGAAATTCCTCCTAGGAATCTCATGCTGGAAGGAGAGGAGGTCTAAAGCATAGGCCAGCCAGGAAGGAAACTTTTCTCCCTAAAAGAGATTCACAATTTGTCAGATCACTTTGTAGGAAGAGTTGAGTCAAAACAATGATGGGTCAGTAATAGACAAGACCACACTTTGACCAGCTTAGATAAGCATAATTCTGGCTCTCTACTTAAACATCAACTGCACTTCAGGACCTACCTCAAGATGGATGTGTGGACTCACTGGATCATTGTGTGCATCTTCTCAATTTGGCCAAATCAAATCAGTCTCCTTTTTCCAGTTTTCACTATTAAAAGGTTGTTTTAATTGGATTATTAAGGACAGATGACCACAGCTGGCTTATTGGGCACTGGCTGTGACCCCAAGTTTGGTAACACCTTTGAAGTGAGAGCTGTGGCTTTTATGTTTTATGTGCTTACACAAAACTGCTGTGATACCACTAAGCAATAAAATTTTATGGAATCACTGTCATGTATGTAGTTTGTTCTTTCCAAAACATTATTAACTATGACAGGGTGCACTTGCATACATGCTTGCAATACATGCATACACATAAAATAAAAATAAAACAAAAAGAATTAGGAGTCAGGCTTTTTGTTCAGGTGATTATATAATGTTGGCATAGTAATGCTGCATGTGAAAACATCCCTGATTAATCATGTTGTTTGATCTCAACTGTCTTTCACCACCAGGATGAGATCTGTCTCAGTTGATCTGATATGATCCCATAAATGACAGCTCTTTAGGAGTTAGTGTCAATAAGCTCCTTTTGTCCAATCTTAAGTAACTAAGAGTTATAGAAGGAATGGCTCTTAAGTCAGGTCTACCTGGAGTCCAATCTTGTACTTTAATTTTGTTTGTTCTATGAGTGATGTCCTAGCAACTTAAAAATACTTCTCATATACTTTTTGTCAGAAGCTTTACTTCTGCAGAATGTTAATAGACAACTGCTATAAAGCTTATCAAAAACCAATAAGAGCAAATATTTAAGGAAAACTAGTTTAAAATTAAGTACTTATTATATATATATATATTCATTAAGTGATTAATACCCAATATCTCATAGCTGTTAGGAGCATTGTTTGAAGTTCATAGTGTTGGGGTATGTCTAATTGTTCTTAAAGAAAATACTCATGAACTCATGATACAATCAGGAACATATGAATACAGATCTGGGAAAAGTAAGCATCACTAAAAGTTTGAGATTAGATGGCACCAGTTTGGTAAAGTGTTATCCTAAGCTTTGCATCTTAGAAGCCTTATATAATACAGTAGGGACACAAATACATTTAGCCATCAAAAATCAGTATGATTTTATTTTAGATTTAAAAAAATCTTTCGATTTTATTTTTATTTTATGTGTATGAGTGTTTTGCTTGCATATATGCAAGTGCATCCTTGTTGTGGAAAGTCCATGGAGGCCAGAGGAGGGTGTTGGATCCCCCGGACTGGAGTTACAGATGATTGTTAGCTACCACGTGAGTGCTGAGAATTGAACCTGGTTCCTTTGGAAGAGCAGTCAGTGCTTTCAGCTGAGTTATTTCTCCAGCCCCCAATTAGAAAATAAATTAATTATGTATATGTATCTATGTGTGGGTATGTGTGTATAAGTGCAGTGCTTGTGGAGGCCAGAAGAGGGCATTGGGTCCCCTGGAGCTGGAGTTATAGGCAGTTGTGAGCTACTTTATGTGGGTACTGGGAACCAAATTCAGATCTTCTGGAAGATTAATATGTGCTCCTAAGTGCCGGGCCATCTCTTCAGCCCCAGTTAGCATGATTATGCAGAATGAGACAGAAGTCCTTTATATACTCAGCTTCTACTTTTGAAGCAAGATTTAGAATCTTTGGCTGAGTAATTTGGCTGTAGCCAAATTGACAAAAATCAACCATAAGAATTTTCACAAATGTAAAGAACAGTACTAGTGCCCACAAAGATACTCATTTTCTGATGTACAAATGCATTACACAATACCAAGATGCTTATTTTATCAAGATAAATAGATACAGACCAGGGCTTTAAATGGTAGGGTTGGCTAATGCCAGGATTTTCATCTGAGTGGTATTGATTAAAAACAGCAGAAATGTTACAAGATTTTCATTGGTCATTTTATATGTTGACAGTCCATATGTAATGCATATTGAATAAGGCAGAATACTTAAGAAGAAGTGGTATGAGATTTTTTTTTTGAAAGTTTGATATAATTCAACACTGAATCTGTCCAGTCTTGAGAATCTTGACTAGAGTTTCTATTTCATTTATTGTAATGGGCCTGTTTAAGTTAGTTATGTCTTTTGGCTTTAATTTTAGTAGATGATATGTATTTAAAAATTCTCCTAATTCTTCTAGGCTTTCTATTAAGAAAACACAATTATTTATTTTTATGTGTATTAGTGTTTTGCCTGCATGTGTGTAAGTGCACTCATGTGTGCAATGTCTGGACAGGCCAGAAGAAGGTGTAGGATCCCTTGGAACTGGAGTTATGGATGGTTGTTAGCTGACATGTGGGTGCTGGGATTCGAACCCAGGTCCTCTGAAAGATCAGCCAGTGCTCTTAACTGCTGAGCCATCTCTCTAGTCCAGGTAGTATATTCTGTATACACTGTTAAGTCCAATTGATCCATAGTGTATTTTAGCTCTGAAGTTTCTTATCTTTAGTTTGGAAGACTCTAAATATGAGAGTGGGGGTGTTGAAGTGCCCCATTATTAGTGCATCATAGTCTATGTGACCTTTTTTGCCTTCTCGTGTTTTTTTTTTTTAATGAATTTAGTGGCTCCAATATTCAGTGCACAAATGTTTACAACTGTTATCTCTTCTTGGCAGATTATTCCTTGTATTAATATGTAGTGTCCCTTTTTATCCCTTCCCATTAGTTTTGGTTTGAAGTTTACTTTATCTGATACAAGGACGGCTATGCCTGCTTGTTTACAGTTTTCATTTGCTTGGTACTATGTTTTCCATTCTTTGATACTGAGTTTTTTGATCTTTGTTGGCTAGGTATGTTTCTTAGGCACAACTTAAAGTTGGCACTTTTTTTTTTCAAATATTTTATTTATGATTTTTGTTTTATGTGTATGAGTGTATTGCCTACATGTGTATAAGTACATCTGTGTTTTGCAAGGCCCACGGAGGTTAGAAGAAGGTGCAAGGCCCATGGAGGTGTCGGATTCCCTGGAACAGGAGTTACAGACAGTTGTTAGCTGCCATATGAGTGTGGGGAATTGAAACCTGGTCCTCTGCAAGAGCAGTCAGTGCTCTTAACCACTGTGTCATTCTCCAACCCTGGTACTTGTTTATTAATCTGGTCTATTAGTCTATGTGTTTTTAGTAGTTAATTGAGGCAATTTACGTTTAAGGTTATTATAGACAGGTGCTTTCTATTTCTTATAAATCTCTTTGGTGATGTTCTGTTTTGCTAAATTATGGGCATCTTCTTTCTGCTGTATTAGTTTCAGGGGTAGCACTGAGTTACTGTTGGATATGGTACTTTCTTTCCTGGGTCTAGCTTGTTTATTTGGTCTTTGCATGGAGTGTACACTGCTATCTGTACATGTAGAGGAGGCTATGTTTCTTCTTCCTCCCTGTAAATATCCCATTAAGAGTTTTCTGGAGTAGGCATGGTGGTGGCGCAGGGCTTTAATCCCAGCACTTGGGATTCAGAAGCAGGCATATTTATGAGAATTTGAGGTTAGCCTGGTCAACATGGTAAGTTCCAAGCCAGCTAGGGCTTTATATCCTGTTTCAAAAATTTATTTTTTCTGTAGTTCTGGCTTAAGTGTCATGAATTGCCTTAGTTATGTTTGTCATGAGATACCCTTATTTTGCTATCAATTTTGAAAGATAACTTTTCAGACTATAGAATTCTTGATTCACAGTTATTTACTTTTGCAGCTTGAAATATTTCATTTCATGCTTTTCTGGCGTTTATGTTTACTGATGAAAAGTCCAGGGTAATTCTACTATTATGCCTTTGTATACAAGGTGATATTTTTCTTGTGCTGCTTTTAGGATTATTATTTTTTTTTACATTTTATTTATTTTTAGTTTTTGACAGGGTCTCCCTAGACCCAGCCTGCCTAGAACTCACAGAGATCTGTCTGTCTCTCCTCCTGAGGGCTGGGATTAAAGGCATGAGCCACCACATCTGTTTTTTTAAAAAAAATTTAATAACTACATTATTAGAAGAAGAATTTCATTACAGCTTTAACATATTCAGTAACACAATCCAGAGCAAGAGTACCTCTCTTTCTAGGTTCACAGTTGAATTAATATAGTTATACAATATTGAACTCCGTATAAGCCCTGTAAGACATAAAATTGAATGAGTTTTTAGCCTTTAAAAATCTCCATTACATTTTAGAATATATTGTTCCTTGCAGAAAGACTCAGTGTTTTTGCTACTAACACTGAGATGTTGGTGCTTGCATCTCTAATCTGTATGTATCTGATTATTACTAGTCATAATCGGTTGCACTTGGATCTTTGGCACCTGTGTATGTCTATAAAGTCATTGGGTAGATTTCAGTGGTAATGTTTATTACCCCTACTAATTAACATGATGTAAATTTCCATGCTTCCTCCTCAAATATGATACATTTTAAAAAATTTGTGAATTTTTTTTTGTGTATATTACACAGAACATCCCAAACCATCTTATTCAACTATACACCTGTGAAGGCCTGAGTTCTGAGCTGAAGAAACTCAGAGAGAGTTCTGATCTGAAGTAAACTCAGAGCGGGAATGGGAAGCCTCAGTTCCCTGAGAACTTGGATGTTCTTCTGCAGTTATTCCTATCATGAGACTGACTATTCCTTGAACCCTATTAAACATAAATAAGGAAGCCTGTATAACAGAGCTGTGTAGCTAAGAAAGTTATAAGTAAAGAACAGAATGTTTAATAGGCATGGAAGGACAGATATGATTCCAAAAGGGCTGAGCCCTGGGAACATGAAGGTACTGTAAATATCATGAAAGTACTGTAAATATCATGATGAGGTAATTTGGCCTGAGAAGAACAATTTCTCTTTCTCTTGTTGTACTATGAATAAGGTTGATTCTTAGAATAAAGCATGCACTGGTTCACACGCCTCTGCATCCCCTGTGTCCTGATTTCTTCTGCACCTACACCTCGGGATCCCCAAGCCCATCAGGCTTGAATTGAGGTCACTGAACCGTGACATACACCCACTTCCCAGATGGCACCCTCCGGTAGCCTCCCTCCCCCCATGAGAGCCCTTATACTCTGATATCCCTCTACTGTCTGCTGTGTTATCGGGACCCCCAGCCATTCCCCACTACTTGTCCATCTGATGGATCCAGTCAGCTTATCTAGAGGTCTTTGTTTTAGGAAGGTCAGCTGTTCC
This sequence comes from Nannospalax galili, assembly GCF_000622305.1. Lineage (NCBI taxonomy): Eukaryota > Metazoa > Chordata > Mammalia > Rodentia > Spalacidae > Nannospalax > Nannospalax galili. Next base: position 166,668 of record NW_008354273.1, on the reverse strand, counting down.
TCATCTAGCAGCAATCAGTTGTCAATATTCCTTTAGAAAAGATTGGGGTCTGCTGTTCATTTTCCCTCCAGAGGACTATTGGTATTTGGTGGGGATATGTTATTTTGGTTTTTCAATTTATTATTTTTTCTCTGTGATTGACATGTGAATTTCTTTGTAGTTTCTGATTCCTGTGTGAGACTCAAGCCTTCAAGTTTAGGTCTGCTTCTTTTTGTGAACTTTATGATGGCCAGATTGCTTTTGTCTTCAGGAGTTCCCACAGAGGCCCAAGTCAGATGAGGATCAGATGCTCTCAGGCTTTCTCCTAAGGTCTGGATCCCTCCAGGAAAGATTTTGGCCTCAGGAATTTGGAGGTTGGACTGGCCTGGGAGCCAGGCCCAGGAAAGATGCTGGTCTAGGGCAACTGGTGGCTGTGCCACCCAGAGATGCAAAGGAAGATGGGGGCGGGAAGCAGGCCCCAAGGGCTCCTGGGGACTGCACTGAGGAGCTGGGTTGGTCTGGATGCAAAGGATCAGGAAGAGGAAAGGTCAGCCCAGGCATCCAGGAAAGAGGCTGGTGGGTTGTGCAGCCCAGGGAAGCAGAGGGAGGTGAGGGTGGGGCCAGGCCCAGAGTGCTTCTGGGGACCTGAGAAGGAACTGGGTTGGTTTGGATGCAAAGGATCAGGAAGCAGTGGTGGTTCCCCAGGTGCCTGGGGTACCAAGAGAAGGAATGGGACAGGACCCAGGCTAGGAGGAGAGACGGGTGGGGGAGATGGGAGGGTGAATGAAGCTTGGGAATTCAAGGCACTGAGGGCACGATGGACTACCCAGGAGAGAGGCTGGCGGGTCGTGCAGGCCCAGGGAAGCAGAGACATATCTGGTTTTTATTTTTATTTTTGATATTCTGATTATGATGAGTTTCTTTTCTGGTTATGTCTACTTGGAGTTATATATCCCTCTTGTGTTTGGATATCTATTTCTTTCACTAAGTTTGGGAAGTTTTTTGTTATATTTTCTTTAAACATCCTGCCTATTCCATTTGAATGGGTCATGAGTGGTGGTCTCTGTGTTTTGCTGTGTTTTGTGCATATTGAAGTGGGTTTGTTTTTAGTTTTTACTTCCCCTTCTGCAGATTCTACTTTGATGTTTTGTTTTCTGGGATTCTTCCTAGAGGCATTTTTGCAGGAGGCTGCTCATGAGGATTGTGAAACCTGGCATTGACCATCAAATGGACTAAAGGTAGAGTTGCTCACCAAGATCCAATGCAACCAGGCTGGATCAAACGTTTAGCCAACCCTTGGACTCTGAACTCATTAGGGACAGAATACCGAACATCAGACCCATTGAAGTTTGTGTATTATCTGGGGACTGTGGTTGGAACCACAGGCTTAGAAGTAACCTCTGGGATCACAGTAGTATAGGCTTTGGTCCTGTAGTGACCGCTGGAACTTCAGAAGTCAAAACCTACATTCACACTGACCTCAGGGGCCACTGGAGCTGGAGGCCTGGTCACATGGTGCTCTTTGGTCCTTGATACCTGTTCATACTGTGCTCTCTGGTTCTGATGGTGCTGGAGGCCTGAGTGCATGGTGCTTTCTGGTTCCACAGAAGCACTGACCTGGTCCAATGCTTATTTATTTATTTATTTATTTTTTTATTTAATTTATTATTTTTGTCTTTTTGAGACAAGGTCTCCCTGTAGCCCCAACTGGCCTGGAACTATGTAGATCAGGCTGGCCTTGAACTCACA
>NW_008354273.1:145541-159844 GCF_000622305.1 Nannospalax galili | reverse complement strand
CTGAATTCATTCAGAAGTTTATCCCTATCTTCCTTCAGCTGTGTGATTACCTTGTTTGTGTGTTCTTTAAATTCAGTGAATTCTTTTATCATATTCATCATTGTTCTTTTGAGTTCCATGTCCTGCATTGTCTCTAGGGGATTCTCATTGTGCTCCTCTAGAGGATTACTGGTATTTGGTGGGGATATGTTATTTTGGTTTTTCATGTTATCTGTTCTCTAAAACTTAGCCAGTTGTAACCTTATGTGTGCGTCATACTTTTTGTTGTATGAAGAAGCTTCAATGGTGAGAGTTGAGGGATGTATTAGTGTTCTCTCTACCATCTGTTCCCCTATGTTCCATGAACCATAGGTATAGATGTTCAACTGTAGATGTGTCATGGCTGGGCATCTCTCAGACATATATTCTCTGTGTGTAACCAGTTGTGGAACTCTGTAATAGCCTCTATCTGTTGCAAAAAGAAGCTTCTTTGATGAGTGGTTTATAGTATTCTTGTCAGGGTGGTAGGTATGTCTGTGGCAGGCAGATCAGAAGGCCAGGGGTGAAGTGGTGCTGGGGAGAGCCTGTGGAGGGTCTATCAAACTAAGTTGGAGAATTGACCTGGTCTGAGTGCAGGGGATCAGGATGCAGTGGGTGGGTCTGGACTAAGGGTAGTCCAGAGATCTGGGGTGGAAGGGGGGTGACCTGGCCTAGGCCCAAGGCTAAAAGGAGGGGACAGAGTGCTGAATTATTTCTTAATGGAGGAGACAATGACATGCAAGCAATGATATGTTAGAATCTTTGGAGGACATCAGAATGTCATATCTTCACCTGGAGTTGGAGGTATAGTCCATTAGCAAGGGATCCATCCTCAATGACCCCTAAGGCTCTTGTAACACCATCTTTTGACACTTTAAAATGTAGGATTGTTGGCGTGGTGGTGCACACCTTTAATCCCAGTGCTCAGGAGACAGAAGCAGAGTATCACTGTGAGATCAAGGCCAGTCTGGTTTACAAAGTGAGTTCCATGCCAGCTGGGGCTACAGGGGGATGCTACCACAAACAAAGAAACAAACAAAGAAACAAACACCTTAAGATATTGTGCTCTTAGTGTTTTATGATCAACTTAAAAAGCAAGATTTTATGTTCTTTTAAAAAATTGTTTATAATGCCGGGCGTGGTGGTGCATACCTTTAATCCAAGCACTCAGGAGGTGGAGGCAGGCAGATCTCTGTGAGTTCAAGGCCAGCCTGGTCTACATAGTGAGTTCCAGGACAGCTGGAGCTACAGAGAGACCCTGTCTCAAAAAGACCAAAAAAATTGTTTATGTTTTTTGCTGTTTGTATTTCAGACTTTGAGCTGTTTGGGAGATTATCCTGACAAAGTCAAGATTCACGTAAGTATCTGTGCTAAAAATTTGTTTATTTTTTTGGTCTTCTTGAGACAGGGTCTCCCTGTAATCACAACTGGCCTGGATTTGTTATGGAGACCAGGGTGGCTTTAAACTTCCAGAGATCTGCCTGCCTCTGCCACCTGAGTGCTGGGATTAAAGGCATGTGCCACCACACCTGGCTGTGCTAAAAAATTTTAAATAACTGCTTTGCAAGTAACTATTTTAAAGTGATTCACTATGTATCTATGACTTTTGGAAGCCATATATAGCTATGTATCTGAAATTTATATATTATACAAAGTTTACAAAGTTAAAGGCATGCAAGGTTAATCATGCATAATAAGCAGTAAATGCTGTTGCTCAGCACAAGTCCTCCTCAGCAGCTGCAGGAGAGACAGTAGCAGTGGCTGCTACCAGAACCAGCCTGAGCAATGGGCACAGTGGGCCACAGCACAGCCCTGCTTCTCCTTGGCCCTATGCCAGTCTGAGTAGCTTGCATGGAGAAATGCAAGGGAGCCCATGGTAGCAGCCTATGAGAAAGAAGGAAACTTGTGAAGACTGTGGGTTATGGTGCAGTAACAAGGCAACCCTCTCATCCACATGGCAGCACCTAACTTTGGTCTTCTAAAGGAACAACTGATAAAAACGCTGGGATCTTTTCACACTGTACTGAACCATGCTAGTGTTTTTCTTTAGTCCCCTTAGCTACTGACTCCTGAAACCAACCGGCACCTGTTAACATAGATAATGATGGGCCTTTGGAGATCATAGCCACCCTCTGAAAAAGGTTTCATCACATGTGTAGTACAATGCTGACCTTTTAGTGTCTTACAGACTGGGAAAAGTCTGCCATCTAGATAATCTTGCTATTTGAAATATGTGTATACATCTGTTTGTCCTGACAAAAATAAGTATTTTGTTATTGCATATATGATATATGCAGTGTACATAATCTCTTTGTAACAGCTAACACTGTCTTTGCAAACAAAATTTGTAAGAGATCTAAAAATTTTGATTTTTGCTAATGTGGTAGCCCTATTATCTTACCAAGTATTCTGAATTTTACTTCAGTACAGAAGCTTACTTAATATATAAAGAACTGCTGTGTAATTCTTCCATGTTACAATGCTAATTGTTGCTGGCTCTTTTAGATACGTATTACATAAGCCTTCTAAGGCACAGAGCTTTAGAAAATACTTTGTGGCGATGGTGTTCTGCCCAAATAGAATTGTTAATGATGCTAATCTTCTTAAGGTGTTATGTTTGTATATTCCTAATTGTATTATGACTTTTCTTTTCAGTAAAGGTAATTAGACAGGCCATAACATTGGGCACTTCAAGCACTGCCTCCTGATAATTAAAAGGTATTGAGTGTTAGTAAATCTGTAAACAAGTATTTCATTGTTGAATTAGTTTTACTCTTATTTGTTATGTTTTTGTAAAGCTTTATTTTACAAGATTTTTACTATTCCACAAATTTGTTCTTGATAGTTGTGTTTCAGTAAAACCTTATGACTAGCTGTTGTCTAGCACAGCTTCTGACAAAGTAACCTGAACAATATTTTTGATACATAAGACATTACCCACTGGAGAAACAGAATGGACTCCCAGTGTCTCTGACATTCTAGACATTCCTTCTATTTCTCTTAGAAGTTTGAATCAGCCATTAAAGGGTTCATTGGCACTAAATCCTTGACATCTGTCACTCCTTCAATATGGGATCAGTTCTGACTAACCTGGACAAATCTTATCCCAGTGACATGGGACAGTAGAGAACAAACCACCAGATGGCTAGTAAGCAGTCTGCAGAGAAGATTGCTCAGAGACAAGGGGGCAAGTTACTAGAATTGAAATGAAGTCATGCTGGGCATGGTAAAAATTACATATAACCCTAGGACTTAGGAAGCAGAAGCAGGAGGATGTAAGTTTGAAACCAGCCTAGGTTTCATGGCAAGACACTGTCTCAAACCAACAAGATGAAATTGCATGTGCCAGTCCTTCAAAAAATAAAAGTCAAGAGGTTATAGAGAAATGGCTTTTATGCACAGCTACTTAGCACTAACTGAATGTATTGTAATCTTGGCTCCTGCTTGCATTGTTTATATTTGTTTTAGACTTGGACATATTCCGTCTCAGAATTGAGATGTTAAAAGAGAAAGTGGAGAAATGTAATGAGCTTAGTGGGGATAAAGATACTCTCTTTTAAAAATTTTATTATTTATTTTTATTTTATGAGTGTTTTGCTTTATGTCTGTCTGTCTGTATGTATGTATACCCATGACTGCAATACCAATAGAGACAGAAGAGTACATAGAATACCTTGGAACTAGAGTTATAGGTGATTGTTACCTGGCATGTGGGTGCTGGGAACTAAACCTGGGTCCTCTGTAAGAGCAGTCAGTGCTCTTAACCTCTGAACCTGAACCATCTCTTCAGTCCTTTATTCTTTTTTTTTTTGTTTGTTTTCTTTTTTTTTGAGACAGGGTGTCCCTGTAGCTCTAGTTGGCCTGGAACTCACTATATACACCAGGTTGGCCTTGATCTCCACCCATCTCTGCCTCCAGAGTACTGGGATTAAAGGTATTTGCTACTATGCTCTGTCCAATATTCTTTAATTTTTTTAATTTATTCTTTGACAATTTCATACATGTGCACAATGTATTTTGAGCCTATGTACCACCTACCCCAATACCTTCTCCTCCAGCTGCTTCCAGATGCCCCTAACACATCTCCATCCCAACTTCACGTATTTTTTTTTAACCCACGGAGCGTAATTAGTGCTGCTAGTGTGTGCATGGGTGTTGGACAACCTACCAGGGGCCACATAGGAGAAAGATATTCTAAAGAGACACTTGTGTTTCTCCTGTTGGCTATGAGACTATTGAAACAATGGACCCTAAGGAGATGTATTTCTCCTAGGAATCTCATGCGAGGAAAGAAGAAAGCCTACAGCTAGAGGGGAAGCTTTTCTCCCTAAAAGAGATTTGTAACTTGTTAGTCCACCTTACAGAAGAGACAATGGGTCAATGGTAGGTGTGACCATGCCTTGACTGGGACTGCTTGGATATCCACAACTCTGGTCCTCTACTTAAACTTTAATGTCACTTCAGGACTCTGAAGGTGGACTTGGTGGGTTGTGGGGTTACTGGGTCTCTTTGCCCCTCTTCCCAACATGGCCCCGTTGAATTATGGAATTATACCCTTTTCCTGATTTTCACTATTAATTTGGTTGTTTTAATTGGCTTGCTGAGGATGAGTGGCTGAACCTGGCTTGGTGGGTCACAGGCTGTGACCCCAAGTCTGATAACACATCTGCTCAAAAGGCCCCCGAATGGAAAGGCGGGCAAAACCTGAAGTGCACTAACTGGGGAGACACATCTAAGCATCAGTCTTTCTTAAGAGTCCAAAAGAAAGTCCAAATGCTCATTTCTCTGCTTTATCAAATAGAGATAAGAAAACAGCTAGTGCCAGCAGAGAGGGAAGATAAGAAAAGTCCTGGGAACAAAGTGATTCCAGCAGCTGTGTGGGACCCTCTAATCTTTACTCTCAATTTGGAGTCAACTTGCTGTATTGGCTTACATCCAAAACTGTTACTGGAGTTGTCAGGGTCTGAGCCTGCATCCTGACAGCCCTGACAAGCTAAGCATGGCCACTTCTATCAAAGGCCAACTAAAAAGATAAATAGTAAAAAGTAAGGAATTATTTTTATTTTTTAAAAAAGATTTATTTTTTATTATTTTAAATTATATGTATGCTTGTGTGTCTGTATGGGGGTATGTGCTTGTGAGTACAGGTACTAGAAGAGATTCCCTGAAAAAGATAGTTCTGAGCAGCCAGATGTGGGGTCTGGGAACCAAACTTGGGTCCTCTGCAAAAGCAGTACATGTTCTTAATGGCTGCGCCATCTGTCACATGTGGAATTATTCAATGTGTGGGAAGAACAGGAGGCCTTGACACCCCTCCAACCCCCAACCTGCCTCTCCTGGGCCATCAAGTCTATTTTTGGGGTCCTCATGAATTTTAGGTTTCAGTAAAGGGAAACAGGTATGCATAACTAAGCAGTCCTGGTCAAGATGTGATCCTGCCCCTCTCTGACTCACCATTTTCTTAACTCTAGTTTTTCCTGCAAGGTGGTCTGACAAGTTGTCACAACTGTGTGAAATCTCTTCCTGGGAGACAAGTTCTTCCTCTGGCTGGCATCAGGCCTTCTCCTTCTCCATGCATGAGATTGAGGAAATTCCAGACCACTATCTTTTTAAAAAAATATTTTACTTATTACTTTTTATTTTTATTTTTTGTGTATGAGTGTATTGCCTAAATATGTGTAAGTACACCAATGTGTCAAAGTACCCGTGGAGGTCAGAAGAGGCCTTTGATTCCCTTGGAACTGGAATTATGGACAGTTGTTAGCTGCCATGTTGGTGCTGGGAATTGAACCCGGATCCTCTGCAAGAGCAGTCAGTGCTCTTAACCACTGATCCATCTCTCCAGCCCCTAAGAGCCACTGTCTTAATCATCTGCTGTGCAAGGGGAGGGACACAAGTTCTCTATAGGAATTTTCATTCTTAACAGCACAGTTACAGAATGACTTTCTGAATGTACCAATGTGGGTATTTAGGCAGCAGTATCTAGCTCTTATGTCATGGTCACAGATTTGTAATACACTAGCTGAGCCATAAGTGCTGTTCAAAGATTTTTTTTTAGGAAGCATCTGTATTAAAAGGTACATTATCTTTGTGATACACATTTATAATTGATCTCACTTGCCATTTATTATACTTAATTTATTTACCAATTAAAGGCTTTAAATAATTGTTGTGTGCTTCACTGCAGATTGAAATATACATCATACTAAGTAGCTATGAATCATTTTAAGCAATTGATATAGGCTTTCAAGTCTTAAGATAATCACAAATGTTTTATGAAGTTTGCACATTTATCTTGGTCTATTTATATTATATTATATTTTGATTATTTCTATTTATAGGCTATTCTTTTCAAATTAATAGTTATGTTTACCTCACTTATGGAGTGTTTGCAAAAGTAAGGTTCTTCTAAATATGCTTATATAAGAAATTTCAGTTATGTTTAAATGCTGAGGCAAGAAAAGTGTTGACTTAAAATATATATTACTACTAGGTTTAAAGTTTTTCCATTTCTAATATCTTTCTAATATTTATGCCAACATGAGGATTTCGAATAATGGTAGTATTTATCATAAGTGCTGAGTTATAGTAATTGTACATCGTGGGCTTCACATGTAAATTTATTTTGATTTTAACTATCAATAACATGGTGCTGGAGAGATGGCTCAATGGTTGAGACTCCTAGTTGCTCTTGCAGGGGACCTGGAGTTTGATTCCCAGCACCCACATGTAGGTAAACAACTGTCCCTAATTCCAGTTTCAGGGGACCTGGTGACCTCTTCTGGCCTCCATGAGTATTGCATGCATGGGTACACTTGTATACATGCAGGCAAAACATTCATACACATAAAAAATAAATAAGTAAAAAAAATAGAAAAACCCAATAACATACAAAAATATTCATTGAATTAGATTATGTGCTTGAAAGCATGAGCTATATATGTGTCCTCTTCTTAGGTAGGTATTATAGACAAAAAAGTATGATTTGGAGAAAATTATTATAAATTATAACATTTTTAATTATTCATATATGTGTTCAATATTAATGATAGTCAAACTTTTATCAGGGTTATCTCCAAGTATATATAATTTGTTTATATTGGAGAAAAGGAAAAAAACTCCAATTGTTTAGTACCTAAAAACATTGGTTAGAATTTTTCATGTGTCCATTGACAAAGACTTTCCCCTTGACTAAACTTTGCTTTCTCCTTTTTGTTTGTTTCTGATATTTTCAGACACAGTCTCACCATGTAGTCCCATCTGTTCTCCACAATGCAGTTAGAGGGGAGCATTTGAAACACGATCATATTCTGTCACTTCCTGTTTAAAACAGTGGTGCCCCTTCTCATACAGAGTAAAGCCCTGTGTGATCTGCTCCCTCTTCCTGCTGGATAAAGTCCTCTTTCCTCACAGCACTCTACCGTACTAGGTACCTTATTCTTCTCAGGTCCTTTGCAATTACTTTTTCTACTTGAAATGCTTTTGGTCTAGATATAAAAAGATTGTTCAGGACTCATAGAAAGACCCTCCCTGACCATACTAGTAATTAACAATCCTCACCCCATCAGGCTTTCTAAACCTTGTCTTAGTGTGAGCAAATGTTAATGAGGCTTCTGAATCTCTTCCAGACCTATCTGTGAATGTCTGTAAAAATCTAGTTATTAAGACTTGCTAAGTCAGTTTAGTAAGAACCTCTTCCCCTCAATTTACCGAGAACCTCACATCCTCAATGTCTAATCAAGGTCCATATCTTCCACCACTCCCCTGGTGATGTCTGACAACCCTGGCCTGCCTAACCCTATGAGTTAGGGTAAGGAACAGTGTGCCAAGATATGCCCATGGGTGTGATACATTGCACTGTTCTCATGAGCACAAATGTTTTGGGAGTAAGCGACTGACTTCTGATTGGATATGAGGCCCTACTCCTCCAAGAATCCTGTTAGGCCAGTTTAGCAAACATCTCCCTTACTTTTTGTTTCCCTTTAGTAACTTTCTACCCACTACCTTACCTGCTCCTTGGCTCTGTATTTCATTTGCCCATTTGTGTTCCTCCTTGAGCCCAATCCTCTGCAGAATTCCATGGTCCCTGTACCTATCACTTCTGTCCTGAATTAACTCCCCTCTACAGTGTTTTAGCAAGTGTTACTGAATTTTTTTCCTTGTCTTTTTGGTTGTGAGCCTGAGCCTTTAATGCCTGCACCATCTCTCCAGTCCAGTTTTTTTTTTTCTTAACACCTATCCCTAATTATTTTTCTCCACAAAACTTGACAAGATTTTACACTTGCCTGTGTATCTCCATAGAATACAGGCTCTAAGAGGAATACTCTTTGCCTACATTTCTTTGCAGTCCTCTCCACATCTATCATGGTGACGGTACATGACAAACATCATCACTATACTTATTACACCTTGTTATCAGTAAAGGACAGGACTGCTATTTGTTGAATCAGTGAAAGAACCAGCAAACCACAACTTGTTTTTCTTTTTGTGTTCCTGTTCTTGTCGTCATTCATGCTTAAGATTCTTGGCTGTGACTTAATGGTAAGACTCTATTGCTGAAGACACTACACACTTTGGTCACAGGACATGGAGAAATCAAGTTGGTATTGACCAGGAAGCTTCCTCCATGCTGGTGAGCTTTCATAGTACCAGAAAGTGCCATGAACGCTTCGTGGGGCGGGGGGCGCAGAAATCATCAACAATTTTCCCCAGCTGTGAACCCTATGAGCTGGAATAAAGAATAGTGTGCCAAGATATGTTCATGGGTGTGATAGGCTGCACTGTCCTCATGGGCACAAATGTTTTGTGGGTAAGCAACTGATTTCTGATTGGGTATGAGGCCTACTCCACAGGAGGAAACTTATGCCTGATACAATGAATCTGGCCAATAACCCATAATGGGGTGCTCATAGGCCCCAGGGGTGAACCTACTAGTATTATTTTTCATCAAACTAGCCTCTAAATTTGTATCTTTATACTCATAGATTAGTGTAGCTCTTAGCTCTTAGAACTGTTAAGAGAGGTTTGTGTGTGTGTGTGTGTGTGTGTGTGTGTGTGTGTGTGTGTAGTAGATGGCAGTTAACGACTTACAACTCTTCAAAGTACAGAGAATAAATATCTATGGAGTGCTCAGTCACAAATGGGACATTTATATCACATTCCCTCCCCACAAGACTCAGGGATCACTGTAGAAGAAGGGGAGGGAAGACTGTAAGAGCCAGAAGGACTGTAAAGAAGGATTGCAGCAAAACAGTATCTTCCGGACATAACAGGCCCACTGTACTTATGAACTCATAGAACCTGCAGTTGTCTGCACAAGACCAAGCCAGTCAATATTGTAGCATCAAGTGGGGAGGGGCTCAAGAGCCCTCACTACTAGCTGAGGATGTATTATTGACAGTTGATAGCTTCTGGGAGAGGGAAAGTCAGCTTTCTTTAAGGATGTGGCCCCTCGTGGGTCTTGGCTACACGCCCATAGAAATATGGGCATCACAAATTAGACTTGGTGGGTTATTTTTTTCAAAAACACAAAGTTAGGGGGTAGTCAGGGAATGAGGGATGGGTCTGGAAGAAGTTAGGAGGAGCCAGTAGGGGTGAAATAATAAAAATGAACTACATATGTGTATGATATATTGGAAATATGTAATATATTTTTGACTTTACAGGGGGTCACAGTTAAGAAGAGTCTTTGGATTTTAGACTTTTAAACACTATTGAGACTTTTAAAGGCTATGAGGACTTCTGAAGTTGGGTTAAGTGCATTTTCCCTTATGATATGGCCATGAGTCTATGGGTGTCGGGTGGAATATTATGGTTTGAATGAGAAATGTCCCCCAGGGCTTCGTGTATTTGAAAACTTGGTCCCTACTTGGTGGTGCTGTTCGGGGATGTGATGGAACCTTTAGGAGGTGGAGCCTTGCTGACGTGTGTCACTGGGGATGGCCTTGAGGGACTGTCTCTGCTTCCTCTGTGTGGCTGAGTTGTGAGAGCTGTTTCCTGCTCCCGCTGCCTGCCTGCCTCTTGCCGTGCTCTCCCTGACATCATGGATATCTAGCTCTCTGGAACCGTAAGCCAAAATAAACTCTTCCTTAAGTTGCCTTTGGTCATGGCATTTTATCACAGAAATCAAAAGTAACTAATACATATGAAATTCACAAATAATAAAATATTATATTATATAACATAATATTTTTATCACTTGTTTGACTTAGAACTTGTGTGTTTTTGTGGCTCATAGAAGTTCAACTTTCTTGGCCTGCCATATAAGTCCTTTACGATTTGTTTCCAAGTTGTCTTTTTCTGTCTCTCTTTTTTCCCCTCCAGAATATGTCCCACATTCCAAGCTCCATGAAGAGACCTCAGGGCAGAACTTGGGTGGACAGCACTTTGCTACTTCTGCTTTTCTTTCGTGCTGTCTCTCCAGTGGGCATTCACCTTGGCAGCTCAGGTCATTCAAGGCTCAGCTTCTCCCTTCCCACACCCTGGCTGGGCATAATTGTCTTCTTTTTCTGAGCTCTAACACTGCATCTATTTCTTACAGAAGCCATCTTGCAACATAGTTATCTACATTCATTTTACATAACCCACTCTGTGATCCTATTTCCCACCAGTTAGCATGTTGTTTTTGGATATATTTGTACTTGAGTATGTATCAGAGTAGGGTTAACTGTGATAAATCAGTTGACTATGTAATTTACTGAGAATATATTATGCTAAAATGGCTTAAGCATTCACAGGATGAGAATGCCCTGATGTAAACACTATAATGACTTAAATTTTCTTTGAATCTCAGTATGTTCATATATATTTGAATTTAAGTAATCCTTAATTATTAATGAACTATTTATTTATTAATATATTTCATGAGATTTTTACATTTCCTGTTTGAGAGTTGGGGATCCACCTCTGAGAAGGATCACTTGCCTAGCATGTGGCCCTGGGTTCACTCTCCAGGATGGCAAAAATAAAAGTATTATTATATTTCTTATTTGAGTTGCTGAATTTGAAGGCTTAAGCTCCATCTGTTTTTTCTTTTATTTTTTATTTTTGGTCTTCTTGAGACAGGGTCTCCCTGTAGCCCCAGCTGTCCTGGAACTCATTATGTAGACCAGGCTGGCCTTGAATTCACAGAGATTTGCCTGCCTCTGCCTCCCAAGTGCTGGGATTAAAGGCGTGAACTACTACACTTGGCCAGCTCCATCTTTTTTAAAAAAACAAGATTTAGTTATTTTTATTGACACAGTGGGTCTTAACACAGATGACAGAGTATATGGGTTTCAGTGGGGGAAGGGGCTCTGGGAGGGTGCTAGTGGGGATGGGGGTATAAAGATGATTAAGATTGTTTGAGATGTTCTGTATGAAATACACAAAAGATTCAATAAAAACAAAATTTTAAAAATCAATTTTTGAGAATTTTATACTATATTTACATATTTTGGCTTCACTGTCCCCCCTCCAACTCTTCCCATTTTCTCTCTGCTCCCTCTTCTTTACTATTGTTACATACATACATTTATGCACACACACATGCACACACACACACACAAAGGATTTTGCTAGGCCAGTCATTGTGGTTCATAGGCTTTACAGCTGGCTGGGACCATTGCTTGCTTTTCTCCCTTCCTGCTTGCATAGCACCTTCTGATGCTATGAGAGCTAGTCCTCAGGGAGGAGGCTTCCCGGTCAGTTCCAACTTGATTTCTCCAAATCCTATAATTGAAGTGGGTGGTGTTTTCAGCAATAGGGGCTTACCTTCAAGTTCTGGGAAGCAACCGAGGTCTGTGGAAATATCCTATATTATTTGGTAGTGTCTTGGACTACCCTGACCAACAACTTGAAGAGAGGTTTCTCTTGCCTGGTACTGTGATTTTTGTTAGCTTTCAGCTAATACATATGCACTCTCATATATATTATGTGTGTATTTTTAAGTAAGTTTATGAAATAATTTCTCTATGGGTTTTCAGACAACCTCAGTATTATTTCTCTCTCTTTCCTCCCCCTCTCTCTAAGTCCTTCTTCCCTTCTCCCCCATGATCTTTTCCTACTTTCCTGGTTCCTGTGGTTATTTCAGGGTATATACACACTATAAAGATTCAGAGCTAGGATCTACAATTATGGGAGAACGTGTTGCTTTCCTGAGTCTGGGTTACCTCAGTTGGTATAACAGTTTCTCTAGGAATGACTTTTACAAAATGGACAGAATCTGGATGAATAAGTTTTACTTAACCTTGCAAAGCAAAAGCTACTGTTTTGGGAAGACTCTGGCTACCTTGAACAACAACTTAAAGGGAAGATTTCCTTGCCTAGCACTGGGATTTTGCTCCATCTTTAACAATATTTTAAGTTTTAAGTTTTAAGTAGTGAGTAGGAGACTCCAACTTTTCACAGAGAAAAGATGACTTAAGCTGAGGGCAGAAATATGACAACTCTTTTGTAAGGTCCCCGGGATGTGCCGCACTGCACTGTGTTCTGGTATTTGTCATACCTTGCTTTTTTTTTTCAGAACTCTATGTTGTGTAAGATACCATAATCAATTGGAAAGCTAATTTGAAAATTAGGAAAATGAACTCACCAGTTTGAAGTACTATTATTTTTAGAGATAATGCTCCATTTTGAATATTTAGTAAGAACCATTACTATGTAGGAATGGAACTGATACTTAGAACTGTACTGGATTCATGTGGATTTTATTTTACTACAAAAATGGTGACTCAGAATTTCAGCTTCTCAATTTTGGAGGCCAAAAGTTCAAAATTGGTGTTATTACCAACCATCTAAACAACAGATGATTAAATCCTGCAGAATGTAAGAGAAATGCGAGTTAAATTTCAGAGACTTGTAAATTGAATTGTAACACATATGTAGAAATCCAAAAAAACTTATGTGTGTGGCTTGATAGGTTTTCACAGTCCATTAACTCAGCAAACAGTACCCAGATCAGGAATACATTATGAGCTCTGAAAAGTCTGTCCTGCATCCTTGCCACTACACCCTCTCTGACTTTTATTGATACAAAAGTGTTCTGTTTCTTGAAATGTATACATGTGGAAACATATATGTTATATGTTTCTCTCTTTCTGACTTCATGCCAACATTTTTTTTTGTGAATTTATCAAGGCCTTTGCACGTAGCAGTAATTCTTTCATTTTCATGGGAATATATTTTATAGAGTACATAATTTATTAATCCATTCCATTGTAAATGACTTGTTTCCAGTTTTAAGCAATCACAGATAGTGCTTTTCTGCACATTTTATTCATGTTCTTTGGTATGTGAATGCATGCGTTTCTGTGGGTATATATCTAGAAGTAGAAATGCTGGGCCATGAAGTCTGAGCATGCACAGTTTTAGAAGATACTGCCAAACAGTGACTGGGCCATTTTAAACTGTCACCAGTTACACGACTGCCCTTCTGTAACTTCATTAATATTTGATGTCATCAGTCTTTATAATTTTAGCCCTTTAGGTGGACACATGATAAAACTTCATTTGTGGGTTTGATTTCCCTGATGACTAATGAAATTGAATACTTTCAGTCCTAATATAGACAATTTAGATACCTTCTGTGCAATGCCTGTTGAATTATTTACCCATATTTTCTACTGTGCTGGTTTATTTTCATCTTGCTAAAGAATCTGATTTGTAACTGATGCAAGTTCTGTGCTGCAAGTGCTCGTGTGTGTGTGTGTGTGTGTGTAGCTAACACTTTTTTAAAGCTCTGTAACTTGTCTTTTTATCTTTTTTAACTTTTAAAAAAACTTTATCTAGAATTTCATACATGCATATAAGGTGTTTTGATCAAATCCACTTTTATCTTATTCATTGTATTTTGATGAATAAAAATTCTTAATTTTATTGTACTTCAGTGAAGCAATCTTTTGTGTGTGTGTGTGTTTCACACATTTTAAAATTTATCTGTATGTGTATGTCCACAATCAGTATGCTATGTGTGTGTGTGTGTGTGTGTGTGTGTGTGTGCCCTCAGAAGCCAGAAGAAGGAGTGAGACCTCTTGGAACTGGAGTTACAGGTGGTTATGATGTGGGTGCTGGGAACTCAGGTCCTTTGCAAGAGCTGCAAGTGCTCATAACCACTGAACCACCTCTCTAGTCCGTGTCTAGCACATTTTAATAAGGCTTTGTGTATTTCAAGATTGTAAAAGTATTCTACAAATTCATTTTCTAGAAACTTTAAGTTTTTATATTTAGTCTTATAACCCATCTAGAACTGATTTTTTGCATGTGGCATAAGTCAAGGAGATAGTTCCAATGGATATGGAACTATCCAT
>NW_008354273.1:107265-139110 GCF_000622305.1 Nannospalax galili | reverse complement strand
CAGTATTGGTTCCCCAGGTGTCTGGGGCCCCAAGACTAGGAATGGTGCAGGGCCCAAACTAGGAGTATAGAACGGCGAGGCGGGGGGATGGAAGGGTGAATGAGGCTTAGGGAGTCCCGGCGCGGAGAGCTGCGCTGTAGACTTACCCCAAGAGGCCTGAAGGTAGTCGATTGTGTTACTTTTATCATAAACCAGGTGGTCATGGATGTTTGGGTTCATTTTCTTCTGTAAAGCATTTACTGAGTACATTGACTGTCAGGAACTGTTCTTGGTACTGAATATATATAAACAGTAAAATGAATATTTAAATATAATCTATATATAACTATTTATCTATTCATCTATCTATCATCTATATATAAAATAGAGGTTCTCTGAATTGAAGATGGTCTTGGTTGATTGATGAAGAGAGCAAAGGAAATGATAATTAAAACACAGCAGTCATAGAGAACTATATTCTGTGAGGGAAAGAAATAGATCCTTTGAGGCTGGAGAGATGGCTCAGAAGTTAAGAGCACTGGCTGCTCTTGCAGAGGATCTGGGTTTGATTTCTAGCACCTACATGGCAGCTAACAACCATCTGTAACTCCAGTTCCAGAAGAATCTGACACCCTCTTCTGATCTCTGCAAAAGACACAGGTATACTTACATACATGCAGACAATACACTTATAAACATAAAATAAATAAAATAAGAATTTTTAAAAAGAATACCTTGGGACTGGAAATATATCCTTTGTGAAAAGAGAAACTATCCTTGAAAAAAAGTATTTGAGCTGGATTTGAAAAATTGCAGAAATTTGATAAATTCATTCGTTCCACGTGGAGAGAAAAGTATATGAAAAGACACAGGATTGTCAGAGGAAGTAGATGGATATGAAACTGAATCATCCCAGGGTAGAGAGGACTGCCTCCATCAAATCAAAGAATCGTGCAGAATCATGGTGTGTTTATCAAATGGCGAGAAATCCACTGCAATAGTGGGCAGATTTTGTTGGTGTGGTTCAGACCTAGAGACCAGGAGAGGGATGAGGAACAATTGGAGAAGCACATGAGTGTTGGGTTGGATGTTGTCTCAGAGGAAACAGGAGAGAAGTTTGAACCAGGATGCTGCACAATCAGACCTGGTTTTTAGGAAGATGATCCTGTAGTGTGTAGGAGATTGAAAGATGGAAGTGTGTTAGGAGATGTGAGGCTTAGCCAAGGTGTGGCTGTGTAACTAGGAAGGGTGAGGAACCTGGAGGTGTGAAGGTGACTCCAAAGTTTATAGTTAGAGTCAGGGAGTCAACGACAGTGCCATCAACTCATAGGAAAACCTGAGAAACTAGAAGGTTTGGTGTCAGCAAACAATAAATTACAATTTGTGGGCCCAGCACATTTCTGCTGTGCCACTCTACCTACTTACAATTTAAATTTATTAAGTTAGATATATTAAGGAGTCAGTAGTTGGAGATATCTGGAAGGGTCGAAGTTCTGTGTGGAACTTGGGAGAGTTGTCAGATCTATAATTGTATATGTGAAACCCATTAGCTTGTTTTCTAGAAGATAGTTGAACCTCAGCTATGAACGACATTATCCAGGGGGAGTATAGAGGAAAAAGAGGGTAACCGAGGAAGCCATCAAAATAACTTAACAACGAAGAGGAGCCTGGGAACATGATCCCATGAAGGTGTGACTTTTCATTACCCCATTTGTGGTTTCTAATTTTCAATAATAGTGTAATTTCTTGTGTAGTGCAAAGTAAAACTGAAAAGAAACAACTATTAGGGATGGTAGGAGGAAGTCCAAGAGAGACTTGTTTGGAAGAGGAAAAAGGCAGAGAAAAATGAGGGTGCTCACAGCTTCAGCCGACACAAAACAGAAACGAACTGTGCGGTTTGTTGATTGCCATGCGTGCTTGGTAGGACGGCTTTTCATTTTGTCATTTGCTTTTATCAGAATAATACGAATAAGGTTAATGAAAGTCTTCAAGAAAACATATAGAACCTGTCGGCCTGTTTCCCCACTCAGGTACACCCCTCAGACCAAAGCTATCTTTGTGTCCTTTTTGGTAGTGAAAAAAAAAGAAGCATAAATTTGAGTACTCAGGTTTTCTGATTTATCCTTGTTAAGTCGTGGCTTTTGTGGGCCCTATGTCATCCCTTTCTCTTGAGGATAGATAGACCTGTGACTATCCAGGGCTGTCATTCCAATGCCTAGGTTACTAACCAGTTGTCTCTTAGTAAATGCAAGGTAGTCCATCTCAGAGCTGTTTGACCTTTTCAGGTGAGCCTTCAAAAGGGGTCTGACTAGGCCTTTGAGGAAAAATTCCACTAGCCTTTAAGAATTAAGCTGTGGTGTTTTGAAAGAAGAGGGCCACATGAGAAGGACCAGAGTGTGCCTTCCAGGAATGGAGAGCAATGTAGGGCTGACAGCGAGAGAATGCAGACTTCAGCCACACATCTGCAAAGAAATGAGTTCTGCCAATAGCTGAGAGATTTGAAACGATTCTTGTCTCAGATGAGATGGCAGCCATGACTGGCAGCTCAAGTTGAAAGCACTGAGATGGAGAGAGAACCCGGCTAACCTGACCCAGCAAACTTGACCCACAGAAATGGTCAGATAAGAAATGTGTGTGATTTGAAGCTTGTAATACCGCAATAGAAAACCAATGGAACTTTTAACTCCCAAATATGAAAACATATTTACTTTATCTCTTTCCTCGGCTGTTCTCATTACTTAAAAGTGAGAGTATTTCTTTCACAAGCACTCTGGACTCACGTGTGAAACTACTCGGCTGTGTCTGCGTGGCTCTGTTTTCTTGGACTCATTCACCACCTCGAGCTCTCACCCTCTCTCTCCCTCTTCTACAATGATCCCTGAGTCTTGGGAGGAGACGCTCTCATATACGTGTTCCATTTAGGGCTGAGCACGCTGCAGTTTCTTTTCCTCCATATGTTGACCAATTGTGAGTTATAAGATCTGCACAAAGCCAAGTCAGACAAAAATCCCAGCATGGATGGGGAAGGAGGCAAGAAGTCAGAGTTCTAGGGGAGGGGCTATTGGCAATGAATACGGCTGAGGAGGGAGAGTCAGTGTTTTTAAGGGTGTGAAGCTAGGGAGGTTGACCACACTCTATGGGATGGGCTCACACCCAAGAGCACTTGGGGGACTCAAATTGGACTCCATAAGCCTTAAAAAATAGAGAACAAGAAGTGAGAGGTATGGGGTGAGTCTGAGAGGAGATCAGGGAGAAGATAGGGTCAAAAGATGTATGAAATTCTCAAAGAATCAATAAAATATTATTTAAAAAGTTATTTTAGTTGAAGTTCTTCAAATGGTTAATTTGCTTCATCTTTCAGGCTCTTACTATTCTTTCAAATGTTATCAGTGTCTCAGTATCCTGTTAATGAGAAATTAGGATGTTAGTAACTCTACTCTGCTTTCCTCTCATTTGCTGCCTTTTTCTGGTGTGAGGCAGCTGGTGGAGAAACCTGGCTTCGTCTTGGGACATCTGAGGATAAGCAGCTGCACAGCGGCAGAATCAAAATTCAGCACACCTGCTCAGAGTGAAGGCTTCCCAGGGAAAAGTCCGTGTGCAATGTGAGGTATTTCAAAAACAATGCATGCATTTGCTACTTGATGGAAGCTTCCTGACTATCTGACTGACTATCAAGTTATCACCTGAGCAGCTCAGGGAAGACGAGTCAGATTGTTGAGAAAAGGATTGTGTGAGGAACTCTGTTTAGATGGTTAAGAGATAGATAGCATCAGTTTATCTGATGTCAGGGGACCCAGTGAAGCTGAACAGCATTAGGAGGACAAGGAGCAATAGCTCCATCTGACTGGAAACTCCCAACATTACTGGATTTCCGGTCCCCTGCAATGTGCTCACATCCTTTGCTTTTGAAGAAGCTGCATTGTTTTGGAGATAACTTTTAGTAAAGAAGAGTTCTTTCCATACATTATGGAATGTGCATAGTGAAGATTTTCAATGTTTCCTTTTATGCTGGGCTAGTTTTCATTTACTTACTAGTTTTTAGGTTAGCATACAAAGTAATGAGCCTCATTATGGCATCGTAATGCACACTTTCCTTTCCCTCCCTCCCTCTCTTCCTCTCTATTCTCTCCACTTCCTCCCCACGAATAGCCCTCCTTTGGCATTCATGTCACACATGTTTCATTACCCACCCCCTGAGAACTCTTCTTCTTATGGTCCCCTTTCTAGTTTCACAACAACCCTGCCCTGTCTTTAAATCTAGGCTCCTAGGTTCTGCTTATGAGAGAAAACAGGCAGCACTGAGTTTTTTGTGTCTAACTTTGTGGTAGTCTGAATGAAAACGTCTCCCACAGGGACGTAGGAAGCATGTCACTGGGGGCAGATTTAGAGAGCTCTTAAGCTTTGCCAGTTGCTGTCTTGTTTCCTGTGCCTGCTCAAAGATGTGAGAATTTAGCTTCAGCTCCTCCTCCAGCCACCTCTGCCACCATGCCTCCCTGCCAAGATGGACTGTAATTCCCCTGGAACCATAAGCTCAAATAAACTCTTCCTTCTATATATTGGTCAGTGTTTCTATCACAGCAACAGAAAGGTAACTAATACAGACTTATTCTGATGAACACAGTGATTTCCTGTTCTATCATTTTCCTGTAAATTTCATGATCTAATTTTTCTTTATAAGAAGCTGCATTTTACAGAGCTCTTTGAAAGGACAACGATAATGTTCCACAACACCAACTTATGGGCAGTCTAAGGTCATACCATGAAAAAGCATTTCTGAAATCCAGATTGTGTTTTGGGTTTGGTTTTAGGTTGAAAGTTGAAAAAACATAAATAACATTTCAGTGTTATAAATGTAGCATTGTTTTAAAATTTGTGAGAAGAAAGCAACACACACAAAAAAATCTTTTTTTTTTTTTTTTTTTTTTTTTTTTTTTTGATCTGAAGAGTGGTCTAAGGGATTGGAACTGATGGAGAGTATAGATGACTAGCCTGAGAAACACGGTGCCATCAACAAAGTAAGGAGAGTTAAGCTCGAAGATAGGTAGAGGAAGAAACTGATCTCGTAGATGGACTCTGTGGGCACTTCTGTGATCGTGACAGCTTAGCTTGATTACAGATCCACAAAGGAAAAGGAGGATTTCTAGGAAGGATGCCAGGCACAAAGCAAAATGTGGAGCATCTCATGCTGTGCAACATGAGAAGAGTCTAATTCTTTTCTGGGCCATAAAAGGTTTACCTGAAAAGGATATTGAGGTGCATGATCACTGAGAACTCAACATATAGTTGATGCAAAAGCATAACTCTCACCTCAAAGGGGATAAGAGAGAGTTTATTCTGGAGTCAAATATGAGTGATCATGGCTTGGGAACACAGATTCAGGTTACCCCAAATTCCGTGTTCCAGCGTGGTAACAGATGCCTTACATTTTTGTAACAGAACAAAGAAAAGTCATAAGTCAAGACACTTTTCAAATACATTGGTGGATGCATTCAGTAGGCAGACTGAAGCAAAGAGGGGAGTGGGGGTGGGGTTCTACTGTAGGTCTCAGATGCTATTTGATGACAGTCTTAGCTTTTTGATTGGTGAGAGCTGGTGGTCTGCTAAGGTCATACATTTTATTGGTCACAAGAATGTTAATTCAGAAACAGAGGTAGGCAGTGTTTGGCTATTTATGGGGTTAAAGATATCCCCAGATAATCTGTGAATAGGCTCTGGATCTGTAACAATCCAGACTCTCCACACTCTCCAGAGTGATAATCATTTGGTGAGCCTTGCAGGAAGTTCAGTCCAAGGTGCAGGAGTTCTTTTGGGAACTTTCTTTCATAATATCCCCAAAATTCCTCCTTTTATTTATATATTTTTTTGTGAATCAATGAGAATTGAAGCACTATTCACAATAGACAAGGGTTTTTAATAATATTATGTTCCAGTTAAAGGACTAGTATGTAGATAATGGAAATGTTATGGTCTTTAGAAGGCATACATGTGTATCTGTGCATGCACACACATTAGTTAAATTTTTTCATACAATATATTTTGACCATATCTAGATCCCTCCCCTCTCTGCACCTCCCCTTACTAGCCTCCACCCAGTTTAATGTACTCTATTATATAGATAATAAGGCCTATAAAGTCTAATTTGTGTCCCCAAATGCCCTTCAGTGTGGGTCCATCCACTGGAACCTGGTTAGCCTACCAAGAGTCACACCTTTGAAAGCATGACTCTCCCCCTCCCAGAAGCCATCAGTTGTCAATACTCAGCTAGGGTTAGGATTTTTCACCCACTTTCCCATGTCAATACTTGGATTTTTGTCTGGTTTAAGCTTACATGGGATTTGCGCACACTGTCACCATTGCTGTGAGTTCATATGACTAACTGACAAGTTGTCTGGAAAACTCTCTTTCCTTGTGGTCATTCACCATCTTTGGCTCTCACAATCTTTCTGCCCCCTCTCCCACAATGAACCCTGAGAATTGGGAGGCAGAAGTTTGATATAGGTATCCTATTCATGGATAAGCACTCTGTAACCTGTGTTAATCACCATCTGCTGCATAAGGAAACCTCTAGTGAGAGTTGAGAGATGCATTAATCTATGGGTCATACATGGGACACATGGGACAAACAAATCATTAGGAGACAATTTAATACTATATTCTTTTAGCAGAAAACTAGCATTAAGCTTTCCTCTATGTCCTGTGACCTGTCTGGCCTCCGGTTCCTAGGCCTGATATATTGATATATTGTCAGGTGTGGGCTCTAGTCTATGAAGCAGATCTTAAATCCAATTAGAAAGTGATCGGTTACTCTCACAATATTCATGCCACTATTGTGCTGGTGGGCATACCTCACCAGGTCAGTTGTTGTAGCTCACAGGAGTCACAGCTGGCTTAGGCTGATGATTACTTTTCTCTTTAGGTAGCATGTACAGTGCCTTCTAGCACTATGGAGGCTAGTCAGTAGAGATGAGACTTTGAAGTCAGCACTAGCTTGGTATCTCCGTGTTTGTTCTACAGTTCATGTATGTAGTCCCTCTCACTTTTGTGTCTCTCTTCTTGAAACAATTTGAAACAATTTATCTTTTCCCTATAAAAAAATCTGAAGGCCGTCCTTGATTTCTGTTTCTACTTCATCTTCCACAGTGATCAATTGTCTCACAAATGTCTATGGAATCTCTCCATTCTTTCCAATCCTCCTACCCAAGTTCAGACTCACAGTATCTTTTCTAGAGACAACCATGGCAGTTTGCAGGCTCAGCTTTTTCCAACTTAGTCCTCTTCCCATGAGTCTTCATTTGAAAACACAAAACTCTGGCTGGGCATGATGATGCACAGGTGTGATCCTGGCACTTGAAGGCTGAGGCAGGAGGGTTCTGAGCATGAGGCTAGCCTGGCCTATATGACAAGTAATAGGCCAACCTGGGGTAATAGCAACACCTTGTCTCAAAAAAATCAAAATAAAATAAAAACTGACCAACCAACCAACCAACCAACAACAAAACAAAACAAAACAAATGAAAAACTTCCCCAAATCTCATCTGCTTCAACCTTTCTGCAATTCTGTCTCAACTGTGGAATATATTACAACTGATTTGGGGACACAACATTCTCTATGATGTAGCCCTTGTGTACTTAACTTTCTCATGAAGAACTTCTACTTACATGTATTCTAACAGCACTAGACCTGTAGTTCCCGTAATGTTCACTGCTCCTTAAAACCTTTACCTTGTTCCCTTTAACACATTCCTCCAAGCTGATGACCTGAATTCATCCCAGGAACCCACATGGTGGAAGGAGAAAACTGACTCCTGCAAGTTGTCATCTGACCTCCATAAATGGGTGCGCAGCCCCCCCCACACAAAATAAATGTTACAAAAATTTTAGCAAGCTAAATCTGAGAAAGTCTTTACCACACTTTCAAAAAAGGATTAAAGTTTGTTAGAGTACCACAATATTGACTCTAACATGTGTTCAATTCATAGGCAAACAGAATAGATGTACAGATAATTTTGCTTTTTTTTTTTTTTTTGCAACAGGTCTTACTATGTAGACCTGACTGGCCTAGAACTCACTATGTAGACCAGGCTGGCCTGGAACTCAAAGAGATCCATCTGCTTCTGTCTCCTGAATGCTGGGATTAAAGGCATGTGCCACCACATGCTGCTAGAGCTAGATGTACATATAGATTTTAAGACAAGTTTTCTTCTTTTTTAGATTTCTGATTTGTGCTATGTAACCCATATGGCCCTTGATCTCTTTTCTTCTTCCTAAGTGCTGGGATTATTGATACCACCATATCCGACAAGACAAGATTTACGTTAAATCTGCTTACCATGGCTACAACCAGCATGTGGCCATGTTATAGCAATAGACTTCATTTTATTATACTGTTATTTATGAAACAAAGCTCTACCTCTCATGTAATACTTACTTAAAACATAATAGACATTGATGAACAAATGCAGTAGCATCCAAATGTGCTTTCTTTAAGTTTTTTTTTCTTTTAGAAAGTTAGACATAACTGTTAAAGGCTGGGTGCATCTGGTAATTCACAAACAGCAGATCAAGAAATCAAAGAAAAATGTGTAGATTTTAAAATGAGGACTGTTTGCTGAACTTGTGTTGTCTGGAATGGGTCTTTAGTACCATCTGGTTGTACCAACCTCTTGACAGTGAGTGATGAAGGCTAGTATTTTATTTGTTGGTAAACATATAGATTTATAAGGAAAATGACAAGTAGATTGTTCTATAGAAACTTCGATGAGTAGAAAGCTGTTTTAAAGCTGGTGATTAAAATGCAAAGTAACACATAATTGGATCCAATGCATTTTTTTTTCTCTGAAAATTTTAACTTTTGTCTTGGAAAGGTGAGCTTCAAGGAGAAAACAGAAACAGATGTGTAGCATAGTGATAAAAGAACATGTACACAAAAGTTTGAACTTGGTGTTAATACTTTTGTAGTATGACTCTGAGCAAGTTATTTAATCTCTCTGTTCCCATCTTTTAAAAAATTTTATTTATTATTTTTATTTTACATGTATGAGGGTATTGCTTACATGTGTGTAAGTGCACCTGTGTTGTGAAATGCCTGTGGGAATCAGAAGAGGGTGTCAGATTCCCTGAAACTGGAGTTATGGATGGTTGTTGACAGCCATAATGCTGGGAATTGAACCCAGTTCCTCTGCAAGAGCAGCCAGTGCTCTTAATCTCTGAGCCATCACCAGCCCTCTGTTCTGCATCTTAATATAAATATAAGTATATCTGATTAAGTTGCTTAGTGTGTTCAGAGAAGTGCTTTGTAAACCTTACAGAACTGTTTGGGTTGTTGGTGATGATTATATTTGGTTATTCTCTGTAGCTCCTAAAAGATTATGGTATCTGTGGGCTGGGAATATGGCTCAGTTGATAAAATCATTGCCTATTCTCTGGCCTTTACACACACACACACACCACACACACACATACACACATACACACACACACGTCATGAATAGAAAAAGTTTAAGAAGTCCTGGCTTAACAAACAGAAATAGTTCTGTGGACTAATTCTGAGATCAAAGTCTTGGCAAATTGGCTTTCGTATACCCTGTCCTTAGCGGGTAGATGCCTGTCCTCTCCCCAAATCTTTCCAAAGGCCTTTGATCATGCCTATACATTCTTGATTTCTCCTTCTTGTAGGGACAGCAAAGCATACTGGATCTGGGTCCTCATTCTGAAGATCTCAATTTAACCTAAAACTTCTTTGACGCCTGTCTCCAAATATGGTACTGGAGGTTGAGTCTATAACATATGAAATTTAAGGGGACATAATTCATCCTGTAGCAGTTGGTATGTTTAGATCTTAAGGTCTCAAAAATGAGTGTTTTCCTTTAAGAGTCAGGATATTAGTTTACAAATAATAGTTAATGAAATAATCACCTTAAATAACAACTTCCAAATCTCCTTTTGGATAGGATGATTTATTAAGTTGAATAACATCATTATATTTACTAATCATATGAAGAAAGTTCATAGTAATAATTATTTTATTTTCCAAATATTTATGTGTATCTTCTGAGCCATCTGAAAACTCCCTTTAGTATTTCTTGTGCATCAAGTCAGCAACAAACTCAGTTTCTGTATTTCTGATAGTTTATTTTACCTTCATTTTTGAAAACTAATCTTACTGACTATAGGACTCCTGGCTGGCAGTTTCTATTTCAGTGCGTTGTACCATTCTGATTTCTATTTACCTTGTCTGGATCGCAAGGTCAGTTCTTGCTTTTATTGTGATTTCTTTGTAATGAGTCATTTTTCTTTCGTCACTTTTGAAACTTTGTCCTTCAGCATTTTACTATGTGGCTTTGAAGGCAGATTTCTTTGTGTTTATACTACCTGGACCTTGTTGGACTTCTTAAGTGTGTAAGCAGCATTTTTCATTAAATATGGGAAGTTTTTAGCACTATGTCTTTGAATATTTTTTCTATCCCTTTCCTTCCTTCCTTCCTTCCTTCCTTCCTTCCTTCCTTCCTTCCTTCCTTCCTTCCTTCCTCCCTCCCTCCCTTCCTTCCTTCCTTTCTTCCTTCGATCCTTCCTCCCTTTCTGACACTGTCATTATATGTTTATTGGTGAGCTTAATGATCTTCCATGTTTCCTGAGGCTCCATGTTTCTTCATCATATTTCCCCACTGTGGCTAATCTCTCCAGAGTACACAATCACTGCTTTTCTTCCTCTTCCTCTTCCCTTCCTTCTCCTCCTCCCCCTCCTCCTCTTCCTCTTTCTTTTTAAATTTGTTTGTTGTATGTGTGTGAGCCTTCATGAGTTTATGTGCATTATCTGTGTGCATGTGTCCTTGGAGACCAGAAGGCATCAGATCCCCTGGAACTGGAGTTACAGGTGGTTGTGAGCCACTTTATATGGGTGCTGGGAACTGAATCTGGGTCCTCTGTAAGAGAAGAAAGCATTTATTGTTTTTTCTTTTGATACATGGTCTTCCTGTAGACCAAGCTGGCCTGAAACTTGCTCTGTGGACAAGGCTGGCCTCCATCTCATAGAGATCTGCCTGCTTCTGCCTCCCTAGTGCTGGGATGCAAAGTATGTGGCACGGCACCCAGTTAGCAAGCATTCTTGCTGGCTGAATCTCTACTATTCTATCTTCAGATTTAAAGATTATTTTAAGTGTTACCTCAAGCCTTTTGGCCCTTCAGTGAGTTCTTCATTCTCGTTACACTTCCATGTCTCCCTCCTTTCTGTCTTGCTCACTTTCCTCCTTTCTGCCCCCGTCCTACCCTCTCCTCCTCTCCCCTCCTGTTCCCCTCCTGTCCCCTTTCCTCTCTCCCTCCCCTTACTTTTCTTCTCTTTTCCTCTCCTAATTTTTTGGTGTTTTGAACAGGACCTTGCAGTGTGGCTCAGGCTGGTCTGGAACTCGCCATGTAGGTCAGGCTGCCCTCACACTCACGATTCTCTTGCCTCAGCTGTGTGGGGATTATAAGGTGTGCATCACTGTGCCTGTTCCTTCTTTCTTCTTTCCCTTCTGTTAAATTATTTTTAAGGGTGGAATGCAAAATAATGGGGTTCATTATGAAATTTTCCTACATGGATACTTTTGGACTTTACTTGTATTTATTATTTTTTTAATGACAGAATTTCCATTAAACATAATTTATCTTGCTGGGCATGGTGGTATATGCCTTTAACCCCAGTACTTAAGAGGCAGAGGCACGTGGATATCTGTGAATTCTAGGCTAGTCTGGTCCTCATGGCCAGTTCCAGGTTGGGTGGGGTTACAGGGAGACCCAGACAAAAAAAAAGTTTTTTATCTTTTTATTGACATTGTCTAGTTGATGACTCATTGTTACTACATATTGAAAATATATGGTTTCCGTTGGTTCATTGCATTTATAATAACTGCTCTTGAAGTCTTTGATTGTTACATGCCACATCTGGACTCCCCAGGAGAGCTCCTATTGTCTCCCTCTCTTGAATAGGTCATACTTTCTCTTTTGTTGCAAGTATCATAGTCTTTCTTGAACATTTGGCATTTTGGATAATATATTTCTTATGATTAGCTTTAATTTTCAACTTAAACAATCTGGAATCACTTGGGAAGAGTCTCAATGAGGACTCAACTGCCTAGGTCAATAAGGGATTGTCTAGATCAGGTTGGCCTGTGGGCAAGTTCATGGAGGATTGTCTTATGGTAATTAAGGATGAGCCACCCATGGTGGGCAACATTCTCTGGGTTTGGGTTCTTGACTCTATAATAAAGGGAGAAAATGAGCAGAGCAAGCGTGCCTGTATTCTTTCTCTTTCTGCTCCTTTAAAACAATTTTAAAATCACATTTATTCATTTGTATGTTTTGAATGTGTGTGTGTGTGTGTGTGTGTGTGTGTTTATGCATGAACACATTCCAGGGCATGCATGTATTGGTCAGAGAACAACTTTCAGAGTCTGTTTTCTCCTCCTACTATGCGGGTCTGGGGAATTGAACTCAGGTTGTCAGGCTTGGTAGCAAGTAGCTTTACCTGTTGAATCATCTCACCAGCTCTCTCTCTACTCTTGACGGTTGGTATGACTAGCAGCTTTGAGTTCCTACCGTGGCTTCCGGATGGCAGTGATGGACTAAACCTGGAATTGTTAGCTGAATAAACTCTCCCTTAAAGTTGCTTTTGTCAGAGTGATTGATTACAGTAATAGGAGAGGAAACTGGGACAACATTGTAAGCAACTCTAGTTACTGTTTCACTTCATAAAAATTGTGTGAGGCTTCCTTGTACATCAGAGTGCAACGCACACAGAAGGCCACCGCAGGCCAAATTTTGGAGAATAAGACACTGTAGAGTGTAGAATGGGACTCCTCTGTGGAGCCTCACCCACCCACAGCTCAGGGACCACTGCAGAAGAGGAGGAAGAAAGATTGTTGAGAGCCAGGGCTGGTTCATGAACACAGGGAGGTCGAGGCTTCCAGGCCACTGGAGGCTTGCTCATGGGAGCCTGTGGCAGGGGTGGCAGTAGTGGGGAAGACTAGGGACTGAAAAGAAAGGGAAGCCCTTCTTTGGGGGCTTATTTTCCTGTAGTAGAGTTCCTGCAGTAGATTTTCTATCATGTAGAATTGTGTACAGTTTAAATACCTTAGACATTCACTATTCTTAAAAAGAATTAGTAGTAGTTGGGTGTGGTGCACGCCTTTAATCCCAGCACTCAGAAGGCAAAGGCAGGCAGATCTCTGTGAGTTCAAGGCCAGCCTGGTCTACATAGTGAGTTCCAGGACAGCTGGGACTACAGGGAGACCCTGTCTCAAAAAGACCAAAAAAAAATTTTTTTTTTAGTAGTATTTCCTATTTAAAAGTGTCATTTGCGGTGTGCGCTCTTAGGATAATCACCAGAGGTTAAGTCCATGTGTTCTTTTATATATATATATCACAGTGAGTTCCAGGCCAGCTAGGGCTACAAGGTGACCCTGTCTCAAAAAGACCAAAAACAAAACAAAACAACAAAAAATATATAAATAATATAATATATATGTATTTACCAATTCTGTAGTTTCTCTGAAGACTTTAATTCTCAGTGTCCTGAGTGGAAGGGTTAGTTTGTGAGGGGAAATTATGCTCCAAATATTGATTGCATTGAAACAGATGAAAAGATGAAATTACATTTTAAGACAAAATGATTCTAGAAGGTGAAAATCGTTTCTTTTGAATGTACAGTTAAAAGCAAAAGAAAGTGCAGTGAGCGGTGAGGTGGCCTTAGAGTCAAGGTCGTCTGTGTTTCCCCGAGGGGATGTTTGCACAGGCTCCATACATCTTTAGCATCCTGCAAAGGATAACGTTGGAAGATAAATTATTGTGGCCAAATAACAGAGAACTGCAATTTTAACATGCCTGGTTCTACTTTTGAAAAGTTTTTCGTTTTGCCCTCTTTAAAGTGTTTTATGGGTCAACTAAGACTTTTTCCCTTAGGAAGAAGGATTTTGCAGCTTGGGTCACTATCAGTTTAAGTCACTCACCTTCAGGCTAAATCAAGTTTGCTGGACGAGATAAACATAGTTATTCATGCGCAAAATAGTAACAGAAAGAATGAACAGCTTACACCCAGGGCTTTCATACCCTTTCCTACATCTTCTTTTAAACCTGGGGCAAAGCAGGACACTTGCCTCACTACCCACTTGCTTCTCAGTTCCCCGTGTCAAACGATGGTTTCATCAACTGCCACTGTTTTATGTCATCCCTTCAGACTCAAGCCATTCTCACTCCTAAAGTGTTTATTAATCTTTAAGGGCTGCTTGTTACCCACACTTCAGGCTAGAGCTGTTTCCTGGTGTTTGGCTAAAAGTGGTGTGGATGGTTGATTTGAACCGGCCCTCCAATGTCAGAAATAAATTTGGATAAGAATTATGTGAATTCTAGGATCATGATCAAAATTCTGGTCGGCACGACTGGGCAAGCAGATTATTCTTCCTTTCCTGCGTGTTGATTAGGTCAGATCC
This sequence comes from Nannospalax galili, assembly GCF_000622305.1. Lineage (NCBI taxonomy): Eukaryota > Metazoa > Chordata > Mammalia > Rodentia > Spalacidae > Nannospalax > Nannospalax galili. Next base: position 124,669 of record NW_008354273.1, on the reverse strand, counting down.
CCGATGTTTTATTCAAAGTCTCTGTTTCCCAACTACACTGTGCACTTGATTTTTCACGAACTGGGGGAAGAATGTAGTCTCCAACTGTGACTGTAGATTGTTTTTTGCATTTCTTTCAGATTTTATATATTTTAAGACGTTATCCAGAATTTCAAGATGTATCTTGACTGTGTGCTCTATCATATATGCCCTAATTCTGTACACACGTAGCCACTTTATATAGTTTGACTTTTAATTCCAAATTGTATGATTTGTTGAATGTACTTTACTTTTTAAAAAACTTTAATATCTGCTTATTTTTATTCAGAGACATTTTGTTTGATAGGCAGATTATAGCTGGGTTTAGTAATGTAATATAAATTTTTTGATAGTGACAGGAACTGAACCTTTAATCTCTTGCATTTTAGGCAAGCACTCTATCACTGAGTTATAACACCAGTCCCAAATTTCTATTTTTTGACAGATTACTTAACTAATTTGCCATTTATTGTCATTATTTTTTATGTATAGAATTATGTTCATTTACAGTGTGTATTTCCTACACTTTTAAATTATTTATTTCTCTCATTTTCTCAATTTTCTGTCCTTGTTTGCTTTTATAGAAATTATTTGTGCTGTATCTCTCTTTCTATAATCAGGAAATTCTATTTTCTATTATTTATTTTATTTATCTTTTCTGAGACAGGGTTCTCATTTTGTAGCCCTAGTCCTTCTTGGTCTGGAACTCATTATACAGACCAGACTGGCCTTGATCTCACAAAGATTTGCCTACATCGGCCTCCTGAATGGTGGCTTTAAAGGCATGCACCACTGTGGCCGGCCTTAGCTGTTACATTTTAAAACACACATTTAAATATTGAATATAAAGTAAATCAGTAAATGTATCTTCACTTAAGGCAGGAACCTCAGGAATCTTTATTTCCTCTTTCTTCTTCCTCTTAACCTCTCTCATTTTATGGTCTTATCTATTAAGAACAAAATTATTTAGTTTGTTTTATTGATTTTGTTGGGGACCATTGTTTCTTCTTACATTTCTGTAATTCACATATTACTTATATAGATTTTTTAGGAAGCTGAATTTTTTTTTATCCTTGATAAGTTAAAAATATTTACCCTGGGGCTGGAGAGATGGCTCAGCAGTTAAGAACACTGGTTGTTCTTACAGAAGACCCGGGTTCGAATCCCAGCACCCACATGGCGGCCAACAACTGTCAGTAACTCCAGTCCCAGGGGATCTGACAGCCTCTTCTGACCTCCATGGGCATTGCACGACATGGGTGTACTTACCTACATGCAGGCAATATACGCATACACATAAAATAAAAATAATAAAATTAAAAAAAAATACTTACCTTGACTTCATAGGTGATATTTTGACTAGACATGGACATTTTTAGGGTGAAAGTATTTTCCACTTAGCACTTTAAATGTATTTTCTTTTTTTAAAAAAGATTTTAAAATTTATATTTATTTTATGTGTTTGAGTGTTATGCCAGCATGTATGTAGTGTACCCATGTTGTGCAGTGCCCACCGAGGGCAGAAGAGGGTATCAGATCCCCCTGGACCTGATGACAGACATTGTTAGCCAGAATGTGGGTGCTGGGATTCGAACCAGGGACTTCTGTAAGAATAGCCACTACTCTTAACTGCTGAGCTATATCTCCAGTCCCTTAAATGTACTTTATTTTTTAAAAAAATATTTTATTATTATTATTGTATGTGTATGCTTGTATTGCTTGCATGTAGGTAAGTGCACCCATGTTGTGCAATGCCCACAGAGATCAGAAAAGGCTGTCGGATCCGCTGGGACCAGAGTTACCGACAGTTGTTAGCTGCCATGTGGGTGCTAGGATTCGAACCCGGGTTGTTAGCTGCCATGTGGGTGCTAGGATTCGAACCCGGGTCTCCTGCCAAGAACAACCAGTGTTCTTAACTGCTGAGCCATCTCTCCAGCCCCTTAAATGTCCTTTCTAATGTCTTCTTGGACCTAGAATTGCTTATCTAAGATGATACTAATCTTTTTTAAAGGAATGTGGACTAACCCTACCTTTCTTCTTAGAACTTTTATAGTTTTACTTTATTCCTGGAGGCTTAAGATTTATGAGTATATTTTCAAGTACAGGCCTGTTGTGTCATCTTCCACAGTCCTTCAGTTTGGACACTGACGCTGAGAGATGTCTTGCATTACCATTTTTTATTGAATTTTTGTGATTTTTGTACAATATAATTTGATGGTATTTAAATCCCCTCTTCTATTCACACCTCCTCTATCGCCCCTCACTAAATTTAATGTACTCTACTTTATTATATATAAAATGATATATATACATAAATGTAGATATGGAGCCTAATTTGTATCTCCAGATGTCCTTCAGTGTGGGTCTATCAACAGGAATGCTGAATGCTGAGGTTAAAGACCTGTGCCACCATGCCTGGCCCCAACCCCTAAACTTTGACCTTGATGAAGAATCCTCATCTTAGGCTGGTGTATAAGAACCGACCTGCAGTCCCAGTGCTGAGGAGGCTGAAGTAGGAGGATCACGAATTTGAGGTCAGCCTGGGGTACATAATGAAACCCTGTCTCAACAAAGCAACCAAGAAATGAAACATCAGGAAGGACTAGCTTGGTAGTAAAGTTTCATTTGAAAGAATGTAAGGACAAAAATACATTTTTCCCACAGGACGAATTTGATGGAAGAACTGAAAATAGTCTATTCAAATGCTTTCATCTTTAGCTGTTTTTATGCTAGCTACCTAAAGATGGCATTTTACACCACGAAATGATTATTATTTCTGTTTTTTTTTTCCCATTCATCAAAGTTAGCTGCTGTACTCAGTCCTAAGATTCAGTATTAACAGAATCTTCCTTGAACATAAAATTGTTCTTTAAGAGTCAGAAAAGATTGGTCTGGAAATTGCTGTCCCGTTGAGGGATAATGACAGGAAGTTCAACTTGTGTGTTCTGGGCCCTGTTTTCATCTACAGGACTGTCATATAAATATGCTGCTTATTGAAACTATTTCCCACAGCATGTGCCTTTCCTGAGGAGAGTTGACTAGTCATTTTATTAGTTTCACTTGGTTTCCAAAGGTTGAAAGAGTGAATGAATGTATGAATGGGGCCAAAGCAGCAGCAGGGAAGTATCTGGATCCTGAATACTGTCTCTTGAGATCAGTCCCTGTCTTCTCACTTCTTGCTGTCATTGAACACAGTCTTGCATGCCACTGTCTTTATCAGCGGGCCAAAGACAACTTTGGATCTCCAATTTACATTGCCTCAGACCTCCAGACTGTATGCTACCATTCACCAGGTTTTCTACCTGTATGTGTCAGAAGTATCAATACTAGAAATGTCCTCTCCAGGTCACCCAGGGATCAGCTGATGCAAAGCAGGAGTTGGAAATTATACCTAGATTGAGCTTTGTGTTTGTTCTTTCTTTCACAAGCCTGTAATTCCTGTTAAGCTAAGGGCCAGATCTGGTTTGTTTTCCCTTATAAACCCACGGTCTGTGTACTAGAAAGCACTCATTATATCCTTGTTGAAAAGGTAAATGAATATTTGGATCTAACCCTTATTTTTAATGAAAATTAATCTATCCATCTACCCATCCACCTATCATCAATTTCTACCTAGATTTGTCTGAAATGTGCCTATGAGAGAGAAAAGGTCATAATACAAGTGACTTTTCATTTTCGTGTACATATGACTACTTCTGCTTAAATAAATTAATATTCCCATGTATGGAGAAAAGACGTGCTAATTTTTAGACTGACTAGATGACTTCTTCAGCTGCAGACAGCAAGAGTAGCCCCATGTTTTTATTTTCATGAACAAATGAGTTAGCCATTTTCCCACTTCTCTCAGGTCTAACCTTTGCTCCTCTTGGCTTCCTTCATGGGATCTACTCACATAAACTGTATTTTCTAGGCACCTTCACCACCGAGCGTCTGGTCACATTTGGCAGGGGGCAAACAGCAGTGGGAATATCTGTTTCTATTAGTCTTGTACTTTTTGATTCAGTTCCCACCAAGCAGCTGCCACTGTGGGTGGACTTCTCGCAGAGCCTGTGCAACTCCTGAGCTTTGTTTATGGCATCTTCGTCCCAATGGCCGGGTGGAGACAGGAACTTCCTGCACTCACTCATGTTTGGATTTTCATCCCTGGAAGCAGCCTTGTAACTAATCCTTGTGTTAGGTTGGAAATACCTGGAATGTGCTTTATCTTCTTGAATGCATCTTGGCTGACATAAGCAACAAGGAGTGGGATATTTTGTTTTTATTAATTTGTGTTGGCCTGTGTTGTGTGTGTCCATCCACCCAATCAGTTTTATCCATCTATATTTTTCTGAAATCTATGACAGGTAGAAAGGTCATATTACAAGAAGCTCTTCATATATATATATATGCTATAGTCAAATCAGTGCCGTAGATATGAATAAATATGCTTTATGTTAAATTTTTTTGAAAATTATAAGAGCACTAAGAATTATATAAAATAAATATGTGTCTGTTACCCAAATAAAGACACAGAAAAGTCTCATCATCTCTCTGTTCTTTCTTTAGAGGCAAGCCCTCTCTTGAAGCACTGAGTATCATTCTCATACATGATAAATATGTTCACTATGGAAGTTTGAACGGATTAGCGTTATTTTCAGCACTGTTCTGTGTTTTTAAAAACTTTAATGAATGATGTCCAATTGTACATCTCTTTCTGTCTTGCCTTGTATTTTTTCAGGTGCATATTTTAGAAATTTATACACTGTGTCAGTCTATTAACAAAGTCCAGTGTATAGAGCACTGCTCAGGGGTGATGGTTAATCTCCCTTGTCAACTTGATGAGCTCTAGAATTACCTGGGAGATGGACCCCTGAGCGTGCCTGTAGGGAATTACCTTGATTAGGACAAGTGAGGTGGAAAGACCGTCCACTGTGAGTGGCACCATTCCCAATGGCACTGGTTGGGATCCTGGACTGTATAAAATGGAGAACGTGAGCTAAGCACCTGCATTCATCACTCTGCTTCCTGATTGTGGCTGCAATGTGATCAGCTAGCTCAGGCTCCTGTTGCCTTGACTTCTCCACCAGGATGGACTGTATCCTTGAACTATGAGCAAAAATAAACCCTTTTCCCTTTAGTTGCTTTTAGTAGGTTGCTTTATTGTAACAATAGGGAAAAAACCAGGACAGTAGGGTTCTAGTGAAGAGATGTTTGCAGTTCATTTGTACATTTTCTTAACAACTGGTAGACAATTGCTTTTGGTGTTATTTCATGTCTGTGCATATGAGAATTTCTCTGGCATGATGCATAGAAATTGAAGTTTATGGGGTGAGGAATATCCTCACCTTTGCAGATTGTGGTAGTGTTTTAGGTTGCCTTCAGTTGCTATGACAAAACAGGTCACCAATACCAACTTGGGAAAGAAAGGGTTTATTTCAGTTACATCTCTCAGGTCACAGTTTATCACTGTGGGAGTCCAAGATAGGAACTCAGGGCAGGAACCTGGAGGCAGGAGCTAGACCACAGGCTGTGGAGGAATGCTGCTTACTGGCTTGCTCCTCTGGCCCATGCTCAGCCTGCTTTCTTTTTTTAAAAATTTTATTTATTTATTTATTTTTATTTTATGTGTATGTGTGTATTGCCTGCATGTAGGTAAGTGCACCCATGTTGTGCAATGCCCTTGGAGGTCAGAAGAGGCTGTCAGATCCCCTGAGATTGGAGTTACAGACAGCTGTTACCTGTTATGTGAGTGCTGGGATTCAAACCTGGGTCTTCTGCAAGAACAACCATCTTAACCGCTGAGCCATCTCTCTGGCCCCTTTTCTTTTCTTTTCTTTTCTTTTCTTTTCTTTTCTTTTCTTTTCTACTGCAAGAACAACCAGTGTTCTTAACCACTGAGCCATCTTTCCAGCCCCTCATCCTGCTTTCTTATACAGTACAGAACAACTTGCCCAGGGATGGCACCACCCACAGTGGTCTGGGACCTCCCACATAACTCAACAATCAAGAAAATACCCCACAGACATGGCCACAGGCCAGTCCAATGGAGGCAGTTCCCAATTGAGTTTCCTTCTACCCAAGTGTGTCAAGTTGACAGCTAAAGCTACCCAGCACAGGTAGCGTCTGTGCTACTCTATCAGGAGCATTTGAGACTTCCGGTTCACCCATGTCCTTGTCAACATTTGAAGTTTTTAGTCTCTGTCATGTGCTTTGTAGCACATGAAGTTTCAGTCATTGATAGACCATGTATATGGTGCTAATCCCATAAAATTACACTGCTGCTGATGTTGCAAACTGTCGTAGTTTGTGTCAGGACACTATTAGGATCACACAATAATGAAATTTTCTTGTGAAACATATTTTATTTTCCAACGGGATAAAGCTTAAATTATTATTTTGAGCTTCATTTCCCAAGTTACTAACACAGAGTACTATTTTTATACACTTATTATCTATTTGAATTTCATTTTCTGTGAATTGCCTGTGCATGGCTGTACTATATTTTTGTTGAATTGTCTTTATTAATAATTTATGAAAATTGCATACATATATAATAAAATATATACTTTATTATTCCTTTTTTAGTTTTGTGTATTATAGATATTGTCTATATGCCTAAAGCTGGTCTTAAAATGTTTTGGATTTATTTGTTATTTTATGTGTATGAATGTATTGCCTGCATGTATATAAGTGCACCCATGTCATGAAATGCCCACAGAGGCCAGTTGAGAGCATTGGATCCCCTGGATCTAGAACAATGGATGGTTGTTAGCCACCAGGTATGTGCTGGGAACTGAACATGTGTCCTCTGCAAGAGCAACCAGCGCTCTTAATTGCCGAGCCATCTCTCCAGCCCCCAAAGACTTGTATTTTAACTTTATGATGCTCTTTATCATGAGGTGCTTTTTTATCTTAATGTACTCAGATTGCCGGTCTTCTTTATAGTTTGTGCTTTGGTATGTCTTTTATCTCAGTGATGGTGCTATTTTTCTGTGTTCCTTCTCTTAGTTATCTGAATATCATAGCCAATCGCTCCAACACTATTTTCTGAGTAATCCATCATCTCTTACTCTATTATCTCTGTCATATGAATCACATATTGCGAGTCGCTTCATAAGCTCTGTAATGTTTATTGACTTACTTCTTCCTCCAAATAATTCTTGTTCCTAACTTTTCTTGGGAGTGTCTAGTGCTTTTTCCTTTAGTGAGATATTTGTTTTTGTTTTTTTGCTTTAATTAAATTTAAGAATTTTGCTTCTAGAATTAGTTTATTAAGTCTTTAAAAAAGAATCACAAACCATGTTGAATATCATTAAATAAATTTTGTGTACTTAATAAAATTATTGTTTTCACTTCTTAACCTGTTAAAGATTATATTGATAGATTTTATACATTAAATTAACATTATATTACTGTAATAATAAATCTAAATAGAGTGTTTTATATTTATTTATTGATTGATACGGAGTGTGTATGTGTGTGGTGCATGTATATGTGTATGTGCGTGTACTGGCGCATGTGCATATAGGCCAGAGGAGGACATCAGGAATCCTCTATCATTTTCTGCCCCCTTTTCTTCAGATAACCTCATTCCTTGAACCTGAAGTTCACTGTCCCCCCACCCCTGCTAGGTGGCAGCTAGCAAGCCCCAGCTTATCTCTACATCTCTCCATCCCAGCACTGGGGTTACAGGCATGTACAGCCATGGCTGATTTTTACAGGTATCTGAACTCAGATCCTCAAGCTTGTGCAGCAAGCACTCTTACCCACTGATCTATCTCTCTAGCCCCTATGTTTATTTTTATCTTTTATTTTTCAGAGGGTTATTTTTTTATTCAGTTTTTACATTTACTATCATTATGACTGCCTAGAACATTTCTTTCTTCCATTTTTCTTCTTTTTTTAAAGGTTTCTTTTATTTTTTAATCTACGTATGTGATGTGAATGAATGAAGGTGCCCTTGGAGGCCGGAAGCAACAGTTAACCCTGGAGCTGGAGTTACAGGTAGTTATCAGTTGCCCTGTGTAGGTACTGAGAATCAAGCTCAGATCTTCTGGAAGAGCAGCTAGTGCTTGCGACCGCTGCGCCATATCTCTAGTCCCCTCCTATTTTCTTTTTCCAGTTTTTAGAAATGAATTGTGTACTTTTCTCTTTTTTATGTTCTCCACAGTGCTTTGTATAACGTAAGGATTACATTTTCTGATTTGCTAGGACTCATCTATGAAATCATTTTGCTTGTAGATTTTATAGTGAGTTTGAGCACTTAGGTCTTTTTCTTTCAATTTAATTGCTTTATTTTTCCTTTTCGGTTAACTCTGCTCACACCAATATTTAAAATTGTATTTTTGGCTCGATGTGGTAGTTCGTGCCTTTAATTTCAGCACTCAGGAAGTAGAGGCTGGCAGATCTCTGTGAGTTCAAGGTCAATCTGGTCTACAAAGTAAGTTAGAGGCCAGCCAGGACTACTTAGTGAGACCGTATCTTAAAAAACCTGTGTGTTAAAGATAATTGTCCATTTTACCTGCTATAAAGCTGGCATTGAGTTAGCTTTTCTGGCTAACAGTGAAGAATACAGTCAAGTGTAGAATTTTCATCTGAATTTCCTGCCTCCAACTTTCCTATTTTATTTTTTTCCTGGTGTTTAATACCTTTAGAAATACTTTGCTTGTTATCTGACCTTATTAAGTTTACATTCCTTTCTTTTTCTGGACATTATTCTCCAGTACTTAGACTAGTGCAACAGGTTCTCTATTCAACATTTGCTGAATGAAGGAATAGTATCTCTTTGTATATCCAATACTGTTACTTGAATGTGTTTTATTATGTTGCTTTGTGATCAATTTATCAGTAGCTTGTACCCTCTATTAACAATGGGGTTTCGTCCTGTAGCTACTCCCTGCGTCTCTATGTGTGTGCCGAGGTTTTCCATCACATAAATTACTTGTCTTTAGAGTTCTTTAGGAAGGGCTTATGGCTTTTGTGCAATCTAGCAAATCCTAAAGCACCATTTTACTCTCTTTCTAATGTTACCTGGGTAAAGACTTCTTGATCACTAATGATGCTCTGATTTTCTTTCCATTAGATTACTAGATTTTGTCCTTCACTATCTGGTTATTGCTGTTTGGTTCCCAACATTTCACAGTATTATACATAGCCGTATGCTTATTTGCTTTATCTTGGATGGTGTCTGAAAACATGGGTTTTTGTTGTTGTTGTTTGGTTTTTTGAGACAGGGTCTCCATGTAACCCCTGGTGGCCTGGAACTCACTAAAAAGACCAGGCTAGACTTGGTCTCACAGAGATCCACTTGTAGCTGGTGACAACATGATTTTTAATTTTTTTTTAAATTATAGAAAAACTGAAGACATTTAAACTTCATCTAAGACATTTTGTTGAATACTAAGCATTTTCCATGGGCTATGTGAGGGGTAGAGGGATGAAATATTTCCCTCTTTTGTGAACCTCATTGTCTGTCCAGGGAAGAAGGAGACAGCTGTATCAGTGTGCTCAGGAAGCATTCCCTGCCTCTCAGTTTCCTGTATGTCTCCTGTCTGCTGTGACTGCATTTCTTTCAGAGACAGGAGACAGCGAGGTAAAGAGTACTTTGGACACAGTATAGAGTTTTCAGAAGGGCAACCGGGGGTGGGGGGATTGGGATGCTCTTGACTTAGTTTTAGAGGGAAGAGATGAGCACTTGGAATAAGGCTGTACTCGTGGTGGTGGAGAGGAAGGAAGGGCACTATAGTGACATTTGAGAGGCAGGTTCTGTACAACTTGACAACCACCCATCATTTTGGATGAGGAGCCTGTCATTTAGTTAAGGTTCTAGAAACCCATAATTTGAAAAACTGTGCAAATTTTTCCCATAATGAGTAAGCTACTATCTTTAAAGGAAGACTGACTATATGGTAATAATTTCTATGGTCTTTGAGATAAAGCATTGTCACAAGTGATACTCCTTTTAGCCAAGCACTCTTGACTATGTGAGTCTATTTCGTTTCCCTTCCTTGCTATTTTGAATTCTATATGCAGTTTCCTTAGCCTGGTTTCTCTGTAGGAAGAGCCTGTGGTGGAGTTGACACACTAATTCTATTTTGGGAGAAAAAATCCAAGGTACCAAATATGAGAGAAAGAGGGATGGGGGGCAGGGAGGAAAGGAACACAGACCAGAGAACTATTAAGGCAACTACGGCGTGATCTAGCTTCAGATGTCACGTGTTTTGGATCACATGATCACGTGGAGTCCAAATCCTCCTGAATTTCATTGCCATCTTCCTACCTTCACTCCCATAGCGGTCAAAGTCCATCCCTTAGGTTGAAATTCACTTTGCACTTCTGGATTGTATTATCTGCCCCCGCTGGGGTGGGTGACCTTTGGGAAGTCAGATTCCATGCCTGTGGCATGGGCTTCGTCTGAAAATGGATGTAATGGGAGAAATGTCATAGCCCTGAGCAATGCTCTGGTGTAACTTGGCTCGGCAAAGCAGGCAGGCAGAGGTGTTTGGAGGTAGACTCGTGAAGTGGCTGGGTTCCCCTTGAGCAAGGATGCAAGGCTCAGGAGAAGGAAGGGTAGAACTGCCACATCTTTATAGTCCTAAAAAATCAATTATATATGTATAATAAGGGGAAATTTTTAGGGACTTGAATAGCCTTCCAGCAGGGCATGGGCTATGCTTGATCTATGGTTTTTGTCATCATACCAATAATGCCCTTTGCTGGGGTTTTGAAAACCTTGGCTCAATTTTCTAAGGGATGGTAACCGTTGATCGTGCATTTATTTTGTGAAGGCTTCAGATTGACCAGGCAATTGCTCATGTTGGAATTTGTGGGTTGTTATTTGATACATTAGCTGGCTGTGGCTACACAGGGAGTAGTTTGTGTTTGCCTTTTCTTGATAATTCACTGGAAAACTGTGAATAATAATATTGCATATAAAAGAGACAAGGATGGATAAAGGTAGAAGGAAATAAATTTTCCCTGTAAGTAGCAAACAGCCATGAATCTCTGATTAAATTTTATAGGCAGGGAGCCTGCAACGCTGAGCAGGAGTCTCACTGTAGGAAAATTTAGACTGGTTATGCAATTATTGTTCCACAGCAACCAAACAGAGTTGAAATGTTTCACACTTCGGTCACATTTTGGGGGGAGGCAGCAGGGTCAAGGGTAAGCTACAAAGCCATTGCAAACATTTCTTAGTATACAGCTCACAGCTGTAAATAATGGGAACCAAACTTGACTGGACAAAAATTCCTTTTATTCAAAGGACTAGAGAACCAGTCTTGGGATTGCTGCAGCTCGAAATGACAAACCAAATCACGCAGCAGAACTGCCTCAATGGTAACAACGTTGTCACCGCTGCTGAGAACTAGGGCTCGCACTGTCGACATTGCCAGCAACAGCCCCAGAAGCTACCGTCGGCTCTGCTGTCCCTGCTACCTGAAGACTAGATTTTTGTGACAGCCTCTTCCATTATAATAGATAATTTATTCCTTCTGCACCTCATCAGACAAAGGCAGGAGGACCGGTTTGGCCAGCAAAGGACTGTCAGGGGATTTGGTAGGTTTAGCGGACTTAGAACATTTCAATCCAATCCATCCATCTTCTCCCATTCTGTATCTGTTTTGTTCTATCCTGATCAGTGCTTTTACTTTCACATAAGTGATCTCAGTGGGCTGTGAATTCAACTGACATTATAATTTAGAAACCTGCAGGATCAAAGTTAGAGTTTGATTTTCAGTTATCTCAGCCCTGTGGCTGGAAGTGATAAGAGATTCTTTTAGCAGTCAGGGAAACACAGGATTTCACTTCATGCCTCTAGCAAAGAATCTGTGATTTCAGCTTGTCATTCTTTTCCTTTAAGCAGTGCAGCACCGTTAGAGCAACTCCACGCCCTGCAGTCCTGGCATTTCTTAAGTCTCTTATAGGCGTCTGTGTCTGTGTTAGACTAAGAACCCCTTTAAGATGAAAATTCATGCATGGGACTTCCAGGTGACCCTCTTTTAACACTGCTTGGATTTTCATTGTTATTATTTTTTTATCCAATAGTATTTTTCAAGAGGACTGCTGCTTAAAGCTGCGACTGATATCAATGTATACTAAGTTAAGTTCCTAGTTAAGGCAACTCTGCATGAATTCTTTAAGGATCCTTATTTACCTAGAGCCACTAGGGCTACAGAGCTAGGAACAATACCCCAAATCAAGCCCTATAGGGCATCGTTGCCTACATTGCTGAGCCTGGGACCGTGCTTTATACCACTGACTAGAGCTGTAGTGGATCCGGGGAGGGGCTCATAGCACTGCTCTGATTGCTAGCCCAGGATATAATCATGCCCCAATTCCTGTCCTTGGTAGAATAAATCATTCATGTTTCCTTCTTCTTTACATCCATGCCTTCCAATTCAAGATCTAAAAAATGGATGCAAATGATTGATGAAACCAAGGTCATGGCCTGTGCACTAGCTGGAGTGCCACCAAAGAAGTATTTGCCCTTTTCCTTTCCATGATGTGTGAAAGGCTCTGCCACCCAGCTCATACCTTGTCTCGTAAGGTAGAGAATTACTAAAACATAGCAGTACATATATATATATATATATATAAAATATTGAAGTCAGTGACTGAAATGTCATTAGGTTTGGTAAATAAACAAAAGACAGAATCAAGTGCATTGACTGGTAAGTAGCTGTCAGTGGTGCTTCTTAGAGACTCAGTGTGTTCTGCTTTACCTCTTACTATATGGTTTCGGCTCACTGATCTTGTCCATATACCCTTAAGTTTGTTCTTTGATTTTTCAGGGATTATATGAGCTAGCTAACATCCATTTATAAATCTTTTTCTGCTAAAACAAGTTCAATCCAATTCTATTGTTTGCAAGTAAAAGTCCTTACTAAAGAGGATTGCAGGTGGTAGATGGCTCAAAACTCATAAATAGCTCTTTTGTAAAAACATGGACTTAGAAGTTAGAGGTTTTTATATTCACTCAATATTTTTAAAAATATTTTATTATTTTTATTTTATGTGTATGAGTGTAGTGTCTCCGTGTATGTGAGTGCACCCGTGTCATGCAATGCCGTGGAGGTCAGAAGAGGGCTTCAGATTCTCTTGGAACTGGAGTTAAGGGTGGTTAGTAGCCACCATGTGGGTGCTGGGAATTGAACCCAGGTCCTCTGCAAGAGCAGTCAGTGCTCTTAACCGCTGAGCCATCTCTCACTCAGTATTTTAGGAAACAAATTGATTAATGTACCTGGGGATGTACATGTACAGCTGGTGACTATGACAACAAAGTATTGTACTAACTAATCAACTTACACATTCAGGTGTGTGTCCACTGGATATGCTGGAGAAGCTGTGGCCACCATATCAGTAACTGCAGTTTTTTGAGTGCTCACTGGGTAATTCTGCAGGTATTATTCATGTAATACTCAGAATGAACATTGAAGAATTTACTGTTGGCATCTCTGTTTTATAGACGAGGAACTGAAAGTTCCTATCAGTTAAAATACTTTCTTGAGGTCATCCATCTAGGTAGGAAGGAGGGAGATTTAGACTTGTGTCTGTTGTATCCCAGGCTCCTCTTTATATTATTAAGTGACACTGGCTCCTATCATAGATTTGGCTGCTCTCCTCAAAACTGCAAAGAATTTGATGATGAAGTTAACATGGACATTCATATTTAAAAAATGAATCCAATTTATACCCATATATTAGTGCTATCCTCAGTCTTCATCAGACAAGCTTCTTTTTGCCGTGCTTGGCACTAAATGCAGAGAATCACAACTGGTCAAAGTGCTGAGAATAAGTGACTGTTGAATGCCCAACAAGGCATCTATATCACCTCCTCCAACACCAAAGAAGCGGGGAAGAAGGATGTAAGAGCCAGAGGGTAGGGAAGAGTGCTGTGATTACCTGTGAAACACCTGCAAGAGATTGGGACTGTCAACATCCTATCAAGCAGGGGGAGGGTCCACAGGGCCACACCCCTCTCTGAGGGCCTGTGGCAACTAATGGTTGCTGGGGAGGGATGTTATTTTCTTCAGTGGTGTCACCACTGATAAGTTGCCTGTGTTTCAGTAAATAATTCCGTTTATGCTCATGCAAGCAACCATTATTAAGCTTGGAGGGTTTACAAATACAAAAGAAATCAGACTAGGAAGTGGGCTTGCCAGAAATAAAGAAGAGTTTCAGTGAGAGGAGTGGAATGAGGGAGAGTAATGGGGGTGAAAATGATGGAAATTTACTATATACATGTATGACATTGTTTAATAATGATAATAAAATAAATAGAAAGCCAGAGAAAAAACATGAAGGTGTCATTTGGGGACCAGAAGCTAATGGTTCTCCAGATGGATTATTCCAGAATAGGATTTAGGAAAACTTCCTGGGACAGGTAGTGAACTTCCTCCTCCTTATGTTTGAAACCTTTATTCATGGACCATCAAGTGTGGTCCACAGACCGGTAGAATCGGTGTCTTCTTGAAGCTGGTTAGAAATAGCTCCATTTATGAAAGAATGAAATGTTGATTGCAAATCGATGCAGATGAGAAACATTTTTTGTTTCTTAATGGAAACATTTCCATGTCTAAGCAAGAGCATGATATTGACTAGATGCATGTCAGTCTTTATGATGCATTTTCCTTTTGCTCATTCCTTATAATTCTGCTACGAATATACAGTGTTGGGTATATTCATATGTGTAGGTGAAAGACACTAACAGGCAGCAAAGAGTGGCAAGACCTAGTTGTGAGCCCAGACCTCACTGTCACCTATGCAATATTTACATATACTGATATCCTTCCTACTTTGGATGTTCTAAATGGTATTACACATGTCTGCAAGATACATGGTATCTGAGAGAGAATTCACAGAAGCTATCATTGATTTAACTATCTTGTCTTTGTGTCATATTTGTTGGTTGTGGGTGGGACTTGCCTTGTAATGACCACTTCAATTCTTATTTCAGGAGGTATCTGTTTGTCACAGATGCAGCCAGGAGAAAAGCACTCAAGGTTTTCCTGTGGAAACCAAACAGCTTTTTCTGTAATCCAGGTGGCTTTTATAGCCATTCCAAGATGTGTGTCCAGAGCCATTAAGTCTTGGCGTGCATGCTCCTGGAAAAGGACTAGGCCTGGCTCACCCACAAGCAAGTGCTGAAATGAATGGAAAGTTTACAGCAGTATGCGCAGAAAAAAATGCTTAATGAGGAAATAGAGTCCTTGAGGCTCCTGGGAACTTACTCATATGAACTTACAGCAATGGTGACAGCATGCACAAGACCCATGCAAACTCAATCAGACAAAACACAGCACAGAACTGGGGAAAGGGGCAGCAGACTCCTACCTTAGCTGAGGAAGTGTTGGGTGATCACTGCTGGGTGAGGAGGGGTTGGTCTTCTTTAAGGGAGTGATGCTAACAGGCTGAACAGGCTCCAGTGGAAGGACTCACACTGAGGGACATCTGGGTATGCAAAGTTGACTCGATTGGCCTTGACATATATGACAGGATACAGGAAATCCTGTGCTCAGGCTATGGTGGCGGGTAAGTGGAAGGGGGGTGCAAATGGGGGGGTTCTAAGTATGATTAGGCTGTATTGTATGAAATGCACAAAAATTCATTAAAAATATACATTTGAAAAAAAAGCTTAATGAAGACAACTGTGTGGAAACCTGTGTCTTTGAGTGGTATACTGCACAGTTATTCTTAAGGCTGCAATTTCCAGATACATGGAGGCACTAAAGTGTGCAAAGCATATATGAAACAATGTTACTATTTGCAAGGATACTGTTTTTACTCTGATGTTCTCATTAATTTTACTGCCACATTTTCTGAAATAATTTATCATGATTCAATTTGAAAATGACTTTGTATGGTTCAACCTCTTATGAATAAATAGGACCGAGATTTCTCCAAGTTCTTATTTTCAAAACAAAATCAGTACAAAATTGGTGTTGAGCTTACTTGAACCATGTCACACTGACCCTTGTAGACCTTCCCTCACCCCTTTCCCTCATGTGCATGCTCAGCCACAATGACAAACTATGCTATTCAGGTGTCTACCCTGGATATCAAATCCCTGTAGAACAATCTTTGCATGGACATTGAATAAATAGAGACAGTAAAACAATGAAAGCAACCGAGAAAAGCCCTTATAGCTTAAAGCACTGATAGGGGTCCATAAAATCACACAACAGGAAGCTTTTTTTCTTTTGTACATGTTTGTATCCTATTTATGTATTAGACTAAAGACTGGTTCAGTACTTACACTTTACTCATTTTTCATATCCAGTGCTCTCTCCGGGGCCAGTTTTGATCATCTGCCTGATGCTGCTTTTACAGGTTAAGTGATTGAATGATGATTTTATTAAAACCATAACCTCATTGGCTCATTACTTGCATCACGATTTTAGATTACTGTACTATTTTATCTTCACTGGGTAACTGAGGAGATTTGTTTAAAAATAAGGTTTCCTTATAAATTTCTCCAAATGTCAGGATCAAGAGCGCAGGCACATTTGCTCCTGAATGTTTATCCCATTCTTCATTGATGATCAATTTAGAATGTGTCTGCTCAGGCAAGAATAAACAGAGCAAATGATCTCTTTCTCCCATATGAGCTCTTGAATTTCACTTCCCCCAGAATGAAAACTGCTTCTTGCCAATAGAGGATTTTTTATACTGTCATTTTAAAAATGAATTTCCTTTTATCAAACCAGTAACCTTTTATATATGATGTTTTCTCTTCTGTGGCGCTTTGAGATCAGCTTTCATAGGTTCTGTTTTGTGGTGAGTGCTGTCTGTCTAGGAAGGGGGGTCATTTGTTATGCCCTAGAGTCGGTGCACACCTTCCTTCTCACACACTGTAAGGAAAACAAGCTCCTCTTGCCAAAGGAGACAAAGTACCTGGGAAACTTATTCTGTCCTGTAATTTTCTAGACTTGCACCACTGGCTTAGGAGCTAGATTTCTTCTTGGCTGTTTATTTTTCATTTTTTTCATACCTCTTTGCCCCTATTGATTTAATACTTCGTAAAGGTTATCATATGCTGTGGACACTTTAGGAACTAAGCGAGATTGCAAAGTTCAGGACTGTTGGTGGCGTTCCTAGCTCTCTTTTCTGTTTTGCTTTTTTTTCTTCTTGCCCTTGACGGAATACTTAGTGTCTTTACACCCCATTTTTTCAATTCTTCCCATACTCCCTGCCTTCCTCTTGGGCTAGTGTCTAAGTGACAAGACCTTTCTTCTCCAACTAAACAAACAAACAAACAAAAAACCAAAAAAAAAAAAAAACCCCAAACAACTCACTAGTTTCCCATCAGAAAGTTTACCTAGTCAACTCCTTCCCCTGAAGGAGCTATGGGGCATTAAAGTCTGAATATCTTATTCTTCTAGGATAAAATAAGAAACAGTATATTTTA
>NW_008354273.1:72573-107194 GCF_000622305.1 Nannospalax galili | reverse complement strand
ACCATTATAAATATTGTATAACTGTATTAATTCAACAGCGAACCTAAAAATTTTATATCCACTTTTGAAAGAGATATATCTTTGCTCTGGAAACTGTTATTGAGTATGTAAAAGCTGTAATGAAATGCTTCTTCTAAAAAAAATTATCATTGTGACACAGGTAAGGGCTTTATGTGACAAATACATTAGCCAAAGTTGTGACTTAGATTGTCGTGGTTCAGACATCATGCAGTAACATGATAAAATATACTGGGAGGGACATAACAGCTGCTGCCTGTCCTTGTTTGTGAGACTGGTACTGGTACTGAAAGCAAGATACATATTTTCAATCTTAATGTACATTTCTGTTATTTTTTCATGGAAAAATCTAAATGCTATTATGTTATGGAAATTTCACTGTGCTTTGTAGATTTTCATAAGTTAAAGGTCAAATCATTATGTTTTGTGAAACATTACTAGTTAGGGTTAAGGATGCAGCTCAGTGTTACAACCGTTGTTGAACATTCAAAAAGCCATGGGTTCAGCTTCAGTAATTCAAGCAATCAAACAAACAAGCTAACAAAAAACAGACCTTGCTGATAGGATAGAAAAAATCAGAGGCAGCAACACAGTTAACTTCATAGTAGCTCATGCATACCATTTTTATGCAGCCTAATATTTGGCGAAGCCTCTGATCAGATTATTCAAAGGAATATAGATTTAAAGGTCTGTGACACAGACAATATATTAAAAATAGTTTGATTCAGATTATTCTTTTAGAGCAAATCAATAGAGTGTGTGGTGTGTCTAGTCATTAAAGCATCTCTCACACTGTACATAATCCAAAGGCAATTACGGAAGAAAATGAAAGGCAGAGACCGAGTACAGAGATGATATAAGCAGACAGCAGGGGGAGCTGTTGCCCTTTTAGTATCTTTAACCTCATTTCTTAGAGGTGGTTTGTTCCTAGTTAATGGCATTTTTCATTTTATTTGAGAGCTCTACTAGGTTAAACAAGTTCACATTGCTAAACTTCTGTTTTGCATTTTATATTTACTAAGGATATGATCATAAACCTTAAAAAATTAGACAAAATTAGAAGATGGTACTTTGCATGTTTTGTATGATTAAGTTTATTGATTTTATGTTGATAAAATAATTTTATAATGACCATCACTTGATTCTGAATGGATTGTCTGAAAATGAGGTGTCAGTGTCTTGAAGACAAGGTTGTCTTGATCTTTTAAATTGCCAGTCATTTTCTTTCTTTCTTGTTTTTTTTTTTTTTTTTTACAGTTTCTTCCTTATTTCCTACATTTTCTTCCTTGAAACAAATCTTATCTGTGGTGGTGAGTTTGGAGAATTTTTACCATGTTAGCTCATCCAGCCAGTTTTATGCAGAAAATATGTGGGAAATGTGTTTGACATAAACGTTCAGAATGTAATTTCCCCCCATCCCACGTTCTCTCCTTAATAAATGCTAATTTATTTTTTACAATATTTCTTTGGTAAACTGTTGTCTAGGATGGCCAAACCTCAATTTCTCAGCTCTCCATCTAATCATTTGCCAGATCTTATTGATTCTAACTGTGTATCTCTACAGTTAGCTTCATTGTTTCCATCACAAACTTGAAACCACACAGCACACAATTGAAAACGCGTAACACATACACATTTCTTTAAGAGGAAGAACACGGGTTATTTCTCAGGTCCAGTGGGCTTCCATTATGTCATGAGAAATGGAATATTCATTGTAAATTTTTTTATTTTATGTGTATGAGTGTATTACCTGCATGTAGGTAGGGTGAACCTGTGTTGTACAGTGCTTGTGGCAGCCAGAACAGGGCATTGTGCCCCCTGGAACGGGAGTTATGGATGGTTGTTAGCTGCTACATGTGCTTGGAATTGAACCCAGGTCTTTTCCAAGAACAGCCAGTGCTCTTAACCTCTGAGCCATCTCTCTAGCCCTGGAACTTTCTTTTTAAAAAATATTTTATTTGTTATTTTTATTTTATGTGTGTAAGTGAATTGCCTGCATGTGTGTAAGTGCACCCATGTCATGCAATGTCCACAGAGGTCAGAAGAGGGCATCAGAGACCCCAGAACTGGAGTTACAGACTGTTGTTAGCTCCATGTGGTTGCTGGGAATCAAACCCAGGTCCTCTGCAAGAACAGCCAGTGCTCTTAACTGCTGAGCCGTCCCTCCAACCCTGGAACCTTCATTTTAATTGGGAGAAATATAGCAAGAGCCAGGTGCTAGTGGGTAGAATATATATAGTCTTTCTTTTTTATAAAATCCAATCTTGTCTTTTATTCAGAGTACAATTTTACTATTGCATTACTGAACATGTTGAGCCTGTTTTCGTTTCTTTTAACCTATAAAATAAGAAACTTGGGTGAAAGTGCTTATCTTTGTTCAAAGTTGATGATTCAGTGGGAGTCCCTGGAAGGAGACCTTAGAATATATTGCTAATTTCTCTTACAAAGACCTTATCAGTGTATGTATTTCATGTTTTTGTAAAAATATGTTGCAGATTATTTTCTAGAACTAAAATGCAGGTGTGTCTTAAGCATTTGTTAAAAAATTAAGATGTGGGGGCTGGAGAGATAGCACAGCGGTAAAGAACACTGACTGTTTTTGCAGAAGACCCGGGTTCAAATCCTAGCACCCACATGGCAGCTGACAACTGTCCGTAACTCCAGTTCCAGGGGATCCCACAGCCTCTTCTGTCCTCCACAGGCATTGCATGACATGGGTGCACTTGCCTACATGCAGGCAATACATGCATACACATAAATAAAAATAATAAACAAAATATTTTTGAAAATTAAGATTTGTGTAATCATAGGAAAATAATAAAAATTACTTATATTACTATTTTGTAAATTGATAAAAGCCTATGATAGCTGACTTAGAATTCAAGAAGTTTAATGATATTAATCTATAAGTTTGAAGATAAGCCTGGGAATATGTATATGTTGGAAATATTAAAATAAATGACAAAATAGCTTATGTTTTGGAATTTGTCATTTTGAGTCTTTATTGAAAGCAGTATTAACAGTTATATTGGCACACACGTCAGGGAGAGGGAAGAGATGGTACTCAGAGCAATGCTCTATCAGCACTATAGAGCCATGTTCAAATCAAGTCTGAAGAAGGTATCCGGAGGGCCTGAGAGCTGGCTCAGTGGTTAAGAGCACTGACTGCTCTTGCAGAGGACCTGGGTTCCATTCCCAGCATCCACATGGTGGCTGACAACTATCCATAACTCCAGTTCCAGGGGATCCAACACCTTTTTCTGGCTTCCGTGGGTACTGCATGACATGTGTGTTCTTATATACATGCAGGTATAACACTCATACACATAAAGTAATAAATAAATAAATTAATAAATTAATTAATTGAGAAAATTAAAAAAATAATGTATCTGGGGTTGCTGGAATAAACACTGATGAACTGGAGTGTGGGTTCTCTGTGTTTGGTCATATGCCACATAACTCAACAAGTATCCTTAAGGGGAATTTAGAAACGGTATTGTTCCCTAGTAAGAGCTTTAGTGCTCAAAGGGACATTATTTCTGTGGTCTATCCAAGGGTATTTTTAGCTATTGTATCTTTAATATAGATACAACTGGGCTTTGCTATTTTTAATCTGTGCCTTGGTTAAAAAATTTAGTATCTCATAGAGTATCTGCATTTTCTTAAAAAGGGACAACCTAGTTTTTAGAGTTTATGTGATGATTAGATTTGATGCATTTAAAATAAATATGTATATAGGTATAGGTATATCTGTGGTGGATAATTTCCATTGTCAGCTTGACTGGATTTGGAATTACCTAGGAGAAATACCTTTGGATGTATCTACGATGGTGTTTCCAGAGAGGTTTAACAGAGGAGGGGAGACCCACCCTGAATGTGGGCAATGCTACTTCATGGACTGGAGTCCAAGACTGAATAAATGGAGGAAAAGGAGGAAGCCACTTGAAGCACCATCACAGGTCTCTCTTCTTCTTGACTGTAGACACAGATACAATGGGCTTCATCACGTTCTTGCTGCCATGCCTTCCCTGCCACAACTGATTCCATTGCTTCAAACTGTGAGCCCTAATAAACCTTCCTGAACTTGCCTTTGTCAGCATTTTGTTACGACAGTAAGAAAGTAACCAATGCAGTTATCCACTTTCATTCCCCTCCTCCTGCTCGTTGATCCCTTTCCCTCCAACCTGTCTCCCTCCTACTTTCATGCCATACATAAAAAATCTAGATGCAGCATAGAGAGAAAACAGGGTATGTGGCTCCCTGAGGCCTTATTTTACTGAACTCGGGACTTGTAGTCCCACCCTTTCTCCTGAATTCTTTGTGGCCAAATAGAACCCCACAGGGCATATGCACTTCATGTTATTTATCCATTTAGCTGCTGATGGACATTGAGGCTGATTCCACATCTTGGTTATCGTGAATGTGCTGCAATAAACAGAAATGCGCAGCTGCTTTTGTGCTACTTTTTAATGTGCTCTGTAGGCTCCCTCTTAGCAGAAGTGAAATGGTCATGTATGTCTACCTATGTATACTGTTTTCTATAACACATACTCATGCAAATAATTTACTGTACAATAGTTAATATACTTAATATTCTTACAGTAGTCCTGAACTGGAGGTGAAGGTGTTGTGGTTTGTGAGATGAGGGCAGCAGCAGTGTGGAAATAGCCCCCAAATCACTTTCTACTACAATATTCATGCTTCCAAGAAATTTCATGAACATGTACAAAGTGCCAACTGCTGATTTAAGTGTTTTACATATGGCAATGCATATATTCTTTCACAACAGTCTAAGAGCTATTATTATCAATTCTATTTTTAGGATGAGAAAACCAAGGCATAGAAAGTTCTGTAGGTAATCCTCCATGTGGCCCGACAACTCAGAGCTTTTCAGGGGCAGAGTTAGGACTAACCCCAGGTTTTCTGGGTGCTTAGCACGCGCGCATACACACACACACACACACACACACACACACACACACACACACACAGAGAGAGAGAGAGAGAGAGAGAGAGAGAGAGAGAGATACACAGAGATACACACACACACACACACACACACACCCCTGTGAACATGGCACTGCTGTCTTCTGGGAGAGTTTGGCTTTACCGGTCAGAATTGCTTGAGGAGAGCAGGGTGCAAACATGACCCCACCTGTGTCTTGCTTGTAAAAGCAGCTTTTGGAACAGGGGGTACTTTTGAAAGAATTGCAGTGATAATACAATAACCCCACTTTAAGTCCATATTGTATGATAATAACCTCAGCAAATAATAAACTGAATAAGCTGGAAAATAAATCGGCATTATTAAGTATAGATCAAAAGTGAAACTAGAACGATCTCTTTGGTTCAGCACTGGGAATAACCCATAACATTACCTGCCCTCAGGTGAAGCCTCAGGCAATGGCTCTCTCCTCTTGCTCTGTAGCACTTTGGAGAAGATTCTGATCATCTCATTGAACGCCATGAAATTATAAAATTAAAAGTTTTCTACTATTATATATAATACCTATGATGCTATGGTGCCTTTTCAAGAGTGAAAAAGAGGGCTGTAGGTGTGGTTAATTATGCAAAGAGTGCTAATGTCTATGTAAGAGTGTGAAGAGTACTTTTGTTTCCTGTGTACCTGTTCTCCGTTATAGCACGTGTGAAAACCTGCTTGACAAAATTAGAAGAGCTAAACATAAGACTAAAGCTGAACAGGCAGAGCGAGGAGGCTGAAACAAACACGAGGGGAAAACCAGTTTTCCCAGAGAATGCATTGCTAAGAGGTGGTGCCAGGAGAAGGCAAGCAGAAGTTTTCCCCTTTAGAATCTGTGCCTGCTTCAGTGTCTCCAGGCAGCAGCAGGATGCCTTCCAGTCTAGCAACTTGGGATAGTCAGAGGACTTTGTTGGGTGCTAAAAGGAAAGAGCAGAAAAGACACCTCCTTCGAGAGCTCTCTGACGTAGAGATGGACAGCAGTGCAAGCACTGGGCCTGGAGGGCTGTGGAGATGGCGAAGATGCTATGGACATCCGGTCTGGGCTCTCAGACTTATGGAAGGTTGGTTGGCATCGCCTAGGCCAAATGCTTGAAGAACTGCTTGAGGGACACACTGTTCTCCTTCCTAAATTCAGGGCATTGGATGGCAGTTGAAGGTACCACTGGATGAGACAGGCTGAGCGCTCATCACGCCTACCCTCTTCACCTACAGCTGAGTTGATGAAGTCTAAAGAAATGTGTGTCACCCTGAAGACAATCGTGCAGCAGCTTTCTCTCAGCACATTGGCAGTTGAGGATCTTGTCTTAGGTTAAGTTGTCTGTATTTAGAGTTGCGTGTGGGGGTTCATATTGTATCAACAGAAGATACGATATGTTGACTTTTGAAAACTGGATACTATTTTTAATGTGATTTGAAAGTACTGTGTGTGTGTGTGTGTGTGTGTGTGTGTGTGTGTGTGTGTGTGTGTGTGTATGTGTGTAGGGGACAATCCTAGGCCTGGAAAAGTTTAAACAAGGATGGGGGGAATGAGAGGAACTGGGTCAACCAAAACAGGATATAAGAGGGGAAAGTCATATAGAAACCTACTAAATTATAAGGTAACTAAAAGATTTAATTACTTTTCAAAAAATTTGAATGGTGGTACCTTGAATGAATGGCTAATGCTGTTCCCAGAAGCCATCTGTCTTTAGGCAAAAATCTCAGTGCCGGGTATGTGACAGCTTGCTGAGTTGTTGGCCAGGAAACCCCCAGACGCCCTAGAAAAATGGAAGCTATTGCCATTGCTCTTGGTCACAACTTGGGTTGTGGCCTACAGATAAATACAGACAAATCAAGGTGGGACTAAGCTGGAAGCCTCCACCTGGCTGCCTAGTTCATAGCACCAGAAGGCGCTATGCAGGCTGCTGCTGGAGGAAAGGCGTTGATGGTCTTACTCAAATGTGGATCCTGAGTAACACAATACTGACATGTCAGGCAAGATGCTCCCACTGGTGCAGTAGTAGCATGAGTGTTTAGGGGTAACCAATCACTTTTTGATTCAATTTGAGGCTTGCTGCATGGAGAGAAAGGCATGCCTGGTACTCTAAACCTGGCCGAAAAGGTTTGTGGCTGGAGATGCCACAGGCCCTAAGGGTGGCACTTGCTACCAACATTAAACTAAATATACTTGTAGCCAAACTGCCTTCTAGTATTCAGATTTATATCCTTAGACTGCATTGCTGTCTGTTTTGGCCAGAGAAACTTCTTTTTATAGGAAACAAATGTTAATGAAGACTCATAATTGTTCAAAATGCTGAGAATGGATGACTGTTGAGGGCTCACCCCTAAGTGGGACCTCAATGTCACCCCCTCGAGACTCAGAGAAAGTCAGAATAAGTAGTGAAAAGATTGTAAGAGCTGGAGAATGGAGGAGCGCTATGAAACCACGTCTTCTGGATATGACTTGGCCAATGTAGTCATGAGCACACAGGCGCTTTGGGTGCCTGCACACAAAGACAAGACATGCAAGTGGGAGGGAGACTAGTTGGGAAGAAGAAGGGGGTCTGCAAGAGTTAGACAGCCATGGGGTGGACCCTTCACAGTGAAGTACAGCACATATGAAGTTAGCAAACATTAAACAAAAAGTAATAAAAGTGCCCTTCTTGGCATGTGTAGTTGAGAGAACCAGTATTTAGTTATGGATGAAGCATCAGAGTCTCTTTTTGACACTAATTAGTAAAATAGTCAACGTTTTAAAGTACTTACATTTAATTGTTTAAATTCAGGAATGGACAGGGCTGGAGAGATGACTCAGCAGTTAAGAGCACTGACTGCTCTTGCAGAGGCCCTGGGTTTGATTTCCAGCACCCACATGGCGGCTACGAACCGTCCTTAACTCCAGTTCCAAGGGAATCCAAAGCCCTCTTCTGACCTCTGCGGCATTGCACGACACAGGTGCACTCACATACATGCAGTCAGTCCACTCATACATATAAAATAAAAGTAATAAAATAAAATATTAAAAAAATAAATTCAGAAATGGACAGGGTAAGGCTGATCAATGCACACCATTACATTTAAATAGGACCAATAAGTTCTGGAGTGTGATGGTAAGAAACAGCTGCATATTCCAAATGCTGTGATCACATACTGCATATTCCAAAAAGCTAGAAGAAAGGAATTTGAGTATTTTTACCATGAAGAAATTATGCTTAAGGAGACAGATGTGTGTACTCAGATTTAAACGTTCTACAATGTATACGTGCATCAAAACACCACATGGTACCCTCTGCAATTTTAAATTTATTAGTTAACAAATAAAAAAGAAATTTCAAAAAAATCACAGCGTCATGGAGCTGATCAGCTAGTCCTTCAGATTTCTTTCACACATGAAGTTTTAGATGTCTCACACGTTACAGTTTCCTTCCAGATAGTCTGTGTTTACCTTTCTTTTTACCTTCAGACATGAACTTTTATGGTTGGCGTTTTTTGAGTACTGATAGCTTAGATTGAACTTTTGCCTCCTGGAATTTGGCTTACATACTGAGTTTTTAAAAATCTTGGTCCTCAAGGGAGCTTACTTAAAATGAAATTCGGTCTCCCTTTGTTTGCAGTGTGACTATATCTTATCATATAATTAGGGTAAATACTTGCAAGCAGAAGCAAGTAATAAATATTAGGTTCTAACTTGGTAAACTTTGTTTTTGGTAGTAAATGCCCTCAAGCTCTTCCACTTATGCCCACTATTACTTGCATTGTGTTGTGTGTGTAGCAGGAATTCAGTAATTTGTTGAATTGATGAAGTATTTTTATTTTATTTCATTGTTTTTATTTTATGTGTATGAGTGTATTTCCTGCATGTATGTGAGTACATCCGTGTCACCGCAATGTCACAGAGGTCAGAAGAGGGCTTCAGATTCCCCTGGAACTGGAGTTAAGGACGGTTTGTAGCTACCATGTGGGTGCTGGGAATCGAACCCGGGTCCTCTACAAGTGCTCTTAACCGCTGAGCCATCTCTCCAACCCCTTGGTGAAGTATTTTTAAGGTGCTGTGCAGACTTGACCTAAAGTATGTAAATTCCTTCAGAGACTGGAAGTATTTTTCAAAGTTATTTAAAACCACATTATGTGTGGACCATGTATCAGCTTAGAACAAGCTGATTCATCAAGCTGTGTGTTTGGCACAGTGGTGGCTGTGAGTACATTAGTTGTCTTTTGAAGAAAAATGATTTTTATAGGTCATAAGTTAGGTCAGTTAGTCATTATAGATTTACTGTGTTTCGGATGCTGTTTCCTTAGATTTGATCTGGTTTCTCTCTTGTACATTTGAAGCTTATTTAAGAGTGTGTCAGAACAAGCTGTCTCTCCAGGCTGAATTGTTAGCCTTCAGGGCAGGGACTACGCTGTTATGTTATGTTCCTAGCAGGGCACAGGAGCCAGCTGCCTGGGTAATAAAGGATGGTGATGAGCGCCAGCGAGCGACATGCTTCCGGGTCTGAACGTGGGCTGGAGTCCGAGCTGTCTTTCTCTGGGTTTCTTCGACAGCCTCACCAAAGCTTTTCTTTACTTTGTTATGAAGTCCTATTTGATTTTATAAACACAAACTGCAACATAACTCCCCTACTTCTATTTTTCAAGCATTCCATTGTAAGAGTCTGGTTTTTTTTTTTTTTTTTGGTCTTTTTGAGACTGGGTCTCCCTGTAGCCCCAGCTGGCCTGGAAGTCGATATGTAGCCCAGGGTGGCCTCGAACTCACAGATATCCACCTGCCTCTGCCTCCCAAGTGCTGGGATTAAAGGTGTGCCCCCCACCTTGCCTGACTCAAGAGTCTGATAATTTTTATTGACTCAAATGGCATTGGTACTTTGGACAATGGATAATTAGGTAGTACAAGGGAGATTAACATGCAGACCCTAGATTTTTCTGTGTTCTTTTAGAGAACACTGGATTCTAATATCTCTTTGCCACTCAGAGCCTAGCTTGCTGCAGGATTACCACATGCCTCAAGACTGTAGTGTTGATAGAAATGAAAGATTTTTTTTAAAAGTATGTTTTATTATTTTTATGTTATGTGTATTGGCTGCATGTATGTGAGTGCACCCGTGTGGTGCAATGCTGCAGAGGTCAGAAGAGGGCATTGAATTCCCCTGGAACTGGGGTTAAGGACGGTTCATAGTCACCATGTGGGTGCTGGCAATCGAACCTGGGCCCTCTGTAAGAGCAGTCAGTGCTCTTAACTGCTGAGCTATCTCTCCAGCCCCAGAAATGATAGATTTGTAAAGACAGTTAAGTTTGCAATTAAACTTGGTGTCAGCTCGAGTGTGTAACATTTTCAGCCCAAGGGACCCTTGGTTCTCTTTGACTTAGAGGTGTTTGGGCCACAAAATGGGTCCAGAGGAGCTGGGAAGTAGGCAGTAGGGAGGCATATTCCTTATTAAAAATGGATTTTCTTAAGGATAGCCCTTATAAAACATCTATTTTAGTGCTTTTACTGGACTTGTCTAAACCCTTACTGCTCAGTGTCAGTGTAACTGGAATAAGAAAATTGTTCTAACAGTAAACCATCCATTTGAGAAAGATGGTGAATTTATGGAGAACATTTAGGGATGAAGCATATTTGTAACTGTGAGGTACAGCTTCAATTATTTATCATCATGAGAAACTGAAGAGAAGTGACTGTTGATATGTTTCCTTAATGGCGCTTCGTGCTCCCGCCCTGAACTGAAGCCATCATCCACAGAAAAAGATTCTCAGCCCTTTCAGGGAGTCATTCCTGGTTATGTGAGAGTCACAAAACTGTGGCTTTTAATTACCACTGATTTCATTTTACTTTCTTCTAGGACTCTCATTTTCAAATGTGATAAGAAGATTCAAATCATTTCAAATGACACTTGGAACTACAGTTAATTTCTTGGCCTCTTTGTAGATAAGGAGAAAACGGAGGAAGGAAAATATTATATTATTTTTGAACACTTACTACATTTTAGGAAAATTATCTCAGTGTAGGTATGGTTCTCTTCTATAGATGGGAACTCTGAGACAGAATAATTCAGGGTTTTGCCCAAAGCTTTACCATGTGTAAGAAGTCAGGCAGGATCCAACTGGTGTGAGTGACTTCATAGTCCATATGCTCTGCCTCGTCCATAGAGATCCCACCCCCCTAGTTCTGTGCTTATTTAAATCTCCACAGCAGATTTTTGCCTCATATGGTACTTACACTGGTGTTGCAGCTCTGTGAAATTTAGTTTCATCTCGTTAGACTATGTCCGTCTTAATGAGTAGATTTGTATCTATATTTCCAAGCACCTGACATAGTGTTTCTTGCATATGGTAGCTACTTTACAAATATTTATTGAATAAAGTTATCTGTAATATGACATTGTTTCTTATTTGATATAGATCTAAGGTCAAACCTATTCAGTGTTAAAGCAATATTCATAGTTGGTAGTCAAAATGTGGAATTTCAATTGGTAGCTTGTCATTTTATGTCTATCAATGCTCTCTTCTAAAAACACAGAGAGAGTAATACTTGAAGGAATTATTTGTTCTTTTTAAAATGCAGAAATAAAAATAAAATAGGAGCACAAATAAATGAACGGAGAGTCCCTTTCCTCCAGGATTCTGCAGCAGGGACAACAGCGACCCATAAGAATGCTATTTATAACATAGGGCAGAATGCTCCTGGCACTGAGGAAGGATTAAAGCAGAGTCATTATGGTTTGAGGAGAGATGATTTTTAATTTGCGAAGATCAGGGAATCATTCATGAAAGAGGGGATGTTTGACCTGGGACTCAGAAACATGAACGCATTTTGACAGATTTCAAGGGAAGAATCTCCAGAGTTTGAGAACAGTCATTGAGGTAGAAATGACAAAGATTGGCTTAGTCTGCCCCAGTGCAGGATGTGCTAACAGCATCGAGAACGACAAAACAGGAAAGGACACTTTGGGATCGAGTTTGGGGAGCCTAGTGCAGGATGAGATTTAAGCTCCTTTTCAATAACTTTATGATCTGAGTGCCATGACAAGGTATTAAGCAAGCAATTGTGAGTTTCAAAGTATCTTCTGTTGTGACATTTTCTCTTCATTTGATATTCCTAGAAGTGTCAGGGAATGACACAATCAGAGCTGGGCTTTGTAAACACGGATTCTAGAAGATTATTTTGTCAGCATCTTGCAGCACTGAAATGGAAAGAGACTGAGAGTAGAAGGCTGCTGCCCTAGGATGGGTAACATGCAGTGCCCTGCTAGGAAACAATGCAGATTAGCATGGTATAGATTAGAAAACAGCATAGTATACCTTAGAAAGGAGTGCTACACTTTAGAAACCATATATAGACTATGAAGATGTCAGTGGGAACAGAAAACTAGTGAAAATCTAAGGATTAGTTTTAGAATGATGTCTCCTACTCTTGGGCAATTTGTGTATGTTTTGGGAGATGTGCTAAAAGAGGGAGGGTTTGGAGGCTCGACGATTATAAGAAGGTTGAGAACATACTAGAAGCATATTAGAGAAATCAGTTGGAAAAGGAAGAGGAGAGAGATGAATTCACTTTTAATTGCATTAAGTTAATGACAAGGAATTAAGAACAATATATTAATTCAGAAACTGTGAATAAACCTTGAAGGCTAATGCCATTTCTTTTTTTAAAACATTTTATTTATTATTTTTATTTTATGTGTATGAGTATATTGCCTGCATGTAGCTAAGTGCACCCATGTCATGCAATACCCAAGGAGGGCAGAAGAGGCTGGTGGATCCCATGGAACTGGAGTTACGGGCAGCTGCTAGCTGTCATGTGGGTGCTGGGATTGGAACCCAGGTCTTCTGTAAGAACAGCCAATGTTCTTAACCACTGAGCCATCTCTCCAGCCCCTAATGCCATTTCTATACACACAAAGCTTTGGTGAGAATGTTAAAGCAAAATCATCTCAGTTTCAAAGTATGTACTAGTTATAGATCCTGAGTAACTCTATGTTTAACAAATAGACATAATAAGCAGATACATAAACATAGCAACATTCTTGTAAAAATTATACCATAATAAGTAGCATAATGAATTTAGGGTGGCTACTTCTGGTCACAGGTAAAATGAGTAAACAATGTAATTAATATGTTTGAGTTTAGGAAGGATTTGGATAAAATGACCCAAGAAGGTCCTTTCTAGTACTTCTTCAGCTGAAGTCCAGAGCTGTCCGTGAGCTCCGTTGCCTGCTTTTCTCAGCTTTTCCAATTTTCTTATGAGCCTCAGCTTATACAGAAACGGGAACGGAGACAGAGCTTGTGCTGCTTGGAGGCCATTTTGATGAACTAGTGCTCAAAGGAGGCAGATTGATTTTTTCTCAAGGTTAGGTTTCCTTTTATTAATTGATGTCCACCAGCCTCAGAATTAGTTAACTTTACATGGGCCGTTCTCTCTCCAGGAACATCTGTTTTCCATTCATCAAACTGGAATTCAGTTTCTAAAGTTCATTTAAAAAACTACCCTCATACACATAAAATAAAATTTAAAAAAATCTACCTACTATCCTTTCCTTTCTCTCCTCCTTCGCTGCCTTTAGAAAGTACTTATTAAATGCCAGCTGCATGCTAGGCATTATGCTAAATGCTCAAAATGAGGTGATGAATAAACTATCTAAAAACACGGATAGTCTGGTGGGATAGAATCACAAGGTGTCTGGTAGAACATAGAAAAAGGACCTAAACCAGACCAGGACAGGCAGACGCAAATTAGAAATGACCCTCTAGAGGGCATTGCAGCTAAGGACAGTTTTGAAGATAAATCTGATAAAGAAAGAAAAAACAGGGTTGTTAGGTGCATGGGGTTCCCATCTAGGTGAGAGTTTGAAGACACATCCAAAGCTTTACAATTAGTTTGAATACCTGTAAAGAGGGGTATATGTGCGGGGTCTTAGGGGATGGGGCTGGAGAAGCAGTGAAAGATTATTAGGAGTCTTGTGTTGAAGGAGTATCAAGCACTTTGTGAAAACTGTGGAGAGCTAAGGTAGGGTTTCCTGTAAGTGATCAGCTCACACTTTTATGAAGTTTATTTTGGTATAAGGATGGAAAATGAATTTGAACAAGGCAAGGCTGGAAGCAGGAAAGTCTGTCAGATACTGAAGAAGTGGATGAAATCTAAAGTAAGGGAGAAATGAATGGATCAAAAAATCAGCAAGAGGGCATGCAGTTTAGGACCGTGGCCCAGTTTTCTTAGAGTCAGTGACAGGGATTAACTTTCAGATATCTGGTTTGGACTCTGAATCTTCATCTGGAGTCTCCACTGGGGACACAGAAGGACATCTGCTTCTGTGAAAAAGGGAGATTTTGGCATGTGGATGCTGAGATTGTCTTTGATTCTCCAAGTATTAGGCAACTTAATTGACTATTTTAGCAAGAACATAGATTATGGAATTTTCATGTAGCCTGACTCTACAGGCACGGATGCCAAGCCCCAGAGGTGATGTGAAATATGACGTCGGAGCTCTGGGAAGGCATCTAATGGGCCACCGAAGAACACCTAGAAGGAACATGTAAACAGGAAGTGAAGAAGAATCAGGCGTTCAGGGAAGGGCATTTTATGAAGGTCAAACTGCCAACCAGTGTACTAAGAATGACAGCACGATTTCATGTTGTTTCTGCTTCCCAAGTGCTGAGATTACAAGTATGTGCTCTCACTACCAGGCCCAGCTTTCTGTGGAAAGCGCTTTTCCTTCTGAGCTATCCTCCCATCCCACGGCCGAGCTTTTGCCTAAATTATGTCCAGATTACTAAGTGAACACCTGAGTTAGGTACTGAAAATGAAAAAGTAGGGTAGGGACAGATCCAAAGTCTTGGGGTCAAAGCTGAGTTGGGGACAAATGAACAGTGGGTAATTCCAGACAGAAGCAAACAGCTGATGAACACAAGGATCATGCAGAGTATTGGAAAACAATATGAATTTATGTCCCGCAGCTTGTGTTGAAATACCTTAGAGGCATTTTGCAACGTCTGACACCACATTTCTGAGACTTTTCTACTGACCAGTCATTTCACATTCAAGGGTAAATCAGACATCCTGACCCGCTGTGTGTCACTGCCTATCTGGTGCCAAGCAGGTGAGAACTGCTCTGACTCTAGAAGGCAAAGTGTCTGTGGAGGGAGAGTGCTTCATCACACTGCACAGGCCCAGAAATCAGTAAGTGCTTGACTGCTCCTAAGCATTCTTTTGGTGATAGATCCAGTGCCACTAGAGGTACTTAACTGCCTCAGCAATATTTGTCTTTTATTAAAGGAAAACAGGGTTGTAAACTGGATTTCCCAAGAAAGCTTAAAGCTCTTTGTTTTCAGGGTGGGTACACTAAGAATAATATGGACCACAGATGGACGTGTACAGGTCCAGCAGCACTGATGAGGCAGCTAGGGAAGATATTCTGAGAAATCCTGTTCAAGGAAGGGCATGAGACATGACTGTGTGTGGGTGGGTGCCCACCTGAGCAGGCTGCTCTCTGACCAAGGTCTTATACAAATACATGTTTATATGACAAGAGAAGCTCTGGAGCAAAAGCCCCAGACTGATTTCACACGTGGCTTGCGCTCGTCTACTTTCCACCTACCCACTTCCTTTAGGAACCCACTTTCTAGTATTATTGATCCTCAGTTGTCCCACAGCTATCGCTCTAGACCCCTGGCATCTCAGCTCAGTGTGTTTTCCAGTGAATTTCTGATAGCTGACTCTGGCCCTTCTCCTTGGATCACTTCATAGCTTACAAAGTTTGTGTGTCAGCTTTCTGTTACTGTAACAAACCAAAGAGAGAAATCAACTTTCAAAGATGAAAGGTTGATTTTTCACTCACAATTTTAGAGGTTTCAGTTCATGTTCAGTTGGACCTGCTCTTGTGACTGTGGTAAGGTAGCATATCCTGCAGGAAAGTGACAGTTTAATAAAACTGCCCATCTCATGGCCAGGATGCAAAGAAGAAGGAAGGGACTGGGATCCGTCTCAAGGACCAGAAGATCTCCCACTAGACTCCACCTCTAAAAATTCCACCACTTCTCAATAGCATCAAATTGCAAACTAAATTCATGGGCCTCTGGGAACATTCTACATACAACTACAGCATAAAATATGCTCACCTGGGCAGAACTATGCCTTGTTATGAAGACCTAGGTGAAGGATTTACCCCCCTTATTCACACAGTGTTCATTGTAAGAGTCAAATGTCAAAAGTATTTGGGAGCTTGTATCTAATCCTTAAAAGATTTTAGGGTTACCTCTTCAGAGGGGGGAATGTTGGAGGGGAGGGAGTGGGAATGGATTTGATCAAAATGCCTTATATGCATGTATGAAATGCTCAATAAAGTTTTTGTAAAAGTTAAAAAAAAGTCTTTTGGCTGCATTCAATTCACGTGTCTGCCTATAATAATTCGCCAATTTATAAAGCAACAATAGAATTTGGGGAGGATATCTGAATCTCTCGTTTGGAGACAGGGGAAAACTTAAGTTTATATAGTTCAATGCCATAATTACAAAGTTGGACAGGGGAATTTGATATAAAATTTCAGTTCTATGTGAAAACTGTTAGCTACAAAGTTTTCACTCTGGTCTGAATTTTCCTCTATCGGTTGAGTTTAGCTGATCATCCTTTGATCCTCTTCTGTGTATCACATGCTATTTTTTTTTTACACTCTCTTCTGCCCAAGGATATAACTTCTTTACTTAAAGATCATTTGTTTTTTTTCACTAATACTGTGAAAATGTTTAATTCATTTTGTTCTTCAAAGTCCTGATTCCTGCTTTCTCCTTCCTCTCTGAAGTGGGTGGTGATGGCTACCTTTCTGTTGTTCCATCAATTTCTGTGCTCCGTGTTCTTCTACATCCTCCATGCAAGACTCTTTGTCCTGATCTTCATCCTCCTCGCTGTAGTGCTGGTTAAGAGCTAAGACTTTGGACAGAGACAGACAGGCTGCAGTTTCCTTCTGTCTCTTCAGCAGATCATTTGGCATTGACATGCTTCAATTGTTTTATTTCCCTCTCTCTCTCTCTCTCTCTCTCTCTCTCTTTCTTTCCTCCTCCTCCTCCTTTTCCTCCTTCTCCTCCTCCTCCTCCTCCTTCTTCTTCTTCGTCTTCTCCTTCTTCTTCTTCTTCTTCTTCTTCTTCTTCTTCTTCTTCTTCTTTTTAACAGGATCTCCATAGTTCCAGCCTGCCCAGAAGTTACTGTGTGGATCAGGCTGCCTCAGTCTTACAGAGATCTGCCTGTCTCTGCCTCCCAGGGCTGGGATTAAAGGTGTGCACCACCACACCCAGCATAATTGTCTTATTTCTGAAATGCAATTGTAAGGATGCTTACCTGCTAGGTTGTAGGAATTAATACATGCAAAGTAATTAGTATATACTTTGTTATATCTGCTGTTTGGGTTCTAAGCTAAATCTATATTGATATTCTCCATTTATAAGTTAAAAACCAAATTCCATGACGTATCCTGTATAATACCATAAACATAAACATTCCATGTTTCTCAGAGCAGCATCTAAAGAGGATTCCTTTCCAAATAGTCATGCGCAATATCTGTGCCAGAGACGATGCCTCTGCGTCCTTGCTTGCTCTTGCTTTTTCAATAAGATATGATTCTCTGTCTTTTATCCTTGCTGGCTCTTCCTTCCCTTTAGTCCCTTTCCTTTCCTTTTAAAGAGATGTCCCATCCCACTGTATTCATTTTTTACTTCTGCATAGCAAATGATCATAAACTTCATGCAAAACAAGGCACACGCATTGTCTCCCTTGGCATGACTCAGGGATGGTAGCATGGCTTAGCGGGGTCTTCTCAGTGTCTCATGAGGCTGCACCAAGATGTTGGCTTGTTTGCCTGTTCATCTGGAGACTTGACTGGGGAAAATTGCTTGCCAGCTCATTTAGGTTGCTGGCAGAATCCAATTCCTTGAGAATGTGTAACTGCGGGTGTAGACTTCCTTCTGGCTGCTGGCTGGAGGCCCCGTGGTCCCTTACCACATGGCTTCCTCAGTACAGCTGTTTGCTTCCATACAGCAAAGTGAATCCTCTTCCAAAATGCTAAGTTGGAGCCATATGATGCAATATAAATATTGGAGTGACATCCCATCAATCCCGTTTGTTGGAAGCAGTCACAAGTTTGAAGCAAGTTACATTAAGAACTGGGCAATATGGGGGCAGCTTAGGGGTTGATCACAGGACAAGATACATGATGCTAACAGCTGAGCCATCTCTCCAGCTCCCAACAGTGAATCTTTTATCTTAGATTGGCTGGGGGGTGAACTCATATTGTTTCCAACAAAAATGGCTTTGTGTAGCAATGCCTGGTGGTATTGGAGAGGGTAAGGACAAAAAATTTAACCAGGGGTGAGAACTGGCAAAGAAGGAACAATGGAAATTTAGAATGTGGGAAATCTGAAATCTCTCTGCTATTAAAGTTTGGTTTGTCTAGTTGAAAACAATTATTACTTTTTCTGTCTTAAGTTATGAGAGATTTAGGATGTAGCTCAGTTGATAGAGTTCTTACCTTGCACGTACTAAGCCAGGATTCAATCCCCAGCATTTCATAAACTGATTGTTGTGACACATGCCTGTAATCCCAGCATTCAGGAGGTAGAGGTAAGAAGATCAGAAGTTCAAGGTCATAGTTGACTACAAAGTGAGGTAGAGGCCAGCCTGGGATACATGAGACCCGGTTTCAAACAAAACAAAACAAACAAAACAAAACAAAACACTCGAATGAAAACAACAAAATGTTAAGCTATGAACTATTTCAAATATCAAAAAGAACATAAATACTGTATTAGGCAGGTACCTATTCTCAATCAGATTTGTTAGATATTAAGGTTTCATATGTTTCCTTTAGATACACTCTTTAAAAATAGCTAAAATTATATACCCCATCTTATTTTTTCCCTTCTTTTTCCCTTAGTGAAGATTTGAGGTTTGCAGTTATCATATCTGTTTAACTGGACCACTACTTATGATCTTGGAATGTCATTTAGAAAGAAAGGCATCCTCTAACACACTCATTAGCAAGTAACAGATATGAAGAAAGGTGAGAAGAATTGGAACAGCCTTAGCAGACAATGACTAATGCCTGGATGTTATGCTGCAGGCTTAATGGGTCTGATGTCAGAGCAGGCATTAAAATGCTTTGATATCCAGTTGGCTTAAAAGGTTAAGGGCAGAAAAACAAATGTACTCTTTTGCGGAGGAGTTAAACTGGAAAGCAAAGGGAGCTCTTGTCTAGCATGAGTTAGAAAAGATAATTGTTCATTAGGGAGTGTGAAACTGACTGTGAGTAAGTGCAGCCATGTTCATTAGGCCTTTACCTGCTTCTGTCTGTAACGGCATTACGTTTCTCTTTGTTGTATTGGAGTGAATGCTGATTTTTTTTTTCGCATTAAAAATTCTTTCCTGGGTTTCTTTGGTCTTTCTGTCTTTTTCTCCTTGGATTTTCATAAAGTCGGTGTAACCTTGTTATGAACTGAATGTTCATTTCCTACACCTTCATATGTTGAAGTATAGCCTTCATGAACAGGATTAGTGGCCCTGTAAGATGAGCTCTCTCTCTCTCTCTCTCTCTCTTGCTTCCCCTTTTTTTCTTTTTCTCTCTCTCCTACTATGTGAAGGCATGTAACAAGTTTTCTACAAACCTGGAAGAAGGCCCTCAGCAGACCTGACCCTGCAGGATCCTGAGCCCAGACCTCCCAGACTCTAACTGTAAAGTATAAATTCTTACTGTTTAAGCTTTCCAGTCTATGATATTTGATATAGCAGATAAGCTGACTAGAAAATCCTCAAGGCAGAGTAAATAATTTCTCTAGTACAATGTTCCAAATGAATGACAGATTTGTCAAAAACATAGTGTACATAGAAATCAAGAAATTAATCAAATATAAGAAATTTATATAAAATGTTTAAAATATATTTAAAATGATTGACAAGTATTATATTTTGCTAGCAAGAATTCTCTAAATTACAAATATGAATGCCAATAAAATTACCAAGTTTATTGTGTTTGGGAGATACGTGTGGTAACTTATCTTTAGAGTCACAGCATTTTGGCAGATAAAGATTCTGTATATCTAGGCATCTGGGTCAACTTTAGATTTAACTATGGAGTCCACCTAGTCTAAACCACATGGTACTTGTCTTCTGGGGAGCCATCCCTCTCTTAAATGCTCCTGAAAGGGTTAAGGGTACAGCTCAAAGGCAGAGCACTTGCCTAGCGTGCGTGAAGGCCAGGGATTGACCTCCAGATTAAAAAGTAGATTAAACAGTCGGGTGTGGTGGCACTCAGGAGGCAGAGGCAGGCGGATCTCTGTGAGCTCAAGTCCAGCCTGGTCTACATAGTGAGTTCTAGGCCAGCTGGGGCTACAGGGAGATCCTGTCTCAAAAAGACAAAAAAAAAAATGTAGATGAAACAAAATAAAACCTCAAACTAACAGAACAAAACAAATATTATAGCAACAGACAAAATAATCCCATTATTTTGGGAAATCCCATTATTTTGGTGATATGGGAAAGAAAGTGGCTGTAGAAATTTGTTGAGTTATTAAGGGAGAGTGGGTGGGAATGAGTTAGAAATGCAGTTATGCTATTACATAACGGAATTTTGAAATTCATTCAGTTTGAACCATATGTGTTCTGAACAGCTCCTTCGTCATAGCATCGGTGCTAACCTGAAGAAGAAAGGCAGGTGTGTGGACATTCCTTACGCCTGTGGTGTTAATGCAGAGTGGTGAAATGCTTCACTTCTTATGGGAGAATGGTAAGTCTGACTCACTAGGTGAGACACTGGGTAGTTTGGAGTATAATTATGTCACTGAAAGACTTAAGTACCTCTTAATGATTGGTTAGGTAAAGAGGGTATAAGAAACTTATTTAAGATATTGAAAACATCATTGGAGATCTTTTTTGAGGTCAAGCCTGTGTGGGCTACATATTACTGGAAAGCAAATGGTACGAGGGAGACTCTCCATGAGATTCAGCCTCGTTATAGAAATTCCCTGCGAAGATGCTCAGAGAGAAACTGAATCTGATAGGCTCACCCCATGATTCAAAGTATTCAACATGTAGGGAAGGAAAAAGATCTGAACATTTCCCAGACATAAATGATTTAACTTGAGAATGTCCTACAGCACAGGATTTCTGATGAGCCGAGTGAAGGTGTACTAGACTCTAGAACTTCTCTTTCCTCTAAGACAGAATCTTCCTTTGGTAGGGAAAACAGTTAAGCCTAGGAGAATTAAATTTTATCCCCACCTTGAATTAAAATGAGGATTCCACATGGAAACAGCACACAACTACAAAGAAAGGCAGAAAATTATATCATTCATCTCTTGCATTATTCTTGTCTCATAAAAACTCATTAAATTCTCATTAGACTATCACTGTGTGTGAGGCATAGTACTGAGCACTTGGGATTAAAAAAATGAGCAAGCTTCCATTCTTATCCTACACTGTAAGAGTACTTAGAACATAGTACTGCAACATAGGGATAAACAAGGTACCAAGAAGTCATGCGGGGAGCATGGAGATTTCCTGGTACAGCTGGAAAACGCTTCTCAGAGAGGGGAACATTGGAACAAATCTTTGAACAATAAATTGGCTAATGAATTTTTTAGCTTAATAAAAAGGTAGAAAAATGGGAGACAGACCAGACACCCTGCATAGCAGGGCATGCACAAACAATGGCTTCCAAAGATTGGTAAAGAAATTCTATAACAATGTATATGTCTTACTTTTCAGTTTGAACTTCAACCTGTAGACTTTAGAGGTCTTTAGGAATGACGGATGGAAGGATTGGGTGATGCCAGAGTGTTGATGACAGTTGAGACATTTATCATAGTAATTTAGAAATGATAGGGGTTTGGGACACAGGCAGAGGAACAGTGTGGAGTTAGTCTCAGCTTTCTAGCTCTGTGGGACATTGTTTTGTAAATCCAAACAGGTAAGCTAACTTAAAAAAATGATTTTTTTCATTTTGTGTGACTGTGTCTCTCTGTGTGTATGTCTGTCTGCACAGGCATGCATCCCACAGTGTGGATGTGGAGGTCAGAGGACAGCTTGCAGGACTTGATTCTTGGGGTCATCAGTCTCAACTGAAAGCACCTTTACCCACTGAGCCATCTCACCAACTTAAGAGCTAGCTTTTGGAGAGGGAATATAGGTTTTGTTTTAGACATCTTGAGTTTGAGGCTCTGTGAAACATTTGGACAGCATTTATCATGAAGTAGTTGGTAAAATAAGTCAAGGTTCAGGAGATATTTGGTGAGCATAGTCTCCAGTGTACAGAAAGTTTTTAGAGCCATAAACATGAACCAAATTGTTCAGGACAAGTGTGTCAGAGCAGAGGACAGGAGTAAATGCCAACCAGAAATCCCTGCAACTGACCAGAGTTAAGTTTAAAGGGGTAGTTAGCGATTGACCCATGGTAGAGGTCACAAGAGAAAGAGAGAGAGAGAGAGAGAGAGAGAGAGAGAGAGAGAGAGAGAGAGAGAGAGAAATAAGGAGCAGATAATTCCAAGGTGGTAGAGGCCCTTGAGTGAACAAGTTTGAAAAAGGCTCTGGATCTGGCCACCACAGGTCATGAGAATAAAAATAGTTTTATCGGAATGGTAAAAGACAAAACAACAGGATGCTGAGGACTTAATAGGAAATGATAAAATTCAAATGTTCCATTTCCTTTGAGAGAGAGGAGAGAGATGTGAGAGAGGAAGAGGGATGGATTTTTATCTTGAATGTGCTTAAGGGTCTAGGAATGAATGTTTTTTTTGGAAAATAGTGCTAGAAACCTGGTATTTAGGAAGTTCAGAATCTGGTCTGGTAATTGTTGAATTAACTTTTTTTCAGGCCTCTTCCCCCCTTTCTTTCTAGGTGTCGATAGGAGTGTTTTAAAACTGGCTGTGATTTGGAAAGGTCTAAACCTGTCAAGGACTGCCTCCTGAAATACTGGAGACAAAGCACAATTTCATGAAGAATCCCCAGCTGCTGAACACAGTGTGGCTGGACATCTGAGATGATGAGGTTTTAGATAAAAGCTTTCAGCATCTTTGCAACTCCAAGAAGCAAAAACACTTGCCCTCCAGCAAACACATTTTCCTTCTGAAATTCTGTCAAAAAAATTCAGAGAAACGAGAGAGAGAGAGAGACAGAGAGAGAGAGAGAGACAGAGAGAGAGACAGAGAGAGAGACAGAGACAGACAGAGAGACAGAATACCTCTCATGACACATGCTGATAGAGCAGCAGAGCCTCTATTCCATAGCTTGTGCATGATGAATTTCCAGTGTGTCTGATTTCTCTGGCATGTGCATTCTATATAGGGGCTGGCAGGGGTACAGATTCAGAACCATTGCTGGGAACTTGAGAGGACACTGCATAAGAAGGAGACTACTGATACTATGGATGTAAGAATGAATGCGCTCCACAACAGCATTCAAGGAAAATTGTCTACTTGCATGCAGTCTCCACATTCAGTCTCACTGAAAACAAGAAATGCAGCCTAGGCTTAGCATTGCATTTGGAGTATCCAGTCCCGGCTAGCTTTGAATGGGCTTAGTTTTCAAGAACTGAATTTTCTCAGCTTCTGAAATGATTGGTATTCCTCTCCTATGCAGCAGCTGTGGAGGGTTTTTTATTTAACCAGTGAAGAGTTCCAGAATAGAAGTGTGGCCCTGGATGTATTTTCAAAACACACATTTCAGGCCTTTCCTCCTTAACTTGAAGTAGCAGATAAAAATTGCAAAGTGAAAGCGACAAGATAGCTTTGTGACACTGACTCACAAAGGTGCCTGGAATCTATAGAAGCTGCCACGTACCAGCAGAGCAAAGAAGCTATCAGGCCCAGCATCCAAAAGCTAGGTAGATGTAGTCCAATTCATGAGGCACAGCCGTGCTTGGGGACTGGATATTCTGAGAGACTCGACTTTATATTTCTTACAATTGAAAGAATAATTTTTATTAGGTATACTTGTGGTATACCACGATGGGCTTCATAATGAATCTTTTCCAAGTATAGTATATAATCTAGTTGTTTGATACCTAGATGGAATTCACTCCTTTTGTTAGGATCTTTATTGCTATCAATAAATATGCCAGGTATTTTATTAATTTAGTGATTTTCCTACTGTGTAACAGCTGACCTTGACTGTGAACTCTGTTTAAGGTAACAGAGGAATGAGACTGTCTCTGGTGGTTACCAGCTACTTCCTGTTCTTGATTTATGATTGATCTGTTTAATCTGTTCTCATGTACCGCTCCAGTGCCCTGTTAAATTTATATACATTGTTTTGTTTTATTCTCAGTTATGTAACACTCAGGTATTTGGTATGGATTGGAGACTGCAACTGCTAAAGTGATACAGAATTTGTAAATAACATAACAATTAGAAAGGAAGTATGTTCTGCAAAAAAGCAAACATGCTTGGGATTGAATCCTGGCTCTATAGCTTCCTAGTTGTACGATCTTGCTCATGAACTAAAATCAAGGCATTATCTCCATTGTAAAATGTTCAGATCAGGGTCTTTTACAGAGTGCTCTCCACTTGGGTGTTGGCTGTGATTCTTGTCATCTCCCATCTCTGTTCATGGCTATACAAGGAGTACGCATGAACTCATGTATCTCAAGAGAGGATGGAAATTTCCTTAGAGAGCAAACTTCTCCATCTCTGAGTCTGCAAAGAGCCATCTCCCCTGAGTTTGGTGTCATATGGCCGTTTATGTTTGCCCTTAGATTGGACATGCTCTATTCTGGAAAGAAGAAAAAGAAAAGAAACACAAAGGAAGCCTGAGGTAGGTTGTTAGGTTTCCTCATTTACCCCTCGATAGCCTTAACATTTAGAAAACAATTTCTGGTTCCTAAAATATGGCAAATTGAGGGTTTAAATGGATTAATCAAGGGGTTCTGCAATTTACTTCTATAGAAGACAGGGAGTAATTGCATGAACTACAAAACATCAAGGCAAACCAAAACAAGAAAAGGCAATTTATTAGCTCTTTCCTTATTCTTCTGTGTACGGCTTGATGTATGTAGAGAACAGCAATTGGGTGGCTTTCCCTTCTCCAGGGCTACGCAGGAACGGAAGGATTCTTTTGATCATTTTATTCATTTTGTGTTAAAACTAT
Source organism: Nannospalax galili (assembly GCF_000622305.1). Lineage (NCBI taxonomy): Eukaryota > Metazoa > Chordata > Mammalia > Rodentia > Spalacidae > Nannospalax > Nannospalax galili. Next base: position 82,100 of record NW_008354273.1, on the reverse strand, counting down.
AGCTCTTCTAATTTATAGACATATTGTGAATGTCAAGGAAATGTCACCCAAATCATTGAAATACAGTGAAATTCATCCATTATATTTAAGTAACAGGTTGCCCTGGGCTCTCGGGGAAGCAAGTTTAAATGAAACTGGGAGTTTTGACTGTTCAATTTCAGTACTTTAAAGACACAGAATAATCAAGGTGAATTTCTTAAAGGAAGAGCCTCTGAGGACAGAGAGGTAACTGTGAAGTGTTTCTCGATTAGCCATTAAGTGGCAGATTGGCACACATTACATTTCAGAGCCCGATTTGTTTGGTTCAATGTGAATCACTTTTTCCCTTGTTTAAATTGAAGTCCAAATCCTATAATGGAGATACTTAAATAACCCTCTGGGTCACTTAGGCATCTTTCAGCATTCCTGGGAGGAATTTGACAGTCTGTTATAAAAATGGAGTTTTATGTTTCTATCAATGCCTAAGGGAAAATTTGATTATCCTCCTGATTTTTCCCAGTCCTTTAACTACACTGGATTGTTTTCTGGTTTACCTTTTACTTCGATTGCCACAATAGTGTTTCATTTGTAAACTTTACACTGTAAATTAATCAGAACATGAATGCTTGTCTTTCTGGGAAAGCAACATGGGGGCTCCTGTAGATCCACATTCCAACCTGATTTGACTGGTTCTTACACGTTACTTCCGTCTCTTTGAGCACTCTGGGGATACTGATGGTGACCTTGTATGGATTTGGTAAGAGTGAGGTAGGACAGTGCATGTGGGTGTAACGCCTTCTAATAAGGTGCTCAGTAAATGCCATTCCCATCAATCCCAGAATCATTCTTTATTTGTGAAACATAGGGTCAAGGATGTGTTTAAACTTAGGATCTTTCAAGATTTCCACCATCTGAAATCAAGCAATGTCAGTCAAGGTTCAACCAGAGAATCAACAGCAGGAGATTTATGGCAAGGTTGGTTGGGCAAACTTAAGATTCACAGGGCAGGCGGGCAGGAAGGTCAGGGGCTGAACCAGCTGCCTGCATGTGGATTTCTTCACTGTATTCATGGTTTGCAGCTAAGGTCTTTTAGCTGAGTGAATCAGGCCCATTTATATGAGCCAGGATAATCTCCCTTCCTTAAAGTCAATTGCTTGTGGACTTTAATCACATCTACAAAGCTACTTTTATAGAAACACCTATTTTAGTAGTTGATTTAATGGCTAGGGAGGGAGATTGTAGCCTAGTAAAGTTGACATGTCAAGGAGATCATTAAGCCATTTTTTGCTATTAATTAATTATTATGTTTAGTTGTTTGTTAAGATAGGGTCTCTTTGTAGCCCCAGCTGGCATGGATCTCACTATGTAAACCAGGCTGGTCTCCATCTCACAGAGATCTACCTGCCTCTGCCTCCCAAGTGCTAGGATTAAAAGGCGTGCACCAACATGCCTTACCACTGGGGCATTTTTAAAAAATGTCTGAGTGCTAGGCCTGCATGTATGTAATGCACCTGTGCTGTGCGGTACCCACAGAGGACAGGGTTTGGATCCCTAGAACTGGAGTTGCAGACAGTTTTTAGCCACCATGTGGGTTCCGGGATTTGAACCTGGGTCTTCTGCAAGAATAGCCAGTGTTCTTATCCACTGAGCCATCTCTCCAGTCCCCTTAAGTCTTTTCTTCATTTTTTCATTTATGGAAACAAGTATCTTCAGTGCTCAGCCACAAATAGTAATCCTCACAATTTTCAGGGTTTGTCGTGGAAGATGGGACGGAAAGAATGTAAGAGCTAGAGGACAGGCAGGACTGCTGTGAAATGCTGTCTTCTGGGCATGACATGACCGCTGCACTCATGAACTCTCAGCAGCTGTGATTACCTGCACAAGACTGGCACAAGGTCAAGTCAGTAAACATTCCACCGTGCATGAGGAGGGACACACACACCTCTGCACCAGGCTGAGGAGCTATTGACAATTGATGGCTTTTAGGGGAGGAAGAGGGAGTCGGTTTTCTTTAGGGGTGTGGTCCCTAGTGTGTTGAACATATTTCAGTGGATGGCCCCACACCCAGGCAGGACTAATTGGACTCAGTGGGTTATTTTAAAAAAACAAAAAAGTGGGCATGAAATTGGAGGGGGACATGTATGTGGAAATCGGGGAGCAGTTAGAGAGATGAAGTGGGGTGTGAGTATGACTGAAACACATTGTATGCATGCATTAAATCATTAAAAAATAAATTAGAAATCATTAAAAAATAAGTAGCTTCTAAGGAGTAATGACCTTTTTGGGGTGGAAGGGTGTTAGAGATGGAACTCAGGGCCTGTGCATGCTAAGTGAGTACTCTACCACTGAGCTATGTCCCCAGCCCTCAGAAGTTTCTTTTAATAAAGTAAAAATATAAGGCTAAGTTTTTACTGAAACTGTTGAAAAGTAATAAAGAAAACCGTGTACTTTCATCACTTGAAATCAAATGTGAAGAGGCACTAAAAATTGATGTTTTCTTTCCTGTTTACTATCAGAAATGATCTAATTTTCAAACTCTTAAAGATTTCTGGTCAGTCTCTCCTCTGGGAGCCAAGAGAGCTCTATATAAGGCAGGGCTCTCCTATGCCTGTCCTCCCAGGTCTGTCTTCCTGAGCTCTGAACTCTTGAACAGTGCATGATGTAAAACAGACATTAGCAGGATGAGTCAATAATTTCTTCCAAAGAAGAGTTGAATTTTATTTCTGCTTGAACAGAGCCTTCTGCTGCATTTATTCGGCTCATTTTTAGTCTCCAGTGTGTATTGCAGCAAGCTGCAAAGCTGAGGGTAGTAAACTCCACCAGAACAATTCCATTCCCACCTTTTCTCCACAGGGAACAGCCCCATCACTGGAGCAGCTAAAGATTCGAGGGACAATTTATTGCTGTCTTTAAGAGTTTTTTTTTCACTTGCCCCTTTATCGCCAACAGTTCCCTAGAATAATACATGGAATCTTTAAACATTTATGAATTAACGCATAAAAGATAATGTGTAAGTTATGAAGTATAATAGCACTGTAGCTCCTCCCAGATCCACTGATCGACACACACTGATATGGTTGCAAAGCTGCTGTGTTTGTCTCCTTCCCTGTCACCCTGTCTCCCTCTAGACATCATGAGTGTAGAAAATGTTGTCTTGATTATTTGCTTTGCATTCTACCAGAATGTATTTATCCCTAAACAATATATTTCATTTTGCTTGCTTCTAGCTTATATAAATAGTACCACAAAACATGACTATATGCCTATATATATTTGTGTGTATTCTCTTTTTTCTGAGATTCCTTCATTGGTTATGTAGAACCTGAAGCATAGTCTCTATTTGCATGCACCATTTATTCTGTGGTTTAGGTTATAGTTTATTATCCATGTTCCTCTTGTCAATGGCCACCAGCCTTCTTTTCTTTCTGTTATTTTCAATGTAATGAGTGCAACTCACAGTAGGATGGGTATTCTTGGCCAAGTGTCCTGAATAATTAGTACGGGAAATGGATTTTCAAGTTATCTAACCCACATACTTCATTTATGGGTAAACTGAGGCTCAGGGCCTCCCAGCTATTGATAGTTAGCTGAAGGAGAATGGTCATAATCTGTAATTCTATCTCTGTGTGAATACTGAAGCTTATTTTCAAAAGAAGAAAAAGGTTAGGTTTCATAATTGTTGGTATAGACTTATTTATAATTTCTTTCTCTCTTTTTTAATAACTGTAAGAGGACAAGAATGCATGTTTATCTGCCATGCCAGTAAGAAAAGGGAGACTCAGCCTGGAATAATGAGTGAATGCTCTGTTAACAAAAGCAGAACACGGATATGTGAGAGTGAACATGTGCTGCACAGCTAGCTTGCTGAATTTTCAGTGTTAGCACCCTGTCACCCTTGTGCTTAGCACAGCGGTGCAGGCTGAGAACTCAACAGCGGGTCCCGTCCTCTATTCTCCCTCCCAGTCACTGCAGCTTCCCCTCTCTTCCTCCTGCATCCCACCTTCTGCTTATTCCCAGGGCAGAGCCTTTTGCATTTCAAGACATTTTGAGGAGATGCTTCTGTGATTCTACACATAGAATATTGCTCCTGGAGGTACAAGATGAGAGTTAACTCTTTTTAATCAATAATGTAAGTTTATTGATTCATTAATCTTTAAAAATTTTTTTGAGACGTCAAATCTTATATCTGTTATTTCTTTACCACGTGACACTAGGCCCCTTTAACTCTTTGCCCTCAGTTGACTTTCCTCTAACATGAGGATGATAAAGAATTCCTGCTTTGGCAGAAGATTTAAATGAGTTAAAGAGTAATTAAATGAATTAAAGTGCAGACCCCGAGAGCTGGGTGTCTATGAATTATGCTTTATGAATTCGTGGCCACTAGAGCTACACTGTTCATCTGTTCACGCCAAGCTTCCCTCGTGTGTGTTCCTGCCTCTGTTCCCGTTATCACTGAAGTACTTTTCTATCTAGGGACGCGCTTTCTCAAGCTGCTCTTTTTTCTCAATGAGGCAAAACTGGAATTCCTTTTTGTAGTCTAGTCTTATCTTACCAGTCCTGGTTTGTTTATTGATTGTTAGTTTGGTGTGAGTTCCGATAAAATTCCTATTGAGGGGCTGAAGAAAGTAGCAATGCAGATCAATGGCTTCTCTTGTAAAATTTATGCTTCAGACCAGAAGCTTGTTTCAAGTTCCAACACTTGACACTATCGGAATGCAATGCCACTCTCCGAGTATCTCTCACTCCAGTCCCTGCTCTTCAGCTCTGAATGAAAAAGTCAACACTTCTGTCTTCATTAAGGGCTATGGGCAGGTGCTCCTGGGAATAAACATAAGGTTCTCACCTTCTGCAATCTCTATGCCGTCTCTATCATCCTCACATCTAGAACAATGAGCTATTTGTTTTGTATATTCTTGTCATATAGTTTTTGCCTTTTCCTCTATTTACAGAAGTCATTAGAGAGACTGACTAGATGCACAGCACGTGCAGGTTTTATATGTTACCATTTACCTGAGAAGACATTGTTTCCCTCCTGTTGCGGTTTTATTTTCTATGCAGTATAAGCACATTTTTAGTTGTGCCGTGCATTCCAGGTGCCATTAATTTGAATTGACTGTATTTGTGACTTTCACAAGGCTGTGAAAAGCTCATCAGTTTGCTTACATATACCAGTAAATAAAAATGAGTGTAGGGTAATAAAGTATAAAAAATATGATTGGACAGGAACAACTGAAACTTCCACTTGGGCCATTTGGGTTTGTCACTGTGGTTTTCTATTATTTCCTTCAGTGTCATCGTGCCAAAGTAATAGCACCATGAAACGCCCTGCAAACCGCAGCAGCAAGGTGAAAGTGTCAGTCAGGTGTCCCTATAGTTTTAGATTCCTCTGAGCTAGCAGCAGGTTGATCCTTCCTGTGTTGTGGAAACTCCCACGCTTAAGGGTTTTCTTTTGCTTGTTTTGTTTTGCTTTGTTGTTCTAAGGAAGGGTCTCTTGTAGCCCAGGCTGGCCTGTAACTCCTGAACTCCTGGTCCTCCTATCTCTACTTTCCTGGTGCTGGGATTACAGGCAGGTACCACCATGTCTAGTTTGATGTGGTCCTGGGGAATGAACCTAAGGCCTGGTGCAAGCTAGACAGGCAGTCTACCAGTTGAGCTACATCTCTAGTCAAGGTTTGTTCCTTATTTCATTTTAATTAAAGTCTTATAAGGTTTATAATTGTGTGTGTGTGTGTGTATGTTCAGGCAGGTGTGTGTGCACCTCTGTGTGTAGAAATATACCTGCACATGCATGTAATTGCATGTGGAGGCTGGAGGCTGATGTTAGGTGTCTTCCTTAATCACTCTCTACCTATATTTTGAGACAAGGCCTTTCACTGGACCTGGGTGGGAAGCCCCAGGGATCCTCCTGATTCTGCCTCCCCAGCACTGCCATATTGGCCCTTTCACCCACTTTTTTTTGAGACAGGGTCTCACTATGTAGCCCTGGCTGGCTTGAAACTTGCTATGCAGACCAGGCTGGCCTTGAAGTTGCAGAGATCTGCCTGTTATTGTCCCTTGAGTGCTGGGATTAAAGGAGTGTGTCACCACACTGTCTATGCTCCCCCCACCCCCACCTTTTTTTGGTCTTTTTGAGACAAGGTCTCCCTGTAGTCCCAGCTGGCCTGGAACTCACTATGTAGACCATAGTGAGTGGGATTAAAGGAATGTGCCGCCACACCTGCCTATGCCCTGTTTTAATACTTGGGCTGGGATCAAACTCAGGTCCTCACACTTGCACAGCAAACACTCTTAACTGACTGAGCCATTTCCCTAGCCCCAAGGTTTATATCTTATTACATAAAAAATGAAATAAAGGGCTGGAGAGATGGCTCAGTGGTTAAGAGCACTGGCTTTTCTTACAGAGGACCTGGGTTTAGTACCTGGGACCTACACGGCAGCTAACAACTGTCTCTGTAACTCCAGTTCTAGGGAATCCAACACCCTCTTCCGACCCCACGAACATTGCACAACATGGATGCACTTACATGCAGACAATACACTCATACACATAAAATAAAATAGTAAATAAAATATTCAAAGTTGAAAGAAAAAGCAGAAGTTCAAATGATTTGTTGGAATTTATTGAGGACAGTGTGAGGACAGTGTGCTATGCTACCAGAAGCCCGAGGGAGTGAGCTGACAGGTTCTTGGTCTTTAGAACTGTGACTTAGTGCTCTCTTTATTCATTCAGTAAGGAATATTTATTGAGTTCCTAATTTGTGCTTGGTACTTGCTTTGTGCAGGAGATACAATGAGAAACAACATATATGCTGTTAATGTAATTATAGCCAGGTGAGGAAACCAGCTGTAAAAACACAGTCACAGGACTGGAGATGTAGCTTCGTGGCACAACACATAGCTAGCATGCTTAGAAGCCCTAACAAGCAAGGAAGTGAACAAACAGGACAACACCCACACCCATCGTCCCCCTCCCACATACGCCTAACCAGGAACTGGGTACCACAATAATCCTTTCTCTGTTATCACATCTGTGGGTCTAGCAAATCTTTTTACCGCAGGTTCAGGACATTACACATGTCTGATCCCTCTGCTTTTCTCCGTCACTAGTGCTTAGCTCAGCGTCTCTTATCTGGACTATTGCAGTTGTTTTCCAGATAATTTCATTATCTTTAGTCCTGACTGTCTTGGTTCTATTCTCCGTGGTGCTGCTAAAGTGGCAAAATGATCTTTGTGTTTAATAATGTTGAATGCCCTCTCACTGGTGATGAAATACATGTAGATACTTATAGAAAGTATGAACTATCTCTCATTTGAAAAGTTTTTAATCAAATATCAGGTTTCTGGGACAGAGAGGTGTTATTACAGAAAGGCTGCCCTGGTTCTCCACATCCAGCAAATCACAGGTGATCTGCTGAGAGCAAAATATTAACCTGAGTATTGGGGAGAGGGAGAGTCTATGCCATGAAGAAGGAATCTAGTAGTTACGGATATGGCTATACACTTGTCTGTTTTCATAGTTGCAGAAGGTGTTATGCAGGCTTCTGGGGGATAAAAGTTATCAATAGTCTTACCCTGCGAGGTGCGATAATGACTGACCAGGTAAGATGTGCCCTCTACTGACGTAGTGGTGAAGCTACTATGGGGACAACCAATGACTTTATGATTGGATTTGAGGCCTGCTCCTTAGGAGCGAAATCATGCCTGGTTCTGTGAACCTAGTCAAGAGCCCATGGCAAGGAGGTCAAATGCCCTAAGGGGGGAACCTACTATTTCCTTTCGCTAAACGGCTGCTATCAAACTGTCTTCTAAACACTCACGTTTGTACCCTTAGATTAGTGCTGCACCTAGTCTTCATCAGAGAAGCTTTTTACTGCAGTGGGTGGTGGTTAATGGGTCAAAGTGTTAAGAATAAGTGATGGTAGAGTGCTTGTAAGTAAGTAGGATGGCTATATCACCCCCTCCAGGGCTCAGGGAATTTCATAGAAGAGTGTAAGAGCCAGAGGATGGGGAGATGTGCAGCAAAAAGACGTCTTCTGGACAGGACATGGCTGTAGCACTCATCACTCACTGTAGCTGTGGTTATCTGCTGAAGACCTGGACAACGTTAGGCCCATCACATTTTATCATGGGGCCCATGAGTCCTCATCCCTCCCTCCCTGAGGAACTACTGGCAATTAACAGTTGTTGGGGGAGGGGTGTGCTGGATAGCTTTAGTGTCAACTTGACACACCTGGGTAGGGGGAGCCTCAAATGGAGAATTGTCTCCATTGAACTGACCTGTGAGTGATGTGGGAGGGTCCAGTCCACTGTGAGTGGTGCCATCCCTGGGCAGGTTGTTCTGTGTTGTATAAGAAAGCAGGTTGAGCATGGGCCAGGTGAGCAAGCCAGTGAGCAGTATTCCTTCATGGCCTGTGCTCCAGCTCCTGCCTCCAGGGTCCTGCCCTGAGTTCCTACCTTGGGCTCCCTCAGTGATGAACTGTGACCTGGGAGATGAAAGCCAAATAAACCCTTTCCATCCCAAGTTGGTATTGGTCAGAGTGTTTATTCACAGCAATTGAAGGCAGACTAGAACAAGGGGGTATCATTTTCTTTCTTTTCTTTTTTTTTTTTTTTTTGGTCTTTTTGAGACAGGGTCTCTCTGTAGCCACAGCTGTCCTGGAACTCACAGAGATCCACCTGCCTCTGACTCCCCTGAGTGCTGAGATGAAAGGTGTGCGCCACCATGCATGGCATCGTGGTGTCATTTTCTTCAGTGGTGAGGACAATTTGAGAGATGCTCATAGTTCCCTGGAACTAGTCAACCTAGGAGGGCAAGGAGCAAAAACTGTCCTTTATGTCCCTCTGACCACATTAGTATAGGCCTCAAAGTATGTCTGTTAAACATCCAAGAAGGTTAGTTCCACCAGTCTGGTACTTTTAATTACTGTGTGTCATGTAGATAAATCTTGGGCAAAGACCAATTGTTCTCAGATAAACCTTACCTAGACATATATTTCTTGATCGGTATGTATAATTTGTCAGTAGGTTGTTGGACTAATACAGTTCCCTCTGATTTTCAAAAGTAGCTAGACATTATTTATCTCTCACATTGTCTTACCCCTCCATCATGGGTTCCCCGATGAAGGTGCCCCATTTTCCCCCTTTATCCCTTAATAATACCCTTCTCCTATGGTCCTACCTCTCTTGAGCTCCTTCCTTCCCTTTATCCCCAAGTTTCCTTGTATACCCTCCCCTCCCTCCTCCCTTAAACTAACCCAATTTTTATCAATATCTCCCTTATTAAGGCCTGTTTCCTACTGTTCCTCTCTTTCAGGTTCTTTCTTTTCCTTTACCTCCCAGTTCCTTTCCATTATCCTGGTTCCTGTAATTATGTCTAGATACATACTCACTTATCAGGATTTGGTTCTAGGATCCACATATGAGGGAGAACATATGTCGATTTTTTTTTTCTGAGTCTGTGTTACTTCACTTAGTATAACATTTTCTGGTTCCATCCATTTACCTGCAAATTTCATGATTTCATCTTTTTTTACGGCCGACTAAAACTC
>NW_008354273.1:71368-72469 GCF_000622305.1 Nannospalax galili | reverse complement strand
TGGTAGGTTCATTTGTAGTTTTTTAAGAGTTCTCCACACTGCTTTCCATAGGGGTTGAACCAGTTTGCAGCCCCACCAGCAGTGGATGAGTGTTCGTTCCCCTTTCCCTACATCCTCTGAAGCATTTGGTGTGATTTGTTCTCTTGATCTTAGCCAGTCTGACTGGGGTAAGATGAAATCTTAAAGTGGTTTTAATTTGCATTTCCCTAATGATTAGTGAAGTTGAACATCTTTTAAGATGTTTCTTAACCATCTTTACTTCTTCTTTTGAGAACTCTCTGTCCAGCTCCTTAGGCCATTTTTAACTGGGTTACTTCCTGTCTTGATTCTATGTTTTTTGAGTTCATTATATATTCTGGATGTTAATCCTCTGTCAGATATGTTGCTGGTGAAGATTCCCATTCTGTGGGTTTTCTCTTAAATTCTCTGGTTGCCTCCTTTGATGTACAGAAGCTTTTTAGTTTAATGAGGTCCCATTTGTTGATTCTTGCCCTTGTTTCCTGAGCAATTGATGTCCGGTTTAGAAAATCCTTTCCTACACCTATATCTTGTGGATTTTTGCCAAAGTTTTCTTCTAACAGTTTCAGATTTTCAGGCTTTAAATTGCTGTCTTTGATCCATTTGGAATTGACTTTTGTGCAAGGTGAAAGATAGGGATTTAGTTTCATTCTTCTACAGGTGGAGATCCAGTTTTATGAGCACCATTTGCTGAACATGCTGTCTTTTCTCCAGTGAATGTTTTTGGCCCCTTTGTCAAATATCAAGTGGCTGAAATTACATGTACTCATATTTGGGTCTTCAATTTTGTTCCCTTGACCTATGGGTCTATTTTTGTGCCAGTATCATGTTGTTTTTATGACTATAGCTCTGTAATACAGCTTAAAATCTGGAATAGCAATCCCCTTGGCAATGCTCTTAGTGGTCAGGGTTGCTTTGGCTATCCGAGGTCTTTTGTGCTTCCATATGAATCTTAGTATGTTTTTGTCCAATCCTGTGAAAAATGTCATGGGGATTTTGATTGGCGTGCGTTGAATTTATAAATGGCTTTTGGTAGGATGGTCATTTTCACAATATTAATTCATCCAATCCATGAGCATGGAA
>NW_008354273.1:57923-70486 GCF_000622305.1 Nannospalax galili | reverse complement strand
TTTGTAAATCCCTCTGTTCCTGGGATTTTTAGTTGGGAGGTTTTATATTACTGTTTCAATTTCTGTTCTATGGGTCTGTTTAAGCTGTTGATCTCTTCTTGGTTTAGTTTCAGTGGTTCCCATGTCTTTAGATATCCATCCATTTCTTTTAGGTTTTCAAATTTAGCAGTATATAAGTTTTTAAAGTATTCCCTTATAATGTTCTGTCTGTATCATTCTGGTGTCTGTTGTGATGTTTCCCCTTTCATCTCTGATTTTGTTGATGTGGAGGTGCTCTTTCTTTCTTTTGGTTAACTGGGCTAGCAGTCTATCAATCTTGTTTATCTTCTCAAAGAATCAGCTCTTGGATTCGTTGATTCTTTGAATTGTTTTCTTTGTTTCAATTTAATTAATTTCTGCCTGATTTTTGTTATTTCTTCTTGTCTGCTGGGTGTGGGTTTCGTTTGTTTTTGCTTTTCAAGTGTCTTGAGTTGCAATGTTAAGTCATTTATTTGTGTTCTTCTGATTTTTTAATGTAGGCACTTAGAGCTATAGCTTCTCTCTAATAACAGCTTTCAGTGTGTCCCAGAGGTTTTGTTGTGTTGTATTGTCCTTTTCATTTAGTTCCATGAATACTTTTATTTCTTTCTTAATTTCTCTTTTGACCCATTCATCATTCAGGAGTGTGTTGCTTAATTGCCATGTATTCATGTAGTGACTAGGGCTTCTTCTGGTGTTGATTTTAAGCTCTATTGCATTGTGGTCTGGTAGAATGCATGGAATTATTTCAATCTCTTTGTATTTGCTGAGGTTTGTTTTGTGCCACAATATATGGTCTATTTTTGAGAAGATTCCATGGGGCGTTGAATAGAAAGTATGTCCTTTGGTGCTTGGGTGGAACATTCGGTAGATGTCTGTGAGGCCCATTTGATATATGGTATTGTTTAATTCAGATGTCTCTCTGTTAACTCTCTGCCCTGTTGATCTGTCTAATGGAGTCAGTGGGATATTGAAGTCCCCTACTACTAATGAATTGGGATTAATCTTGGTCTTAAAGTCCTGTAGTATTGTTTTTATGAAGTTGGGTGCACCAGAGTTTGGTGAATATATATTCATGATTGTAATATCTTCTTAGTTTATTGTTCCTCTGATGAGAATGAAGTGGCCTTCTTTATCTTTACTGATTAGTTTTAGTTTAATGCCTATCTTTTCAGATATTAGAATTGCAATGCATGCTTTTTTCTTAGTACCATTTGCTTGGTATATTTTTTTCCATCTTTTCACCTTAAGATAGTGCCTGTCTTTGAAAGTGAGATGAGTTTCTTGCAGACAACAAAAAGATGGGTTTTATTTCTTAATCCATTCACCTAGTCTGTGTCTTTTGCCTAGGGAGTTCAGTCCATTAATATTTAAAGTTATTAATGAAAGATGCATATTGAATCCTGTTATTTTTATTTCTGTTCACATTCTTGATATAGCTGTGCTTTTCCACAGTTATACTTTCATTGAATTTCTTTCCGCAACCCATTTGGTATAGTCATTCCTTTGTTCAGCTCTTTGTATTGCTTTAAGAACCCTCTGAAGGACTGGTTTTGTTGACATGAATTCCTTCAGCCTATTTATGTCATGGAAGATTTTTCTTTCCCCTTCGCCGATAATAGACATTTTGGCTGAGTATAGTACTCTGGATTGGCATCTGTGGTCATTTAAAACTGGGAATACTTTGGTCCAGGATCTTCTGGCTTTCATAGTTTGCACTGAAAAGTCAGCTGTAATCCTAATGAGTTTTCCTTTACATGTGACTTTCTGTTTGTCTTTTGTCCCTTTCATTATTGTCTCTTTGTTCTGTACGTTTAGTGTTTTTACTATGATGTGCTGTGGAGAGTTTCTTTTCTGGTCTTGTGTTTGGGGTTCTATATGCTTCTTGTATTTGTATCGGCATGTCTTGCTTTAATTCTGGGAAATTTTCTTCTACGATTCTGTTGAGGATCTGGTCCATGCCATTATCTTGGGATTCTTCTCCTTTCTGTATGCTTATGATTTGTAAGTTTGGTCTTTTTATGGGGTCACACAATTCCTCCATATTCCATTCTTGTGCTTTCTTAAATTTTTTATAATCTTTGCTTGAGTGGTCTAGTTCATCCACTTTATCTTCCAGTCTTGATATTCTGTCTTTCATTTCATTCATCCTATCAGTGAGGCTTTCTCCTGTCATTTCTAATTGCATTTTTAATTGGCTTACTGAGAGTTTCACGGCCTTCTTCATTTCAGCCTGTATTTCTAGCTCTTTTCTAAATTTATTCAGAAGTTTATCCCTATCTTCCTTAATTTCTTTGATGTCTTTGTTTGTGTGTTCTTTAAATTCACTGACTTGTTTTATCATGTTTATAATTGTTCTTTTGTGTTCCATGTCCTAGATTATCTCTAGGGGGTTCTCATTTTACTCCTCTAGAGGACTATTGGAATTTGGTGGGGATATGTTATTTTTGTTTTTCATGTTATTATTTTGACATGTGAATTTCTCTGTAATTTTGACATGTGAATTTCTTTTGTAGTTTCTGATTCTTGTGTGAGACTCAGGCTTTCAAGTGTAGGTCTACTTCTGTTTGTAAACTTCATGTGCCTTTGTGGTTTAATTTTGGGGCATGAAAAGCTGGTTCATCTAAGCGTCCGGTTCTCTCTTTTGATTTTATATTGCAGTGGCCAGATTGCTTTTGTCTTCAGGATTTCTCACAGAGGCCCAAATCAGATGAGGATCAGATGTTCTCAGGGTTTCTCCTAAGGTCTGGATCCCTTCAGGAAAGATGTTGTCCTCAGGAATTTTGGGGTTGGACTGGCCTAGGAGCAGGGCCCAGAAAAGATGCTGGTCTTGAGCATCTGGTGGCCATGCTACCCAGAGATGCAAAGGGAGATGGGCCCGGGAAGAAGCCCCAAGGGCTCTTGGGGACCAGTAGAGAGGCTGGTGTGTTGTGTAGTCCCAGGGATGCAGAGGGAGGTGAAGGTGGGACAGGCCCAGAGGGCTCCTGGGGACTGTGAGAAGGAACTGGGTTCATCTTGATGCAAGAGATCAGAAAACAGTGGTGGTTTTGGGCCTAGAGGTCATCCCTGGTGTCCAAGAGAGAGGCTGGTGGTTTGTGCAGCCCAAAGAAGCAGAGGGAGGTGAGGGAAGGACCAGGCCCAAGGGCTCCTGTGGACCACAAGAAGGAACTGGGTTGGTCTGGATGCAAAGGATCAGGAAGCAGTGGCGGTTCCCCTGGTGTCTGGGGTGCCAAGACAAGGAATGGGACTATACCCAGGCTAGGAGTAGAGACAGGTGTGGGAGATGGCAGGTTGAATGAGGCTAGGGGAGTCAAGGCATTACCCAGGAGAGAGGCTGATGGGTTGTGCAGGCCAAGGGATGTAGCAAGTTTTGTCTTTTTATGGTGCCACACAATTCCTGCATATTCCATTCTTGTGTTTTCTTAAATTTTTCATAATCTTTGCTTGAGTGGTCTAATTCCTCCATCTTTCAGTCTTGATATTCTGTTTTCCATTTTGTTCATCTTATTGGTGAGGGTTTCTCCTATTGTTTCTAATTGGCTTACTGAGAGTTTCACTTCCTTCTTTATTTGTGCCTGAGTAGTCTTCAATATTTCTAGCTCTTTTCTGAATTTATTCAGAAGTTTATCCCTATCTTCCTTCATTTCTTTGATGTCTTTGTGTGTTCTTTAAATTCACTGACTTCTTTTATCATGTTTATAATTGTTCTTTTGAGTTCTATGTCCTGCGATATCTCTAGGGGATCTCACTGTATTCTTCTACAGGACTGTTGTTATTTGGTGGGGATATGTTATTTTTGTTTTTCATGTTATTATTTTTTCTCTGTGACTTTGACATGTGAATTTCTTTTGTAGTTTCTGATTATTGTGTGAAACTCAAGCTTTCAAGTTTAGTCTGTTTCTTTTTGTAAACTTTATGTGACTTTGTTATTTACTTGTTGGGCATGAAATGCTGGTTGGTCTAGGCTTCCGGTGCTCTCTTTTGATTTTATACTGGAGTGGCCAAATTGCTTTTGTCTTCAGGAGTTCCCACAGAGGCCCAAGTCAGATGAGGATCAGATTCTCTCAGGGTTTCTCCTCAGGTCTGGATCCCTCCAGGAAAGATGTTGTCCTCAGGAATTTGGGGGCTGGACTGGTCTCGGAGCCGGGCCCAGGAAAATGCTGGTCTCAGGTAGCTGGTGGCCATGACACTCAGGAAAGCAGAGGGAGGTGAGGGCAGGACCAGGCCCAGAGGGCTCCTGGGGACCCGAGAAGGAACTGGGTTTGTCTGGATGCAAAGGATCAGGAAGCAGTGGTGGTTCTGGGCTGAGAGGTCAGCCCGGGTGCCAAGACAAGAGATGGGCGAGTACCCAGGCTAGGAGGCAAGATGGGGCTGGGGAGCTGGGAGGGTGAATGAGGATGGGGGAATCAAGGCATGGTGGGCACTGCAGACTTAGTGAGGAAAGAGGCTGGTGGGTTCTCTGTCCTCATTTCTTTTTAAAAAATATTTTATTATTTTTATTTTATATGTATGAGTATGTTGCCTGCATGTATGTAAATGCACACGTATCATGTAATGCCTGAGGAGGACAGAAGAGGGCGTTGGATCCCCTGGAACTGGAGTTACAGATGGTTCTTAACCACCATATGGGTGCTGGAAACTGAACCCAGGTCCTCTGCAAGACAGCAGCCAGCACTCTTAACTGCTGAGCCATTTCTGGAGCCCCTGCTGCTCCTCCTTTCTATCAGCCATGGTCAAGTTTACCTGTTCTTGAGCTTCATGTAAGTAAACACATCCAATATGTATGTTTGACTTCTGCAGCTCAACACATTATTGAAATTATCTGTTAGTGTGTATAGGGAGATTATTTTTCTTCACCATGGAGTTGTTTCCACTGCATGAATGTTGCTTAATACATTTGTCTTATGAGATGAACGCTGGGCTGTTTATGGCTTTTGTTCACAAACGAGTAGCCATACACATTTGTATTCAAGTCTATTTTGGGGTCTGTTGTTTTGGCACTTTTTAAATAGTACCTACTGTTGGAATTGTTAGATTGCAGGAGTGTATGCTTAATTACAGTGGAATTGCCTGACCGTTTTCTAAAGTGGTTACATCCAGGCTTTCAGCATATGCTGTTTTCTCTGCCTGAAATGTCCTGATTCCTGTTTGGAGAATTCTCTCACCTCAAGTGATAGCCCAAGACTTGCCAGCTCTGTGGATGCTTTAGGAGAGTTGCTTATAGCCCGCAGGCCACCTCCTCACTTCATTCATCCCTCCATTTCTACCACTTCCTTGGGTCTCTGGAAAATAGGAAATGTGTTTTATGCGTCATTCACACTCGGGGTGAAATGATTGATGTTTTGGGGCTTGTTACCAGCACTGTGTATGAACTATCATTCATTTATTCATGCATTCATTCATTCTCTAAGTTCTACTGAGCTAAACGTGCATGTGTGTGTGTGTGTGTGTAAGCAAGTTTTTAAATGAGAAAAATTCTAGATGCCAATTCATCTTTTCATTGATTAATGTGTGACTCTGATTAATGAAAGGTGTTTTCTTGGGACCAGGAAGTTATAGCTGTCAAACTATGTGTTCTTTTTTTTTTTTGTTTATATAGTGAAACATCCAAGGAATGCTAACATGAAGTTGCATAGGGTTGAACTAAAGTTGTTGTTGCTTTAATAAGGGAAGAAGAAATAAAGAAGAAGAATGCATATGGATTATTTAGTGCTCAAGCTGAAAACATCACTATCCCTGAACCCAGATGTGAGAAGGTGGCACAGCAAAGAAAGGCATCTGATTACTACAACATTCCATTTCCTTTATAGTATAGTTTTGTTTGGAAAATATTTATCTTTAATTCATCAAAGATCATGACTCTGTCTCCAACGGAGCTGAACTAACCATGGAGCTTCCACTGACTAGTCAGTGGACATTGTAGGCTGTGGAATGTTGTGTCTTAAGCAACAGAAAACAGAACATCTATTTATTCTAATCTCCATGTATCCTTTAAAAAACAAATTTTATTATAAGAAAATATTTTAATTAGTTTATTGTTCAAAATTCACTGTGCCTTCCCCTTCCTCCATAATTCCCAGGCAGGAAAGAAGAGTTATTGCTTAGTAGTTAGTAAAGCTGATATTTAATGGGAAAGCAGTTCTGAAAACTGGATAGGTTTTAAACATCCCAGCATGAAGAAGTTGAAATATTAAAGGCAACAGCTGCCTATGAACAGTGGCTTTAGCTGAAATTTACATATTAAAAAGCAGAAAACTTCTAAGATTCCTTCCTTCTTAACATTTTAATGCTCAAACTATAAGAGAATGTAGAACTTTAGTTTGGTGGCTTTTTAAGTTTTATTTTTTGGGAATTCACTGGAGGCAGAAGAGTATACCCATGTGTCTACCAAAAGTACCTTAGGAAAATATTTATACGGCACCATTCTTAATGTGCCAGTTTTTCTTAAAACACATAGCCAGATGCTATTCTACGAATCTCATTGTTTCTGACAGAGGATGCTCAAAAGTCTCAGGGAACAGTGGAGTATTTTATTTCATTTTTTTTTTGATGAAATGGAGATGACTTGGGGCCAAAATACTGATACTGTGCATGTATTGTGTAGTTATTGAATGCCTACCTGCAATGGCCAAACTGCTGTGGGGGGAAAAAAAGAAAAATATGCAACCTAACCACTGGTTTGGAGAAATTTTAGATCTTGACTGTGCGTGGAAGAGCTGAGTGGTACATTTGCATATTAACATAAATAAATGCAAATTTCATCACAGCAGAGAGTGACCTGAAATAACTTGAAAAGGAGTCTTTAAGTGTGATTTTGTTATGAGCTTAACCTACTTTAAAAATGAATCTTGGTAGAAAAGGAAAAACTTTTCCAGCTCTCAGGATTTTATTTTAGGTCACTATTAAGGTATTGTTATTGTTATTAAGTGAAAAGGCAAACAAGAGAGATCACAAATCACTGTAATTCTAATAACCAGAAGGAACCACTGACCACTCTGTCCATTATCTATAGTTGTGTATGTGTGTGTTCATGTATACATGTGTGCACTGACATATAATTTAATAATCTGTAAAAATGGAATCATATGCTTTTGTAAGCTGATTTTTAAAAATTGATGATATAAACATAATATGTCACAGAATAAAAATTAACACATGTTTTCAGGTGGCTAATTAAAACAGATACTTGCTGGTTATTCTATACTATAAATCACTAATTCACTTTTACTGGACTTTATATCATTTCCAGAGCTAAGATGACATTCTTTGTTTTTTATGATCTCCTCAGGACACAGTCTGTAGCACAGACTTCCTGGGTCAAAGGATATGTTATTTTTTTTACACATTTTGTTAAAGTATCCTCTCTAAAGCTTTTGCACTTTATACCCAACTCTTTTCTTTCCCACAAAGTACAGGAATATTCATTTCCAAGAAATCGTGGCAATATAGGAAAATTGTCATTAAAATTATCCAAAATAATTCATAAGAGAATTTTATGAAAGATTGTCTTGTTGCTTGAGTTTTTATTTCTTTGATTAGTAAGGGTTTTTGATTTTTATGTTTTTATCCCATACATTCCTTCTTTTGTATTTTGTCATCAGTCAACTTTCTGTATCTGACACTCATTTTTTCCTACTGAGTTATTAGAGTTCTTACTGCATGTGATGATTAATCTTCATGATTAACTTGACTAGATTTGGAATCAATTACAAAACACACCTCTGCGAGGCTTGCTTGAGGAGGGAAGACCCATCTTGAACATAGGCAGCACCAGCCTGTGAGCTGGGGTTCTGGGCCAAGGAGAACGTGAGGAGGGGAGCAAGGCCATTTATCTCTCTCTGCTTCTTGACTGCAGATGCCCAGTGAGCAGCTCCTCACACTCCTGCTGCCAGCCTCTCTACTGTGACAAAGTGTGCTTATAGACTGTGAACCAGAAAAAACTCTTCCTTCCTCAAGTTGCCTTTGCCAGACACTTCGTGTCAGTAATGATAAAAGTACTAATACAATATGTTAATGAAGCCCTTGGCCACCTGCCTTCACTTGACCAAAAAGTAGTGAGGCCTCAATCACATTTTTCATCTGATTATTTTCACTTAACATTATTTCATGTATGCATTTCTGTGAACTGATACAAGTTACAGAGTTGTCTCTGCATATATCTTGTGAACAGTGTTAACATACATATGTATATGTACCCTGGTAAATTGTTAGAAGAGTCTTCTTTTTCCCAACCAGCAAAGGCTACTTGGTTCTTTATATATTATATTTTTAATTTTTGGTCTTTGTTGTTGTTGTTATTTTGCCTTTTTTTTTTTCCCAGAGCTGAGGACCAAACCCAGGGCCTTGTGCTTGCTAGGCAAGCGCTCTACCACTCAGCTAAATCCCCAACCCCTATTTTTAATTTTAAAAATTTGTTTATTTTATTTTATGTGTTTTGAGTGTTTGCCTGCATGTATACAAGTGTGCATTTCTGGCACAGGCCAGAAGATGGCATCACATTTCCTGGAACTGGAGTTGTTAGCTGCCATGTGGATGTTGGGAACTAAATCCAGGTCCTCTGCAAAAGCAATCAGTGCTCTTAACCACTGAGTTATCTCTCCAGCCCCAGTTTTTATTCTTATATCCATTTGGCTGCTTTCCTAGCTTTACCACCTCAATTTTCCAATCACTGATACACTGCCACTTTAAAGGAGGTGGAGTGGAAGTCAAAATAGATCATTTGTGGGGTGGGGGTGGGGGGAGGAGTTTGGTGGAAGAGAGAGGGTGCTGGCAATGTCATGTCTTTCCGTTCTTTTCCCTTGGTGAGACTGGGGGACTGAACGTAAGGCCTTGCACATGCTAGGCTAGCCCTCTACCCCTGAGTTATATTCCCAGTCACCATGTTTTCTACTGGGGCATTTTTGTGGGGGCACTGTGTGGTGTGGATTATGGTGACTGGAAGACATGGATTCACCACATTACCCCCGTATGAGAAGTCATATGGCTGGGACCCTGTGTTCTGAAAGACCTGTAACTATCCCTTTCTACTGGGGCTTGGCCAGGACCCAAATGTCCAGAGCCAACTGGCCACATCCACCCTGGTTTTGTTCTAGAACAGAGCAGAAACGGCCTTCCTTCGAAGTGCTTTGAATAAGTAGTCCATTGTCAGCATCTTCCTGGGCCAGATGTGGGGGCCACACAGTGGTTCTTCATTTCTAAAATTTCCCCAGAGAGGTGCGTGGTCCCATCCTCAGGAGCCTCACTCAGCCCTCCTGTCCCAAAAGCCTTGGGTGTTTTTCCAGCACAATCTCCTTCATTATTTCTGGCTTTACGGTCTTTGAACTGATGTGGGAGGAAGTGAGGCTTCATTGCCGTACAGGATGCTGGTATCATGTAGAATCATCCTCTGAGTTACTCAACAAGAGCTCGTAGCTCTGGGCCTAGGATATCACGTCTTGATCACCAAGGGAGACAGGCTCCAGGTATGCAATGAACCCACCTGCATCCTCATCTATATCTCAGGTTTCAGGTAAATCCAGATGAAGCCAGTGTTACTCAGAATCACTGAGGCACCACCTGGCAAGTTGTCAAGTGAGTCTTCCACGATTTCAACACAGAAGGCAAAATCTCCCTGACCTGTCTTTCCGTATCTCAGGCTCCTCTTTTGTGGATAGACAGCTCCATCTGAGGATACTGCCTGGACCTGATAAGATCTCCCCCCTGCAAGAAATCTTTCATGGCAAGCTCATGTTCCGTAGTCCTCCTCAGCTCTCCTCCAGACAGGTTCGTGGGATGAGAAAATCAAGACTGAATCCTGCCTGGAACTGATCTGCACCTTCCACCTCTTCTGGTGAGCCTCTGATTCTCCCCACTACATTGTCTCCTACTTGACCACTGGTTTTCAAAGCTTTCACACAGATCAACTTGTTTACCCTCTTCACCTTCACTGAGCCAGCCCCAGATTCAAGGAGCTTCTCTTTTCCCATATATGGTCCAGGACCCACGAGAAGCCCGAGTCCGCGGTGATTGTGTCGCCCAGCTCCACCAGGCGTTTCTTAGAGCAGTGGCCTAGGCTTTCACTGAGAGACATCCGAGGCTTAGGAAGCCTCATCCTGTTGTCCCCTGGGCACCAATCAATAGTGTCCTTTCAATCTCAAAAGTATTTGGGTTGGATGATAAAACAAGATAATATTACATATGTGAGAACATCTAACTTCCTTTAATATTTTTTATCTTTAAAAAATATTTTATGTGTAAGAGTGTGTTACCTGCATGTGTATAAGTACACCCATGTCACGCCATGCCCACGCAGGTCAGAAAGGGTGTTGGATTTCCTGGAAGTGGAGTTACTGGCAGTTGTTAGCTGCCTTGTGGGTGCTGGGACTCAAACCAGGGTCCTCTGCAAGAGCAGCCAGCGCTCTTAACCACTGAGCTATCTCTCCAGCCTGAGATATTTAACTTTAAAAAACATTGTTTATTGGGCTGGAGAGATGGCTCAGAGGTTAAGAACACTGGCTGTTCTTGCGGAAGACCTTGGTTCGAATCCCTGCACCCACATGGCAGCTAACAACTGTTTTTAAGTCCAATTCCAGGGGATCTGACAGCCTCTTCTGTCCTCTGAGGGCATTGCACGATGTAGGTGTACTTAACTACATGCAGGCAGTCCCCACATACACATAAAAAAATAATAATAAAAACAAAACATTGTCTATTTCCCTGTCTTTCTATGTCACATAACCAACTGCCATGTTCTCAACTATATGAACTACCATCTCAGATTTTCTTATTCATGACTGTATTTTATTTCACTATTATTTCAGCAGTGTCTAATATGATACTTAACCTTTAATTAAGGCTTTAAGTGATCATGTTATTGGGTTTTAGATGTCCTATTTGGCTCTTTTCTAAATCTCCATGGTCATTTTTTGGGGTGGGGGAGGGTTTGAGACAGTGTCTCCCTGTAGCTCCAGTTGGCCTGGAACTCACTATGTAGACCAGGCTGGCCTTGAACTCACAGAGATCCACCTGCCTTAGCTTCCTGAATTCTTGGATTAAAGGTATGCACCACCATGCCCAGCTCTCTCCATGGTTATTTTTGATAGCCTTTGTTATTTGCTCATTTTTTCCCACTGAGTTCTTTTTTTCAAAAAATATTTTATTTATTATTTTTATTTTATGTGTATGAGTGTTACGCCTGCATGTAGGTAAGTACACCCATGTTGTGCAATGCCCGTGGAGGACAGAAGAGCCTGTCGGATCCCCTGGAACTGGAGCTACAGATAGGTGTTAGCTGCCATGTAGGTGCTGGGATTCGAACCCAGGTCTTCTGTAAGAACAGTCAGTGTTCTTAACTGCTGAGCCATCTCTCCAGTCCCTCCACTGAGTTCTTTTATTGGCCTAAATATTTCATATGTGGCTACTTTGCATGATAGCAGAAGGATTTTGGATCCTTGAGTGGGTTTTCAATTACAACAGCCTATTTTCCTCTATCTTTTGTGGTTATATTATTGTCAAATGTTGGGGATCTAGGGATGTAGAGGAGATGCATACATGTGAGGTGTGGGTTTATGTGCCTGTGCCCACACAGGCTGAGCCAGAGCAGGACCTCTGATGCTGCCTTTTTTTTACTCTGTGCTATTGCCACTAGACAAGGTGAGACCAACTGAAAGCTTGCTGTTTTGGCTAGGCTGTCTCTACCTCCTATTGCTGAAGTTAACAGGCACGCCCAGCCATGACTGGTTTTTCACATGGGCACTGGGGATTTGAACTCAGATTCTCATGCTTACACAGCAAGCACCTTTACCTACTGAGTTATCTTCCCAGCCTCTTGGTATTATGTTTTAATTAAAAGGAATACCCCTCAGAAAGCCCCTCCATGCAGCTTCTTTTCCTTATATTGTGTATATTCTGATGCTAGATCAAAGTGTTTTCTTTAGAGCTATTCTTTTTTTTTTGCTGTTGTTTGCTTGCTTTTGATTTATGATGCAGAGTCCTGCCAAGGCTGTCCTTGAACTCTTAAAACTAGTGAATAAGGATTACAGGTGTGTACTACCATGCCTGGGTAAGTCACTGAGGTTTAAATAGAGGTGAGTGAAAACTAAGGTCTTTAAAAATGTTTAGCAGACCTGAATTCAGTTCTGAGAAAGCTAAATGATGGAGGTTTTGGAGGCTTTTAGGTTTGGATGTGAGCTAAAGCATTTCATATTTAGATGAGCAGACAAAATTTTATATTATTTCTTTAATGTTATTACATGATTATTTGGATAACTTTTGAGTGTTTGGACTATAGCAAGCAGTCTTATACAAATTGTGCCCTTAACTTTTGAACTTTTTAAAATCTACCATTCTTTTAATTTTTAATTTTTGAGAATTTCATGTATGAGTTGTGTCTTTGCATTATTGACACGCGTCCCAGTTCCCCCAACTCCTCCCAAGTTCCCACACTCTCTATTTCTTGTCCTTTTCTTTGATTATATTTGTTACACACACACACACACACACACACACACTTCCTTTATACTCATATGCAATACTACTGATGAATTATTCCACTTTGTGAATAATAA
>NW_008354273.1:41519-55937 GCF_000622305.1 Nannospalax galili | reverse complement strand
ACCTCTGAGGGATTCTCCCTCCATCAATATCTATGGACTGCCTGTAGCTCTTCATCTTGAAGTAGAACCCTGTGGCATTTCTCCCATACTCCTTGGCATGTCAGTTGGTGTTTGTCATTATCCAGATCTCATTAGTCTACCATACTGTGGAGAGAGCCCATTTAGTGGTGCTTGTATGTACCTTGTTTAGGGATGTCTATTTGGGATTAGATAACCTCTGAGGGATTCTCCCTCCATCAATATCTATGGACTGCCTGTAGCTCTTCATCTTGAAGTAGAACCCTGTGGCATTTCTCCCATACTCCTTGGCATGTCAGTTGGTGTTTGTCATTATGCAGATCTCATTAGCCTACCATACTGTGGAGATTTAATGGGTGCAGCTTCCTCTCATGTCTAGAATGCATTAGCTAGCAGCAGGTGTCTTGTTCCTCTGGCTCTTACATTCTTCTGCACCCTCTTCTGTGATTTTTCCCTGAGTCATAGGTACAGAGATTGCATTGTAGATGTGTCACTTACAGTTGGGCACCTCAGAGCCATTTATACTCTCCCTCATTTGCGGTCCTAACTCAAAATCCTTAGATGTGAATATAGGAGCCAGGAAAATGGAAAGTAATCAGTGGAGGAAAGGGGAAAAAGGAGTTCAAGAGAGGGGGGATAGTAAGAAACAGAGGTTATCAAGGGAGAAATGGGGAAAATGGAGAGGGGGTGCATTCACTGGGGAAGGAGGGCAAAAAGAGGAAAGAGAGATAAATAATGCATGTGTATGAAAAACTAAAAGGAAATATAGTATTTAATAAGCCTACTGAAAACAGACATATAATATAAATATGAGTGCATGCATATGGCTGATGGCTATATAACAAAATTACAGTACCAGGTATGGGAAACCTCCCTCCAAGCTGTTGGTCAGGGTGGTCCAAGAGACTCCCAAAGTTACACAGACTATTGCCATAGCCCTTGATTGCCTCCCAGAACTTGAAGGTAAGACCCTATTGCTGAAGACGGGGCATAATTTGGACACAGGACCTGGAGCAATGGTACTGGAACTGACCTGGAAGCCTGAAACTTCAGTCACCTTGAAATTTGTTTTTTTCAGTCAGAAAAATAAATGCACATTTCTTCTTAATAGTTCCATGGGCAATCCAGCTCCTTTGTCTTTAGTTCATAGCAGTCCTTGTGCCCGAACTTCGGTCTTTCATGTTCCCTAGGTTTTCTGATTTTTATTGCTTGATAATATCAAACATGTTTTGACCAAGTCCACTCCCCCATTCCCTCCCCTCAAACCTATTCCCATTCTCTCTAACACTTTCCCCTCCCAACTTCATGTGTTCTTTTCTTAGAACCCACTGAGTCCACGTAATTCCACCAGTATGTGCATGAGTGTAGGGGCATCCACTGTTCATAATCTCTCAGGGATCATATCCTTGAAGACAAGTGACTCACTCCCAGCAGCCATCAGTTGCCAATTGTTCCTAACTAGGGGTGGGACTTCCTCGCCACCTCCCTCCTCCAAGCCGGGATTTTGTCTGGCTTAATCTTGTACATGTTTTGTGCGTGCTGTCACAACTGCCATGAGTTCATACGTACCTCTGCACTGTTGTGTTCAGAAAACCTTGCTTCAAGGTATTTATCCACTGCCCCTGGCTCTTCGACTCTCCCACTCCTTCTGTAATGATCCTCGAGCCTTGGGAAGAGGAGATGTGACAAAATGTCCCATGTAAGGCCGAGTAGCCCTAGAGGAGACTCTATTACTATTATTCTGCTAAATGTATATGGTATTAAGCTGACTCCTATACAAATCTATATCTCAACTCTCATCATAGAAGCTTCTTTTTGAAGTAGATTAACAGACTCACAACTGGACAACAGGCAGAGAAAAAGAGACGGTGGAGAGCTCCACTTGAAGTTTCTGGGGGACTGTTTTGATATACCTGAATGCTTTCATTTAAAAATGATAATGCATTCTCCTTTCTTTTTATTCGGAAATATTTATAAAAATCATAAATCAAAATTTTCAGTCGAATGGCATTGAAGTATTTTATACCTTCCAGGAAGCAATTTATTAGTAGCTAAATTATTACTTAAATTTTAAATCTTTGATTCTCATTCTTTTCTTCTTATCAATTGATAAAATAGTTGCTGAAGTTACTTAGAAACAATGCAATGCCCGGCAAGGTTTGGCATTTCATAACGGCATTCAGTCTTCACTGGGGGAATGGCTGGGGGCACTGAGAACACAGTGGGCAGTAACAGGGATGACAGAGTATATGGGCTCCAGTGGAGGGGGTCGGGATATGAGAAAGTGTCATTTGGGATTTGGGTGTAAAGATGAATAAGATTGTTTGGGATGTTCTGTATGAAATACACACAAAAAAATCAGCAAACAAATGAGTTATATTTGAGGAAGCTGCATACAAATTTGCTTCATGTTAATTAGTAGATATGAAAAATATTACCATTGGAATCTACCCAATGACTTTATATCCATGCTCAGGTGCCAAGGATCTCAGAAGGTATCCAACTGTAACTAGTAATAATCAGATACATAGAGATCAGAGACATATGTGCAAACATCTAAGTGTTAGTTGCATTAAAAAATGAGTTTTTCCTGTATGAAACAATATATTTAAAAATGAAATGGAGATCATTTTTTAAGGTTAAAACCTCTTTCCAGTTTATGTCTTATAGGGTTTATACTGAGTACAATAATGTATAAGTATTAATTCAACACTGTGGACCTAAAAATTTATAGCCAGTTCTGAAAGAGATGTATCTTTGCTCTGGAAGCTTATTGACTATGTTAATGCTGTTGTAATGAAATACATCTACTAATTATGTGGTTATTAAATAAATTTAAAGAAAAATAATACAAATTATATTTAATATTTTTTGTGATAAACTTAAAGAGACTGACATTATACTAGACATTATACTAAATAGTTTAAATACAAGTTATATTTAATGCTTTGGTGATAAACTTAAAGAAACTGACATTATACTAAATAGCTTTAATAGTTTTTGGCCCTGTGTTTTCTTTTGCAGAAAGAGATCTGACAACAATAGATCAGCAGTGAGGTATATAATGGCCTCTTGGGTTTCATTCCTGGAGATCTTGGAGCTGATATTTGGCACAGGAAATTAACAGCCAGCTCTGTGCCAGGAAGCTCTTGTGCACACTTGCTGCCTTTCAAAGTGATTTTAAAGAATGTGCTTGCTGTTTGCTTCATTTTTGAAAATGTAGTTTATGGAATGAGGACTCCTTACAGGGTGCTATATCAAGATGTTCATTGATATTTTATTAAAGTTTTGAAAGTTTGGGGTTTATTTCTTCTTAAGCCCAGAGCTTCAAAGTACTGTAAGAACTAAATAAAAGTCTCTGCAGGGACATATCTGCTTGTTGGCTTACCAATAATGTTTTGAAAGACTTTATTCTTATTAGGCACCACAAGTTTTCGTCAGATTTCAATAGTCCTTTTTCTGTCTGATATTTTGTATCAGAACAGGACACTTTGCTGTGGCTTAATATTAATTGTCCACCTTAGCAGAGCCAAATAGCATTTAAAGGAATGCTTTGAGGAGCATTAACAGGAAAAGTGGCCTTTCAGTGATGCAGGGAACTGACTTTGAAGTGACATTAGCTCTTAGGTGAAACTCTGTTGGGGAACCTTGTAATGGTTCACTTTTTCTCCTTTCTTAGGAAAAAGATTTGCAAGCTATAAATTTGTAATTCTTTAGGCACATTCATGGTTTTTGATTGCTTTATATAAGTAAAAACCAGTGATCATTATATGTCTTGAAGAGGTCTCATAAGGAAACTTTCCCAAAGGTACAACTTTTCTAATCCATTTTAATTTCTTGAATCTGTGGATTCCATGTTTGGTTGTAGTTTTAATCCACAAATCTGCATTTAAAACTTTTTCATATGAGAGAAATTTCTTGTTTAGAAGTTAATTTTAAAAAATAATTTTGAAGCTGGGTATGTGGCTGAGTGGTAGAATACTTGCCTAGAATGCACAAGGCCCTTGGGTCAATCCCTAGCACCAAAACAAACCATGAGTGGTTTTGAATCATTGGAGTCAGTGAACCAAATAGATTAGTAGACCTTTTCTCTGTATGCGCCCCTGTTGTTCCTATGGTCCTCTAGAAAGGCAGACCATCGAGAACATTCCATTTCCTTTGGAATCTTGTATGACTTTCCCTTTCTAGAACTCTGTCAACATTCAAGTGGTTCCTTCATTTAATGTCACTTTATCCCTGGTAATCTGTACCAGAGCTATCCCTGATATCACTGTATCCCTGTCACTCATGGTGCTTGTATAGCAGTGTGTGTTTTATAAAATGTCATGCAATGCCATTGGGCATCTGTATGGCTTTCTGTTCCACATGGTGCTAGTGGGCCTTCCCCCAGTGGGTTTGTTTACTTGCATCATGGTCTAGCCTGCAAAGTCCAAAAGGCACTTGCCACAAGTTTGATTGTTCCCTGGGCGTGACTCAGCCTTTTTCCATGTGACTTCTCCTTTCTAGGAGTGTCTAGGCATTTCAAACATCAATTCTATTGCACTGATCAAAGCAAGTCACTATTTTCAAAGTGATGAAAACAGATCCTACTTTTGATGAAAGAAACAGCAAATGCAATTCTAATCTATTTTCGGTGTACATCCCTCATTAGACCTGTGACTTGTAGTTTTAAGGGGACAATTGTTCCTTACACTTGATAGCAGAAGCCCAAGCAATAATAAAAACAAATGTCCATTTTTAGAAAAATTAAAAATTTGGACACCATCAAGAAGGGCAAGCTATGGAATGGGAAAAATGGTTGATAATTGTGAGTCTGACAAGAGACTTTTATCCAGAATGAGTAAAATTTTGCAACTTAACGGAAAGATGAATAGCTTAGTTAAAAAATGGGCTGACATTCCTTTAGGTAAGATTGGGGTCTGCTGTTCATTTTCCCAGAAGGAATGTTGGCTACTGATTGCTGCTAGATGAGGAAGAGCTGATCTTCCTAAAACAAGGGACTCTAGATAGGCTGACTAGACTCAGCAGATGGACTTGCACTGGGGAACAGCTCGGGGTACTGACAACACAGTGAACAGTAACAGGGATGACAGAGTATGTGGGCTCCAATGGGGATGGGGGGAGCTATGAGAGAGTGCCATTTGGGATGTGGGTATTAAAGATAAATAAGATTGTTTAGGATATTCTGTATGAAATACACACAAAAAATCAATTTAAAAAATGGGCCGAGACTTGAATAGCTATTTCTCCACAAAAGAAATACAAATATTAACTGAGCACATAAAAATGCTAATCATTAGTCCTTATGCTCATGCACTAGATTAAGGAGATGCAAACTGAGTCTGCAAAAAGTAGCTCTTCACATGCGTAATGAACATTGGCCAGGGTCTGAGGAAGTTGGGACACTCATACTGCTGGAGCAATTGACTCTGGTGTAGCTGTGTGTGAAACAGTTGGTTCCTTAAAGTATAAACACAAAAGTACTATAGCTCTCAGAATTCTATTCTTTGGTATAAATACCCCCAAAGAACTGAAAATCAATGCTTAAGAAAACCCTGGTAGGCCGGGTGTGATGGCACATATCTTTAATCCCAGCACTCAGGAGGCAGAGGCAGGCGGGTCTCTGTGTGTTTAAGGCCCGGCTGGTCTGCATAGTGAGTTCCAGGCCAGCTGGGCTACAGGGGGAGCCTGTCTCAAAAAAAAAACAACAACCCCCTCACCCCCAAAAAAACCCTGGCACACACGTACTCATAGCAGTGCTATTTTAAAATGGATGTTTTGGTTGTTTCTTTTTTTTGACTATTTTAAATAAATGTGGTATACTCATATAGAATATTACTCATCCACAAAAAGGAATGAAACAGTAAAATATACTACAGCATGAACCTTGAAGTCATTTTGCTAAGAAAAGAAAAAAACAGACTCAAAGGCCCAGTTTTTGGGCTGGGTATTTGGATGAAACATCCAGAGTAGGCGACACAGAGACAGAAAACGGGTCAGTGATTACCAGAGACTGCATGAGAGGGGAAAATGGGGATTTATTGCTTATTGGTTATGAAGTTTCCTTTTAGAATTGTGGGGATGCTTTGGAACTAGACAGTGATGATGGATGTCAACATAGTAAAATTCCTAAATGCCAATAAGTGTACATTTTAAAATGAGTGAACAGGTGAGTTTTATCATAATAAACAAGTAATTACATAACAGAACTTGCTTAATCTTATGGCACATCTGTTAGAAAACACTCAGGCTAACCAGTGGGATGAATGCAGCAAAATGAATCACCACAGCTGTCAGTTCTAACAGACCAGTCAACCAGTCAACCCCCAAATATCTGACAGCGCCAGGGGCCAACATCAGCAGGCCTACATTGCTTCCCTTAGGGGCACCATCATGCCAGTCATGAATGTCAGTCATTACAGGTTCTGAAGTTCTATCTTGTGGTTTACGGTATTATTGTGACAATAAGATTGACAGCAAAAGGAATCAAGGCTTCCCAGGGATCACAAGATACAACCTTATTGTAAGTCAAGGGGCATTAGTATTTTTTAACTTAAAACAATCAAGACTTAAAATATCCAATGAATATTTATCATTGTAGCTGAAAAGAATATATAAAAGTTTATGAGGAGTCTTTGCGTGGTCCTACACTTGGAAAATAAAATTATAATGATTTTTTTTGTTAGAAGTGTCTATATCAAAAACAGCCATCTGCAACTCCAGTTCCAGGGGATCTGATGCCCTCTTCTGGCCTCTGCAGGCATTGCACAAAATGAGTGCACTTACATACAGGCAGAACACTCATCCACATAAAATAAAAATAAATAATGAAAAACACATCTTTACAAATTCGTATTGATATTTTCATTTGTTTTAATTTTTGTGTATAAATATTTTCCATGCATGATGTAAGTGTAGCCATGTGTGCCATGCCTGTGGAAGTTAGAAAAGGGTGTTGGATCCTCTGGAACTAGAGTTATAAGTGGTCGTTAGCCACCATGTGGGTGCTGAGAACTGAACCTGGGTCCTCTGCAAGAGCAGCCAGTGCTTTTAGCTGTTGAGCAATCTCTGAAGTCCCAAGATATGCTTTATACAATGTTTTGATATCATATTGGGTTAACTTAGAAGCTAGATACTAAAGCCTATTTTTCACTCATACTAGGTGTGTGGCTCTCTGATAAAGTTGCTTCATGCAGAGCCACAGCTGCTAACTAGGGTAATCACAGGGAGGAAGTAGTCATATCTTCCAGATAAGTGCTCATACTGGATTGTAAAGATAAGAGGACAGGTAAGAGGATCTATCAGGACTTGACTTAAGACTTAAATATTTAAAAAATGTTTTAAGCCACCATTGAAAAAATTACAGGTATTAAAGTATTTTCCTGACATCTCTGTTGTAGAAGTTCAAGGACCTGGGGTCAATCATAACAAAATTTTTACTGTTTGAAATTAATTCCCTGTGTGATTTAGGATTGTCTCAATATTGTGCAGCTAAGACAAGATACAGAGGCAGACTGACTATGGAGGCTATGTGGCTGCAGTTGGTAACTATGACTACCAGTTAGAAGTTTGGAAGGGGAATATCTGGGCAGCTTCATTTTCCGTAAGCATGAATAAAACTAAATTTATATAAATAAAATATTACTTTAAATGTTAGAGTTGAGTGCAGAATTTGACTTGATAAGAGGATTTCATTAGCAGTATTTGAAGTCTACTTACTTAGTTTTTCCCTATAGAGCATCATTTCTCTCCACTGGACTTTGGACAACAATCATTAGACAGGTAATTTCCTATCGAGATGGATAGCCAGTGTCTGACAGGAAGGCATTCTCCTGTTGACTGAAGGAAGATCAATGTGTTCTGAAGCCCAGGAACACAGACAGCAAAGACGGTAGTCTGGACCCAGTTTGTATCTAAGGGTTAGTAGAGGGCCACCCAACTTTGCATTTACTGGGGCACCAGGATGAAACTTTTCCTGGAAAATTCCTGGATCTCTGCAAGTACTAAACAAAGTCTTAGCTGAAGATTGAGAGTTTTATGCCTTAAAAGTGAGAGAATGTAGTTTCTTGAACAATGTTGAGAGCACAGATGGTTATATGCCCGTAATTATCAATAAAAAACCTTAGTATTGATCAATAAATATCATTTTTTGGGTATATTATATCTTGATGTTTATTCCATTAGCGATACACCCACATAGATCATAGTTTTTCCATTACCAACTATCACGTCAGAAATACTAGATATTAGACATTACTCCAAGCTATCAAATCTGAATATATACTATGAACACCCTTGGGTGATAGATTGATGCATCTCTCAACTCTCACCAGAGAAGCTTCCTCATGCAGCAGTAGGTGATTAACATGGAGACCCACAACTGGCCAATGTGCAGAGAACAAGGGACTGCAGAGTGCATATTCTTGAATAAAGTACCTATGTTGAACCTCTGCCTCCAAGGCTTAGGGATCATTGAAGAAGAAGGAGTGGAATGAATACAAGGGCCAGAGGTGGTGGATGGCCACAAGGAAACAGAGTTTGTTAGACAGCTGGTCAGTTACTCATATGAATTCACAGAAATGGTGATAGCATGCACAAGCCCCATGTAAGCTCAAGCCAGACAAATTCCCAGCATAGCAGTGGGGAAGTGAGTAGGAGGCCCTAACCCTAGCTGAGGAACTGTTGGCAACTGACAGCTGCTGGGAGAGGAGAGTTGGTTTTCTTTTAAGGTGTGATGCTGGGAGGTGGGTAGACCCACACCAAAGGGCATTTGGGGACACAGATTTGACTTAAAAACTCTTAACATGGATATAAATGTATTGTTTAAGTTTGAAAAAATTATATTTAAAAATTGTTATTAAGAACAAATAAATGAAAACAAAACAAAACAAAAATTCTTGAGTGATTCGTAAGCAGTGTTAGTGACTTTTCTTGTAACTGTGACAAAATACCCAACAAAAAGCAACTCACAGTCTGAGAGTTAACAGTCCATCATGGCAGGGAGGGCATGGCAGCAGGGGTATGAGGCAGCTGGTCACACTGTGCTGCTGGCAGGACGCAGAGAAAGATGAATGCTGGTGCTTAGTTTGCTCTCTCCTCTTTATGCACTCCTGGACCATAGTCCATTGAACAGGCTACCCACATTTAGGATGGATTATCCCCTCCCAATTAACCCAGTCTAGAAGCTCTCTCATGGGCTTGTCTAGAGGTAATTCTAGATCCTGTCAAACTGGCAATCAATGTGAACCATCACATAAACATATTAAATTTTGAGAATTATTTTTACCAAATGTTAATAGCAAAGGAAACTCTAAAGTAATTTATTGAGTTGACTGGTCAAAAAAAAATCACAACTAACAATTTTGGTTTTATGATGAATATTTAAAATTTTGTTGATATCTGCCCAAGCATAAACTAGTGCCTAAGTTTGGTTTCTATTGCTGTGATAAAACACTGACCAAAACCAACTTGGGGAGGAAAGGGTTTATTTCAGCTTGCAGTACAGCCCTTCATTGAGATAAGCCAGGGCAGAAGCTCAAGCAGGATCCTAGAGGCAGGAACTGAAGCACAGACCTTGGAGGAAAACTGCTTGCTGGCTTGCTTCTCTGGCCCATGCTCAGCCTACTTTCTTATTCAACTCAGGACAGCTGCCTACTGTGGGCTGGGCCCTCCCATATCACCCAGCAATCAAGTACATGCCTCACAGACATGCTTACAGGCAATCTGATAGAGGAATTATTTGAGGCTCTTTCTTCCCAGGTGTGTCAAGTTAACAACTGACGCTATCCAGTACAATTGAGTCCTTGTCAAATTGACACAGAAGCACATCATTAAACCACAACCTTTGCATTTCTTATCCTCAAGAGCTCACGTTGATAGTAATATCACAATGTAAAACAGTACAACTTTAAAAGTCTGACAGTCTTTAAAAAATTTAAACACTTTAAAAGTTCAACGTCTCTGAAAAGTCTCTTAATTGTGGGCTCTTGTAAAATACAAAACAAGTTACCTACTGTCTTATTTCAAAAAGAACCAGGGCATGCTTAAGCTAAATCAAAGTCCAGCAGTGTAGACATCTGGGATTCACTCTTATTCTTGGGTTCCAAAGGGCTTGGGCAGCTTCGTTCCTCTGGCCCTGTCATCCACAGAACACGCAGCTTGTCTCATAGGCACAGGCTGGCTCCATGCCACACGTGTCGCTGTCCTTGGTGGTCATCCCACTGTACTGGCATCTCTCCTATCCTGGGGGCTTCACTGTGCCAGAGGCTGCACTTTAACTAATGGCCTCCTTTGGCCTTACATGATGCCATACCTCAGGTTCTCTCCAAGACACCTTCAGTCCTGAGGAGTCTTCACTGCATCTGAGGCTGCACCTTCACCAATGGCTTCCCCTGGCCTCACAAAATGCAAAGCCCCAGATTCTCGTCATGACACCTTCAGTTCCACAGCTTTCATGCTGCCAAAACCAGTATGATGTGGCAGACCTACAGATTATCAAGTTCTGCTTCTAGCTTGAGATGCAGCCTTGGCCCTATCTAGATCACAGCTTCTGTATGCTGATCCTTCCCACGAGATTTTCATCTCTATGGTGCTGGTCTCTTGTTAATCACAGCTGATTTTTCAGCCCCAGCTAACTAGCATCAGTTACCCCAGTAAAGCACAAAAGGTTTCACTTCCACAAGGTATTATTATTATTATTATTATTATTATTATTATTTTATTATTTTTGAGTCAGAACCTCCTTGTAACCCCAGCTAGCCTGGAACTCACTATGTTGACCAGGCTGGTCTCAGTCTCACAGAGATCCACCTGCTTTTGCCCCCCAAGTGCTGGGATTAAAGTCATGTGCCACCATGCCGGGCTGCTTCTACAAATTATTAATTAAAATATATCACACAAATAGCCCTGGTAGATTTTAAGACTAGGAAATACTGCATGGGTTTGCATGTTAGTCTCTGTATCATTCCAATTTTAGTATGCGTGCTGCTGAGGTGAGTGCTGTGGTAGAGGCTTTGCTTCCCTCCGAAGCTTACAAGCCAAGCTTCCACCATCAACAACATTTTCAGCATTATCTTCCAAGTTCCTACAGAACAGATCACTAAGCTCTAAGCACTCAATAACTTTTCTGATGCTAAGCTCCAAAAACATCCATAACCCTTCTATAAAACAAAAGGGCTAGGTCGTTCTAAGCAATAGTCTGCTCTCTGGTACCAAGTTCTGATTTAGTTTGGTTTCTACTGCTGTGATAAAACACTGACCAAAAGCCAATTGGGGAGGAAAGGGTTTATTTCAGCTTGTAGTACAGTCCTTCATTGAGAGAAGCTGGGGCAGGAGCTCAAGCAGAACCCGTAGGCAGAAAGTGAGCACAGACCATGGAGGAATACAGTTTACTGGCTTTCTCCTTTGGCCTGTGCTCAGCCTGCTTTCTTTTTGAAAACTTTATTTATTATTTATTTATTTATTTATTTATTTTATCATGTTAGGAATGTATGACTGTTTTGCTTGCATGTATATAAGAATTCCATGTATACACAATGCCTGTGGAGGCCAGAAGAGGGTGTTTGATCCCCTGGAACTGGTTGTTAGCTACCATATGAGTTTTGGGAACTGAACCTGGGTCTTCTGCAAGAGCTCTTAACCACTGATCCATCTTTCTACCCCATCTTCCTTCTTTTTATACAATCCAGGACCACCTGCCCAGGGGTGGCATCACCTACAAGGAGTTAGGCCCTCCCAGATCACTCGACAATGAAGAAAATGCCTCATAGACAGGCCTACAGGTCAATCCCTAACAGAGGCAGCTTCCTAACGGAGGTTCCCTTTTCCCAGGTGCATTAAGCAGACAACTGAAGCGAACCAACACAACTAGTTTTGCAAAGGCATCAGGCTCCCAAAAGAAAAGTTTGTTTCTATCCCTTCCTCATCCTCTGCCCCCAGGCCTTGGGCGTGCTAGGCAAGTGGTCTACCACTGGACTGTATCTTCTTTCCACCTCATTTCGGAGGATGGGGGTTCTAGCATCTTTGTTTTTCTGAAGGCAAGGACAACATCTGTTATGAAATTTTTTCTTCAGAGTTCTCTGAATTTCAACTGCGTTTATAGTCCTTCATTTTGAAGTGGGTATGGCATTGGACTGCCAGCAGGTGAAAGGTCAGGTAAAGTTTTTCCTGCTGGACTAACTATGACAACACAGCCTTTATGGTATTCAGTCTCAGAATTTTAAAGATTAGGGATTCACATCATCATTAAAATGAGCATTCCAGTATATTTTAACATATATTATCTTGTTTAGACTTTACCGTAACACTGGTGGTAGCTTTTCTAATCTTCATCATAGAGGTAATGAAAAGTCCAAAGATCACATATTACATTGATCACAGAGTAAACAGATGGGATCAGGGGACTTAATCCAGGTTATCTGATTTCCAATTTAACATTTTGTCATTACACATTTTTTTCACTTCCTGTGGACTTTATCTCAGAATTTTCTTAAATGCAATGCTATCTTCTGCATAGAAGTCAATGCATGTAAGCCGAAGAAACTGACCTCTTTATATATACTATATTAATGGTCTGCTTCAATTTTAACCAAGAAGAATGCTTTACAAAATGTAATGTTTTCTCTTTTCAACTTCGTTATAATCTGTCCTTCAACTTAATAATTCTAGGATCCTAAAAGAAAGCAGTACATCCAACCTCTCCTTAGAACTTTTAGATTCTGGATTCCAACCTGAGGAAGAACAAGGTGGATTTCAGATTTATTACCACGTTAAACAAGCTTCCTGCTAGTTACAAGGAAATTCAAGAACACAGATAATAAATAATGGCCATTTGTAGCACTTAAGGGGCTTTATTAATAAGTCATGTCAAACCAGCTAATGGTTTTTCTTTAGAGTTATTATTCTCTCACACTTTATGGATTTTTATTTTTATATTGCTTTTAAAATACAGAAGGATTCTTATATTTAGAGAAATAATATTTCTTTGTTGAGTTTATTTTGATGGTAAACCTAGATTAGGTGTTATGGCTATGTTAGCTTTGAACTCTGGAGTTTCTGTTTTCAAAACTTCCCTTTGATTTCTAGGACTGCTCAGTTCTTTTCTTTTTGTTGCAAATAATTATATACCACTGGTAAGTGGCTAATTGTTCATCAAAACCTGATTTTTTCTTCAACTATGATATGTGTAGTTCAACAAAGTATATAGGCTCTTTTCTAAAGGTCTAATAGTATTTTCTTTCCATCAGGAAAAAAACTTGTATGATTTGGATTATACAAATGACTTCTAAATTTAGAATTTTTTTTTAGCACAGACTTTGTATCGCCTTAGATTTGCCTTCTGAGATCCCCAGTTACTGTCCTGAGGTTCTATTGCTTAATATCAGATGCAGCTTTTCTTACCTCATGGGCACTCATTTGTTTTCCCAGAGCCGCCATCATCCACATCTCCTAGCTTGCGCTTTGGTGTGAGCCTATTTTTCCTTTTGTGCCCCCAATATTCACTGATAGTCTGCTCCATGTTGTTCTAACAGAATACCCGAGGATGAGTAATTTAAAAAATAAGCGTTTTATTTGACTCATGAGTCAAGTGCCTGGCAGATTCTAACAGTTTGACACGGGCACCTTGGGGAGAGCCCCTGGCCATGCCACGACGTGCTGGAGAAGCAGAAAGGGAGCCAACCATGTGCAGAAGGCCACTAATGGGAAGGCTTTGCTTTTCACCAACCTTCTCTAAGAAAACTCATCCAGTTACTGAAGACCTAACTCATTTCTGCTGTATGGATTCATCATTTCATGTGTGTGGAGCTCTGTCACCTAATGCTCTCCACGAGGCTCCACCTTGAAGCTCGTACCACTTCAGTGCAGCCACATTCGGGACCCAGTGGCTAGCAAACAAGCCTTTGAGGTATACAAAAACTATGGCAGTTACCATGTTCTTGGGCGATGGGGGTGGAGGGTGGGGAGAAGGGCCTTTTTTAAAAAGGCTACTTCCTGCGCCCAGAACTGCGTCTTACTCCCCCTCCACGGGATTTTTGCAACAGTTACTTGGTCCACAACTGCCTCAAGAATTGTTACAAATTCTCAGAATTGTAGATGGAGCCCGCCCATTGGAGGTTATCCCAGGTAGCATCTGGGAAAAGGGGAGGGCCCCAGGATTCTATAAAAGGTCAAGCTTACAGCAATCAATTGGACCCCCAGCCCTGGGGCCCTCCTCCGATCCAGGTGGGAGCTGTCAAGATATAACTATAAAGTTTGTGGTTTCTACGTTTCTTTTGCTCTCTATGGTAAACATTGACCTATTCTTGCCGGCCCCTTTGGTCTGACCTCCACCCTGTTGCCCTGGCTCTAGCTTTCTTGCTTCTGGGGAATCTTTCTCACAGCTTTCTCTCTTTCTCTCTCTCT
>NW_008354273.1:3441-41500 GCF_000622305.1 Nannospalax galili | reverse complement strand
CTCTCTCTCTCTCTCTCTCTCTCTCTCTCTCTCTCTCTCCTCTTTCTCCCTGGATCCTCTTGTTTGTCGCTGTTCCTTCTGTGTGTGAATCATCTATTCCCAGGTGTTCAATTCTTAATTCATTCTATTGAGGGAATTCAATGACCACCTCTCACCCTCAAACCCAGCAAGACTATTACAGACTAAACTGTATAGTACCCACATTCCTATGTTGGAGTCCTAACTCCTAGTTCTTCAGCTTCAGAATGTGACCATGTTTGGAGATAGAATCTTTAGACAGCAGGTAAGGATAAATGAAATCTTAGGTGTCTTTGAATCCAGTATGATTGATGATCTTATAGCAAGAAGAAATTGGGACATAGACATACAAAGGGGGAAGGCGTATTGTGTTACTTTTCTGGGGGAGACATGAACTACTCACACCGAATAGGGCATCGATGAGAGGCCAAAGAATCAGTTTCACTTGAGTCTGGCTTAGTGAACCAGTGAGTTTACAGGAGTATGGGTGAAGGGTTAGTTACAGAAACGCAGGCGACTCAGATGAAGCCACCTCATTGGAGTCCCCAGCCTGCATTCATAGAGCTCCCCTGATGACTTGCAGCTTGCTGCTGCTCAGTTGGTCAGTGGAACTTTGGGGAAGGGCCTCGTGAATCCTGTAAGTTTTAGGAGCTCCCAGAGACTTCTAGTTTTGTTTACTTCTTAAGCCTTGTTGGTTTCCTTTACGTCCCAGTCTTAATGAGCCTCTCTTCAGGATGGACTGTTTCAGTCCAGAGAAAATTGCTACACAACACCAAGTAAAGACACAAGGCAATATACAGACCAAGGAAAAAGTGCTGCAGAGGCAGCTAAGCACCAGCATTTGACTTTGGACCTGACCCCCAGAGCTGCAGGAAATACATTTCTGCTCTTTAAGATGCCCAATTTGTGGTACTATGTTATGGTATCTATAGCAAATGGATAGACTTGGCCCTTTTCAGGATGGTGTCTAGAATTTTGACCAGTTCAAGAGTATATCTTAGTTTCTTATTATCATTTTGCTTGTGGAGTACTGAATTCAGTATTAAATTTCCCATACATTGGCCTAATTTGGGGGAGGTATTAATCATTTTGAAAAATAAATCTTATTTGCCCGAGAGAGAGAGAGAGAGAGAGAGAGAGAGAGAGAGAGAGAGAGAGAACCTGGCCTAGTTCTAGAAAAAATAAGGCTGCTCTCCCAATCACAAGCCCCGTTCCTGTGGTGGCAACATCAGCCCATGCACAAGGTCACAGTCCTCCTGACTCAGGCACCTCTAGTGTGTCCCACCCTTCAGCACTGTTGCACTGGGACTTAGGTTCCCTACAGGTGAATTTTTGGGGAGACATTCAAACCCCAGCATCTTGTGACTTCACTTTTCTGAGGCGTTCACAGAAGTCATCTGCAGACTGTTGAACTTTCTGTTGTTGTTGTTGCAAAATGGAGAGCTACAACACATGTTAAGAGTTAAGAGCACATGTAAGTGATAAGGTTTTAAGAAAATGGATTACTAAAGTGATTCAAAAACAATGTGACAAAAAAGAGTAAAGACTTGGCAGAAATAGCAAAGATGTAAGTTTAGAAAATATGCATGACAACATAAAAATGTATCTGTAAAGAAATTCCACTCATTTTATAAAAATAATTTTGAGTTATTTGTCAGTGTTTATTATTTATTCTGTGAAACAGTAAGTGCTCTGCCTACCTTTTAAAACAGAATCTTGCTGGGTGTGGTTGCTCAGGTGTGTGATGCTGAAGCAGGAAGATTGTGGATTCCAGGACAGCCTGGGCAACATAAAGAGACCCGGTCTCTTTTTATCATTCCCATTACTTTTTCAGATATTAAAAGGACTCAGGTTGAACAAAGAAAGGGCATGCTGTAAGAAGTAGTTCAATAGCAGAAGCTCCTATAATAGGATATGAAAAGAGAAATATTCTCATATTGATGAAAGGAAGAAAGGGAAGGAAAACCCTGTGAGGATTTGAGAGCAGTCTGACTACATGACCCAGCCAGGGACTTCTAAAAGCTGCACGGAACTGTATTTAAGGTTAACGGGAATAAACCTGCCCATCTTCCCTTCTCTTTCTTGTGCGTACCCTCAGACTTCTCCGTTATTCACTGGCAACTCCAGCCCTTGAACCCTGAGAATTCTATTGATGCTATTTGAGCACTGATAAAAGATGCTTTTCTCTTCAAATAATATTTTCCCATTGTTTGTAGCTCTTATGTGCATTACATTGCTAGGGAATCATTGCCTTTGCTCAAGAAACAAGGCAGCTTAAAACTAACCGGTGCTGGGATAAGCGGCGTCTTTGTCTACAGACACTGGATAGTGAGGAGAGGAAGAGAGAGCACGGGCAGGGCACAGCCGCCTGGATCTCATGTGATAACTGACAATTGTAGTTTGTTTCTCCATCACTCTGACAAAACACTCTGACCAATACCAACTTGGGGTGGAAAGGGTTTATTTGGTTTACATCTCCTGGGTCACAGTTCATCAGCAAGCCCAAGGTAGGAACTCAGGGCAGGAACCTGGAGGCAGGAGCTGGAGCACAGGCCATGGAGGAATGTTGCTTACTGGCTTGCTCCCCTGGCTCATACTCAGCCTGCTTTCTTATACAATACAGAACAATCTTCCCAGGGGTGGCACGGCCCACAGTCGGCTGGGCCCTCCCACATCACTCAACAATCAAGAAAATACCCCACAGACAGGGCCACCGGCCAGTCCAATGGAGGCAGCTCCCTGATTGACAACTAAAGCTATCCAGCACACTGTCAACTGCTTGTGGGGGGCACATGGCAGTTTGTTTCATATAGAAACAAATTGTAGACAAGAAAAGTTATGTATTAATGTGAAGCATATTGGAATATGTTTAAATTTATCTGTTGTTAGTAATCTAGAAAAATCCTCTAAATATAACATATATAACCCCATGTTCTCCTCCTTGACTGGTAAGTGGTGGGGAAGGAGGCAGAATAGGATGGGGAAGTAGGATTTCCTGCAGAGGAATTTAAAAAATTATTTATTATTTTTATGTGTATGAGTATATTGCCTGTGTATGTGTAAGTGCACCCATGTTGTGCAATGCCTCCAGAGGTTGGAAGAGGGCATCAGATCCCGGGAACTGGAGTTATGAATGGTCGTTAGCCACCATGTGGATGCTGGGACTTGAACTTGGGTCCTCTGCCAAGAGGGGTCAGTGCTCTTAACCACTGAGCCATCTCTCTAGCCCCTGTAGAGGAATTTTAAACCCAAAATGTAAGAAGAACTTTAAAAATCATGCAATGGAATTCCAAAATACTTTTCGTTGGTATAATCTGATAGAAGTGTGTGCACTAATTCCCAAGCCAAAGTGAATATGCTAAAGACATGTAATATCCAAAAAACAGAGAGCAAAGAATAAAGTGGGAAGATTCCAATTAAAAACTATCATGTTTTCATACCAGTTATGATGTATGCACTCACTGCATGATTGCCAAGTTATAATTCATAAGATCCTTCTACATAGTCTTGATTCTGTGTATTTTATGGTATGATGTGTGTGTGTATGTGTGTATAAATCTTACTGTGTGTATAGAAATAACAGTGAATCCAAAATAGTTTGCAGAGCCATTCCTTATTTCAAGGTCTAAAATTAAAAAGAAATTTACTATACTGGATTGTAACAGAATGCTGCTTTGTTAAAGAGAAAACCCTTTCCATGCAGGCTGATATGGAGGCAGGAGAACTTCAGTCCAAATCTGAAACTGAATATGCTTCTTCATCCTTCCTAGTGGACAGGCGGACTGCTTTCCGATGAAACACGAATTGGAAAGTCCTGCTGGGAGTTTTCAGGTCAACATTTTTCTTAATATGGGGAGAGAATGGGCTCTCCAGGAACTCTTAGCCCTGGCAGCCGGAGAGGGCAGGGTGCTGGTGTCCTAGCTGCTGATGCCAAGTGTTACCTGGTGCCTTTTATTTCAACATTAAAACACCCCAGAGAAAAGGGTCTGTCTCTCCACCTTTTAATATTTCTCAATCATTTCTTTTACTTCTTGCTTCAGTGAGCCCAGCGAGTGTCTTGCCGGGAATCTATTAAACAGAAAACCCTTCCCTGTTTTATGGGTGGATTTCGGAGAAATCTATAGTCACTGTGTGTTCCTCCGCTCCTTCACAACTGCTCTAATTCTGTAAATCTTGGTGAAGGAAAGCTAAAATATTGGTTCCTAATTTATAACAGAACAAGTGACAGCACATTTCAACATTAGCAAATGAAGGGAAATGTGTTATATAACACCAGGGACTCAGACCATGAGCACGGCTTTGTATTGTGGTCAGTACTGAGTAGATTTTCACAATCAGGTGGCAGGGCTGTTAGAAGCCTAGGCCATTTTTGTTGAGATCTTCTGGGTAAATGAGATCATGTGGGCCCCATGCTGTATATAGATCATAGCAATTATCTGCTGTTTGTGTTGAGAATACCAGCTTTCCCCCCTTCTTTTGCTTAACTTGCATGAAAGTTTTGGCTTATGTGTTTATAATTAGAGATCTGTATTCCTGTTTGGGATTTAAACTCTTGCTTTCCATTTTTAATTTTATTTATTATTATTTATTTTATGAATGTATTTCCTGCCTGTATGTAATTGTACCCATGTCATGCCATGCCCTCAGAGGTCAGAAGAGGATGTCAAATTCCCTTGAAACTGGAGTTATAGACAGTTGTTGGTTGCCATATGGGTGCTGAGAATTGAACCTGGGTCCTCAGCAAGAGCAGCCAGTGATAAGCCATCTCTCCAGCCCCACTGATTTCCATTTTTTAAGGACTATTCATCATTTTACCAGCATCTCTGCTATGGTTTGGATGGAGTTTGTTCCCTAAGGATTCTTGTAATGGAGGTGTGGTCCTTAGTTTGACAATGGGGGACAATGCTGGGGTAGGTAAAAGGCAGGGCCTGGTGGTCATTAGGTCATTGAGGGCATACCCTTGGAAGAGGTTAAGGTAATTTTTGTGGGACCCCAAGCTAGTTGCCACTAGAGTGGGGCTTACCCCTGAATGGCTCTGACTTCCTGCATGTGATTCTTGCTCTAACATGTGCTCCCACTGTGGTGATGCATTTGTCACAGGCCCTCGCCTCAGTTCCTGGAACTTGAGCTTTCAGAACAGTAAGCTAAATGAACTTTTCCTTTGAGGGGAGCAGATTGCCACCAACAGCCATGGGAGAACTTTCACCAAACAGCCCTTCCCTGAAAGGCCCCCAGTCCATGTAATGATGCTGCCCATAGTTAGTGTGGGTCTTCCCACCTCATTTAACCTAGTCTAAAATCCCACTGAGAGACACGCTCATGATTATTTTCCACGGTGATCATAAATTCCATCCAGTTCACAATGAAGCTTGAGGACCATCGTTCTGATTCTTGATCACGTGTTGTGTAACACTGTCCCTGAGGTGATGTGAACAAACATCCAGATAAAG
Organism: Nannospalax galili; assembly: GCF_000622305.1. Lineage (NCBI taxonomy): Eukaryota > Metazoa > Chordata > Mammalia > Rodentia > Spalacidae > Nannospalax > Nannospalax galili. Next base: position 36,032 of record NW_008354273.1, on the reverse strand, counting down.
AACTAACCACAGGATTGGTCGATGTAAAAACAGCATTCTGCTCCAAGAAAAACTCAAGCCCCTCTGTCACCAGTAAGGAGATCTACAGCTCTGTGATTTTGGGAGGACAACCCCAGCTAAGGAGTGAATCTGATTTTGGAGAGTTGTGATGGACGCAGATCTCTCATCTAAGGTTTGGACACTGGAATTCTAATCAGAACCGTGGTTCAAAGATGAGGAGCACGAAGGAGCAAGGAGCCTTGAAAAGGTATTGATTACTAGAAACACCCATCCACTGGGTACAGGCTAGACCGATCAGCTCCAGAGGGTCTGTATTAGTTACTTTTCTGTTGATATGATAAAACACCATGGCCAGGCAATGTATAGGAGGAAGAGTTCATTTGGTTGAGAGGGTTAGAGTCCATAATGGTGGGGGAGTCATGGAGACAGAGGTGACCAGAGCAGAAAATGAAAAGATCACGTTTTCAAGCAGGCAGAGCCTGGAAGTCTGGCAGGGCTTTTAAGAACTCTCAAAGCTTGCCCCCAGGAATATGTGTCCTCCAGCATGGCCACACCTCCTAAAGGTTCCATGGCCCTCCCCAAACAGTGTCACAAACAAGGGACAATGTGTACAAATACTTGGAGCCTATGGGGTCCATTCTCTTTCAAACCATCAAAGGGTCCATGGCCTAGAGTTCTCCATTTCTTCCTGTAGCCTTTCCTCCAGCATCTCCACAGAATTCCAAAGGGGACTTCAAGGTCAGAGTACCAAGCCCTCCTTTAATGATTCACATTTCAACTTCCTGGAGTCCCATCTGAGTCTTGATCTGGCCTCTTCCAACCTCAAGCTGCTAATCTCTGCCACTAGCACCATGATGGTAGCCAGAGGCAGCAGCAAGAGAGTATAGATTTGATTGACGTATTCTTGTCGGTGTTGGCTGGCTGCTTTTTGGTTGGTAATACAGTTGGAGGCTGAAAACCCATATTTCTGGGTAAAGTTAGGACTTCCTCTTGTTTTCCTCCACTGGTTGTGTACTGGATCTGGGAGGACAATAGTGGAATTTTTGTTCTTCCCTGGAAGCCTCTCCATGTTCACCTGCCCTCACCCTCTCCCCTCCCCACAGGGGAAGTACGATTTGGCGTCCAGAGAGCAGGCACAATGAAGAGCTGAAACAGGGCCTCCAGGCTAGGACACTGTGTTTGAAGTCTGAAAGCCCTTCTGGGGGCACAGAAGCAGGCAGTCACAGAATTTTACAGACCTAGAAATATTAATACCCTGGCTTCTTCACTGAGCAGTAGGAAGATTCTTTTCTGAATCTTGAATTTGAAAAATGCTTCTTAAAATAAAAGATGTGTGCCATCATGCCCGACTACACTAATTTTTTAAAGAATATTTTTATTTATTCAACAACAATGAATGACTGCAATGGCAAATTATCTCTATTAGCACAGTAGTGGTACTTTTATCTTGGCAGCAGCTATCTAATTGGACTTAAAGCCCGCTCAATGGCGGGAACTCATGTGTGGTACTATAAACACAGCCAAATACACATGGCTGGAGAGGACATAGATCCTAGAGAAAACCCCACACCTGTCACATCCCTAGACAAATATAATTTCTTACTGTATGCTAAATATGGATCCTTATATTTACAAACAAGTATACCACTCACCACTCATTCAAGAAGCTTCTTTTTGCAACAGATGGCGACTATTCCAGAGTTCCACAACTGGTCACACACAGAGAATAAGTGTCTGTGAGATGCTTATCTGTAAGTGACACATCTGCAGTGGAACCTCTATACCCAAGGCTCAGGGAGCATAGCAGAACATGGAGTAGAAAGAATCCTAGTGCGTCTCTCAACTCTCTCCAGCAAAGCTTCCTCATGCAACAGAGGGTAATTAACACAGAAAGTCACGATTTGCCAAAATGTAGAGAATAAGAAACTGCAGAGTGTGTGTCCCTGGACAGGACTCCTAAATCTTACCCACCAAGGGCTCAGGAGCCATTGCAGAAGAGGGAATGGAAAGACTGTCAGAGCCAGGGGTGGTGGATGACCACAAGGGTACAGAGTTTTCCAGGCTTCTGGGAACTTGCTTGTATGAACTTATAGCATGCACAAAACCCATGCAAACTCAAACCAGGCAAAAATCCAGCATAGAACTGGGGAAATGGGCAGGAGACCCCAACCTTAGCTGAGGAACTATTGGCAGCTGATTAGAGCTTGGTGAGGAAGAGTTAGTCTTCTTTAAGGGAGTGATGCTAGGTAGGCTGACCAGGCTCCAGTGGATCAACTTGCACTAAGGGACATTGGGGGACACAAACTTGACTACATAGGCCTTAACATGCATGACAGAATGCATTAAATCTAGCAGAGGGGAGTTTATATAGGGGAGGGGGATCTAAATATGATTAAAATGTATTTTATGAAATGCACAAAAATTCAATAAAATATATTTAAAAATATTTTATTTATTCTTTGATAATTCCATACATGTACATAATGTATTTTCATCATATTCATCGCCATTACCCTCTACAAATCCCAGCCCGTGTCCACTGAACCACTTCTTCCTGTGTCCCCCTTCTACTTTCATGTCTTCTTTTCTTTCTTTGTGTGTGTGTATGTGTGTGTGTGTGTGTGTGTGTGTGTGTGAGAGAGAGAGAGAGAGAGAGAGAGAGAGACTCCCTAAGTTTAATCAGGGGTTGCTTGCATGAATGTGAATGAGAAGTTATTTACTGGAGCATGAGCAACTCACTAGTGGTTACATCACTGAGGAAAATGACTTTCCCAACCGACAGCAGCCATTAATTTCCAATAACTCCTCAGAAGAGGTAGGGCCTCATGGGCTCTTCTCCTATCTGTAATGGAGTATTGACAGGCACAATCTTTTGCTGGCCTTGTGCAGGTAACCACAGCTGCTGTGAGTCCCTGTGTACAACTCCTATGTCATGCCTGGTCAGCATTCTAAAACACTCCTTCCCATCCTCCCACTTTTACAGTCTTTCTGCCCCCTCTTCCAGTATGTTCCCTGAGCCTTGGGGTGGAGGGTGATATTGAAGTCCCATTTAGGACTGAGCACACAACAGTGACTCATTTTCAGCACTCTGACCAGTTATGCATCTCTGCATTGGTGTCTACTGCAAAATATACACTGTATATGTGTATTAAATTCCTTTAAAATATTTATTTTTTAAAATTTTATGTGTGTGTATTGCCTGCATGTAGGTAAGTGCACCCATGTCATGCAATGCCTGTGGAGGACAGAAGAGGCCATCTGATCCCTTGGAACTGGAGTTACGGACAGTTGTTAGCTGCCATGTGGGTGCTGGGATTCAAACCTGGGTTTTCTGCAAGAACAACCAGTGTTCTTAACCACGGAGCCATCTCGCCAGCCCCAAAATTCTTAATAAATTTAGAAAGAAGCTTCTATGACCAAGGCTGAAAGCAGCACTATTCTTAGGGAATAAATGTAAGTATTTAAAAGGTAGTTTTATTACATGTTTATTTAGCAAGAAACAGCAATATAAACCTTTCTTTTTAAAAATTTAAAATTAAAATTTTATGTGTATGAGTATATTGCCTGAATGTATACAAGTGCACCCATGCCATGCAATACCATCAGAGGCCAGAAGAGGGTGACAGATCCTCAGAAACTGGAGTTACAGACAGTCGTCAGCCACCAAGTGAGTGCTGGGAACTGAACTAGGCTCCTCTGTAAGAGCAGCCAGTGCTCTTAACCACTGAGCTATCTCTCTTCCCTCTAAACCTGTCTTCTTTATAAGGTCACTTAGACTAATATAATCTCCTAAAGTGTAGTGAGCAAAGGATGGTGAGAAACCTGTCAGAGGTATTAATGGTCCCAAGAATGGCCCAGTGTGGGAGCCTCAGACCTATAGTATAGTAGAGGCTGTGGTTCTGGTGACTGTATTCATCATGCACTTTGATTTTTCTCACACAGAATTTAATTTAGGGAATACTATATGACCTTTCAGCTAGCTTTAAAAAGTTTACATCAGCTGGGCATGGTAGTGCACATTTTAATCCCGGGAGGCAGGAGGCAGAGGCGGGAAGATCTATCTCTATGAGTTCCAGGTGAATCTAGCCTGGTCTGTATAGCAAACCAGTTTTTATCAAATGTACTCAATGAAAAACCTTTGGAAATATTTTTTACAGTAATCCAGACAATTCTTCAGGTCAGAAACTTTAATGCTATAGGCAATGTGTGCAGCAAACACAAATGAGTGAAGTGTGTATTGAAAGACAAGGCTCAGATAAACCTCCCTGTCTGGCTGGGCGTGACTCACATTGTATATTCAGTTTGTTTTCTTGCAGTATGACTGCTTAACTAGGTAATGGAACTCTCTCTCCTCTGGTCCCTTGGAAACCAACCTCCCAGCTGCAGGTCCTATTTTCAGCTAGGACAAATCTCATCTCATTTAGCCAATCTTTCTGTAAGTGGCTGAGTTGAGGAAGTTATTGCTTTCTGTGGTCTAAATTGCTTAACACGAAGTCATTTTGCCTAACTCTTAGGACCCCTGTGGGAAAACCCTGCTTGGTTACTGTGCCTGGGAACTAAATGAGGTGCTGACTAACTCCTCTTCACAGGCAGAACTAGCTTTAACATCTTCACCCACATCACCTTAGTTAAATTTGAGAAGTTTTCTGTTACATCAATACAACCAACTCAATTCTGCCTTTTGTAAATATTATTAGAAAACTCTACCCTTGGATATGATTCCATTCCTAGATAAAATGGTTGATGGAAGATCTGAATATGCCACTTACTGACCTAAAATAGGTGTAAAACATGATTTATTTTCAAGAAGGTTCTGTAATTCTTTGGTGTCCATCAGGTGCTAATTCTTTTGTAAATGCTAAAAACTCAAAATTTCTTCTTACAAATCTTATCAAATAGTTAAGAGGATTACACAACAATTATCCCTTTAAAAAGTACTATTGATATTTAAGTTCATGTTTAGCAAAATTAATTAAAGCTTCTGTGATTTGGACTTGGATTGTTGTCTGGGGAACTTACAAAAACTCCCATTGCAAGTTATTTAAGCATGTAATGATTATACATTTCACTTGTGTAGGACATTTTACAGGTAATTCACTATTAATAAGCATTCGTTAAGACAATGGTAAGTGCTTTTTATTTTATAGTTATAAGCAAGCCTCCTCATTCTGCATAAGAAGACTTATTATATATTCATTTATGGGGAGAGTCAATGGAGAGAAAGATTGAGCCTTAACTGTAGGCCTGTTGTCTGTCTGAATGATTGGTAAACAATGAAGGAATAAATGCCTCTCAGGAGATTATAATTTTGATGTCTATGACTAATCTCTAGTAATGCTTCATTCTTTATCATATCAGTCAAATGAAATTCTATTTACATTAAAGAGAAACACATTCTCTCTAATGGCCTTAAAACGTGGCCAACCTAATCTCTGCTGCTTCTTCATTAAGAGGTGGGATCTTTGTCCTTTTTCCTTGAATCAGAGCTTTGTTTTCTGCTTGGCCAATAGGATCCAGTGGAAGTCATACTGTGCCTATCTCTGACCCATGCCTTAAGCAACTTGCAGTTTCCACTTCATTTCTCTTAGGACGCCTGCTCCAAGAACCCAGGCTCCATGCCCAAGCAAGTCAAAGCAGTCATTACAGTGGCCTTTCCGCTGTGCCTGCAGATGAGAGCCAGGTCCAACATGCCAGCCATAGGAGTGAGTGCCTGAAGGGTCCTCTATCCTCAGTGGAGCTCCCTGGATGACACCAAGAGGAAGATAAGACTAGCCATCCCTGCTGAACCTGCCCAAATTGCAGATCTGTAGGCAAAACAAATGAGTGCTATTTTATGCTGCAAAGTTTTAGTTTTCACACAACAGTAACTAACTGACCTATAAGGAGATAGCGATATTCTCAGCTTCTTTCTTTTCAGGGTGACAAAAGCTAGGTGCAGCTCAAAAGCTCACCCCTTACTGCTAGTGGGTCACAAAGCAAGAAAGTGAATGCATCAGGCTTTCAGGGAAGGCTCTGAGCCTGTGCTAAAAGCTTGTGGTGTTGTGCTTGGCCTCTACTGAGTGCCAGGCTCCTGCAGAGGCTCTAATGGAGGCAGAGTTGCCCTTCTTAATTTTGCTTTAGCTACTAACTCACCATGTGGTCTGACAGACGGTTTTGTGCTAATGAATCCCATTTCCTCCTCTATGAAATAGGAAGGCTAGCATAAATGTTCTCTGGGGTCCTTCTGCTCTAACATAGCACTGTTTATACTACGTATACAGTGTGACTATGAAGATTCAATCTTAGCTCTTTGATTTCAAAGTCTAAATATTTATTGCACCCTAAAGGACTCCCCACTTCATTAACTGAATGTGTTTCTCTTTGAAGAGAGTATTTCATTCCTAAGGAAGGTTGCAAATGAAGTTCAGTTGGCCTGAACATAATTCTCTGCAAGTGACAATTCTGCCCCCCCCCCCCCTTTTTTTTTTTTTTTTTTTTTTTTTTTTTTTGTTACCTTGGTATTTGGAAACTAAGGCTCAGGAGAGAGCTTCTGTCACATTGTCAGTGCCTAATTTCTGAACTTGTCACTTCCTTATAAATCTTCGTAACAGCTTAATGATAATCACTGTATCATTCCTTCATTTTTTGTAACATTGTATTAAAGTGGCATCCTCTCATTTTTAAACTTAGTATGTATTAGCAGTAATGACTTACTCTAATTTTCAAATAGATTAATAATTACTTTTGTTTTAGGAAATCTAAATTTTAAGATTCCTTTTTAAAATTTTATTTTCTGATGGTTTATAATAATTGTACATATTTGTAGTTTACAGTGTGGCATTTCAGTATATTTATATGATTGTAATATCAGGTTAGGGTAACTGGCATATCCATCACCTCAGACGTTTATTGTTTCTTTATTCTAGGTTCATCCAATCCTTTCTGTATTGCTTTGAAGTATACCATTAACTTTTGTCAACAATAATTACAGTATGGTGTAATAAAAAAAAGCGACTCTTAGCTGACTACCCATGAGCCATTACTCTCCCTTCAACCCCTCACTCTCAGTCTCCTTCAATCTAAATTTAAAAACACAAACCAAGGGCTGGAGAGATGGCTCAGCGGTTAAGAACACTGACTGCTTTTGCAGAGGACCCAGGTTCAGTTCCCAGCACCCAAATGGCAACTACCAACCGCCCTTACCTCCAGTTCCAAGGGAATTCAAAGCTCCCTTCTGACCTCCGCGGGATTGCATGACACGGGTGCACTCACATACATGCAGCCAATACATTCATACACATAAAATAAAAATAATAAATAAAAAAAATTAAGAAAACAAAGCACAAACCAAAAGGACACGGAAGCTGAGCTGAGGAGGTGTTCTACTTTGCTCTCTATTGGTGTGCTAAAACACTGACCTAAAGCAACTTGGGGAGGAATGGGTTTATTTGGCTTACCTGTCCAAACACAGTTCATCACCGAGGGAAACCAGTACAGGAACTCAAGGCAGGAAACTGGAAGCAGAAGTTGAATTAGAGACCATGGAGAAGTGCTGCTTACTGGCTTGCTTCTCTTTGCTTTCTCAACTGTTTTCTTATACAGCACACACCACCTGCCCAGGGGTGGCACCACCTTCAGTGAGGTAGGCCCTCCCACATCGCTCAACAATTAAAAAAAAAAAAGAGCCTCCCAGACATGTCCACAGGTCAATCCCATAGAGACAGTTTCCCATTTGAGGCTCCGTCTTTCCAGGTGTGTGAAGTGGACAACTGAAGTTATCCAGCACAGGAGGTTTTGTTGAGCAGTGAAAATGGGGCTGGCATTGCCTGCTTCATAGAGTTGTTACAGGGGTGACCTGTTCAAAGCTTGAAGCCCACTGGACACCTGGCTGAGGTAGTACTTATTAAATTTCTCTTGAGAAGTAGCCCAGATGAGCTGCTGGGGTATTAGTCATTCCCATAAAAAAAGTGTTCCGATTTCTATAGTCTCGAATGCTTTATGTAAAATGTTGTTTAATATATTGAACATCTTTTGCATAGCAGTTTGATTAACAGTTGGCTCTCTTATTTATGATTTTACTAAGTTTGATTGTCTTTTTGTTTAAATAAAGAATTGTTCCCTCCAAGAATATAAGCCAGCCTATAAACCATAGATATTTACCCATTGTAGTTTTAACAAACTATCTCAGGACAGTGTTTGAAACCACAATCAAGCAACATAACGAGAAACAATGCCACAGCAGCAGAAACATTTTTGAGTCGTTGGTCAGAGTAGTTCAGGAGACTCCCAAAATTACACAGGCTATTGCCACAGCCCTTGATTTCCTCCCAGAACTTTGAAGGTAAGACCCTATTGCTGGAGACAGGACATATTTTGGACATAGGATTTGGAGAGATGGAGTTTGAACTGACCTGGAAGCCCTCCCCTGAAGGCTAGCTCTCATAGCTTTGGTGAGCACTACACAAGCTGGTAAGGGAGACCATCAATTGATAGTCCAATCCCAACTACAAGTCCTAATAACCTCATCAATGACTGGCACAGCAAACAACATAGGTGCAGTAATGGCACTTTTATCTTGTGGGTAATCAACAGGTACTTAATAGGACTTAAAGCCCACTCAATGGGATGAAATTCACATGTGGTACTGTATGTAAACAGCCAAATACACATGGCTGGAGAGGTCTTAGATCTCAGAGAAAATCGCAAGGCTCTCACATCCCTAGACAAATGTAGTGTCTTACTATATTAAAAATATGGATTCTTATATTTACAGACAAGTATCTCGGTTACCTTTCATCAAGGAATCTTTTTTTCCAAGAGATGGGGATTATTACAGAGTTCCAGAACTGGTGACACACGGACATTATCTGTGATGTTCCCAAGTCTAAGTGCCACATCTACAATGCAACCTCAGCACCTAAGGCTCAAGGAATGTAGTACAAGGAGTAAAGAGGACTCAAATCATCCCTCAGTTCTCATCAATGAAGCTCCTTCATGCAACAGAAGGCCATGAACATAAAAGGCCACAAATGGAATTTTCATATTCTATCATTTGTGTTAAGGCCCATCATGTTAAGTTAGTGTCTCAAGACATCCCTCAGTGCAAGTTCATCCACTGGGGTCTAGAGTCCCTCCATTTAAGATCAGCTCTTCCTCACCCAGCAGTAACCAGCTGGCAATAATGCTTTGGCTAAGATTGGGGCTTATTGCCCATTTCCACATTTCTGTGCTGGGGTTTTGTCTGAGTTTGCATGGGACTTGTGTATGCTGACACCATTGCTATAGGTACATATGAGAAGGTCCCAAAAGACTGTGGGACTCTATTTCCATATGGTCGTGCATCTCCTCCCTGGCCCTTAAAATCTATCCACCCCCTCTTCTGCAATGGTCCCTGAGCCCTGGGTGGGTGGAGTTTAATATAAGAATCCCAGCCAGGCATAATGGTGCATGCCTTTAATCCCAGCACTCATAAGCAGGTAGATCTCTGTGAGTATAAGCCAGCCTGGTCTACACAGTGAGTTATAGGCCAGCTGGGGCTACAGGGAGGCCCTGTTTCAAAAAGACCACAAAAAGAGTCCTGTCCATGGACCCACACTCTGCACACTTACTCTCCATGCTTTGACTGTGCAATGGGCTTATGCCCAGGGGTTTTCAGCAAAATTCTATGTCATATACAATGGAAACTCTGTAAGTAAACCAGTTGCTCTCTGTCTCCTACTCTAAGTTGGTCCTCTAATGCCTCCTGCAGCACTGAGCAGACACAACACCCAGTTGTTAAGATCGTGGGCTTTGAAATTTGCCAGCCTACCTGCTCCCCAGCAGTACTGTTCACCAGCAAAGAGCTGTTGGAAGTATTTTTCATTCTCTCTGATCCTTAGGTTCCTCATCAGCTTGTTTCATTCTTGTTTATGTCCCTTCTGGACCTCAGGTTTATTGGCAAGAGTAAATTTTTTCATCTTTATAGTCATTCTGTAATGTCCTTTAAGCTCTAGGGTACATTGATGTCTCCCAACCTCTTTCTTGATGGCCCCAGAAGAGGATGTTCATAAAAGATTACAGATGCTAAGCATTGGATTTGGTTTCAGCTCCTTTTCCATTTCCTAATCAGTTCATTTCCTAAACTAAGCCAGGGAGTTCACCACAGGGAGGGCCCAGTTCATTTTAGATAGCTCCAGTATCTGGGAAATTCCTTGTATTGAAACCAAACATGTCTCACTATCTTTTGTGGACTTACATTAGCCTTTATATCATATCAACTCTGTGTATCATATTGTTTCTTGAAAATTTAATATCCTAATAGTAGAATTATGTATTATAACACCATATGTGCCCATTTCTATTGTCTTTATATTTGTTTTGTGTTTTGAGACAGGGTTCATCTGAGGCAGGCTACAGGATTGTGTAGCCAAGGCTAGTCTGGAACTTGTCACCCTCTGCTTTAGCTTTCTGAGTGCTGGGCTCACAAGCATGTGCTACCATGCCTAGGTGCTTATCCATTTTAAACAGTAAGAAAAAAGGCTGCTGATTGGTAACAGGCTCTAGAAAAACTCATACAACTTAAATCCTCTTTCCATCAAGATAGTGTTAACTTTGGTTTGTATTACGATTGCTCGAACACCCATCTATGAAACCAGCACCCATAATTTAATGTCCTTCTGGATACAAGTTGAATGGCTATGAAGGAAAAAATTCAAAGGTCTGCCAGGAAATCAGCCTCTCCATGCCACTCTGTAGAAAATTTTGAAGTGAGGAAGCTTATTTTGATGTCCTTATCTTGCTCTTTTCCAGACTGTTTCTCTCTAACTTCGTGGGTTACCTTACTGTTTTTCTCTATGTGCCCAGAATTTCTTGCTCTTTTCCTCAGTGAAAACCTGCTTTCAGGAAAGAAAACCTGTTTTCAACCCCTTCGTCTGTGTTGTGGACATGATGTGTGATTATTCTCAAGTGTTGGTGTACTTCAAGCATCATTACTGACTGGGCTGAAAGGCATTGTTCTCCCAAGGATGGGATTCTAAGATTAAACAAAATGAGTGAGAAAGATAATGGAGGGTAGGGTAAGGGATTTACGAATATTTGGGTTGTCTGTTTTCATACATTTAAGCCTACACCTGTAAACGTCTCTCTTCTGTTCTCATAGATAAATTTTGTAATGCATCATACTGAAGGTTCCTCCAATGCAATGCTTCTTATACTTTGAACTAATGTGCTCCTTGAATGAACGGAGAATAAATGCATAAAGCCTGGAACCCAAGGGTGTGGTTTGTGAAGAGCCGATGTTCAGAATGAACCCAGTTCCTGTAGGAAATTGTTTTCTCCTCTTATGGAGTAAAACTCAGTTTAATTCAAAAGATGGATGAAAATGGAAAATCACTCTGAAAGTGTTCTCTATACAGGACAATAATGATGGCATAACACTAATGTAGAGAATAATAACCTCCTTTGATGAATGGCACATAAATAAACGCATTCCAAACAGACCTTTTCATGCACTACATGGACATCCTTTATTATTTCAGGGTCACTTCGAGACTGAGGCATTTTATAAATGAAGCTGTCCTATACAATGCAGACTCGCACAAAGAAAGGGGCAGTAATTCTAAATTCATCATTCACCCAAGAGAATATCCTTCTTAACTAGGCATTCTGTGAATACACAACTTAATATTTCATTTTGATTTACAGTCAAGGATTCTGAAAGAAGATGAATATAATTTATACAAAGTCACCTTCATGCAAATGGCAATTTTGGAAGGGAGTAGGAATGCCTGTTTCCAAGTCAGTTTCTTTGCTTTTCCTGATAGTCCTAGGAGTTCTGATGTAATAAAAGCTAATATTGGGTGATAATAAATGTATTCTTGAGAGATGTCATTTTTAAAAAATTGATTTTAATTGAGACTTTTATGTTGTGATCACTGTAAAACTAGCCCCAAAGTTATTTTGATCTATATTATCTATGCTTACAGGTTAGTACTAATTTTATTGTATTTATCCAGATCAAGATGGTCATTATTTTAAGATTTTAACTTAGTAATTAAAATGCATCATAATTAAAAAGTCACTGCTAAAGATATATTTTCAACGTTTTAGGTTTATTATTCTGTGTGTGTGTGTGTGTGTGTGTGTGTGTGTGTGTGTATGCCACATGTGTATGAAAACCCATGGAGGACAGGTGAGGGGTCAGATCTGTTTAAGTTAGAGTTATAGAAGGCTGTGAGTCCTTGACATGGGTTCTGAGAACTGAACTCTGGTCCTCTGAAAAAGCAGCAAGCACTCTTAAATGTTGAGTCTTTTCTCTAGCCCCGTATTTTTAGTTTTTCACTAATCATTACATACTGAAAATCTGTACTGGACAGCATATAGTACCTAAAAACTTAGACATTTCTTAATATAAAATCTAAATAAAATACCATTCAAGAGCTGGGTCTGTAGTTTAGTGGTAGAATGCTTGCCTGCCATGACCAAGGCCATGGTTGATTCTGAAAAGTACTTTACACTATACACACAGAGACACAGATGCAGACAGACAGACAGACAGACACACATACACACAGAGAGACAAGTTATTAAAATGTGTGAATCAAGTGTTCAAAAGAGAATTCTTATATTTTCAGACTAAAAACATGTGTTATTGTTTCTACTTCTGGTAGAAATGACAATTTCAAGATGACAGTTACCATCCAATCACTTAATCGGCCAACACTTAATTATGGAACATCTACAATCTGCAGTCCTGGGAATCTAGGCCTGGTGAACAGCAGGAGTGCAAATGACATTTAGGAAGCACTGAATACTGGGTGGTTTGTGTGCTCTGGGCGTTGGTTTCTCAAGCCCAGTGTTGTCCTAGATTCTGGTAATGGACTAATCATCTGTTTCTAGGAACTTGCTTATATTGATAGGTGGCATATACTTCTATACTGACTTTGGGCTTGGCCACCTAACTTATTTTGATGACAGGAGTATGATCAAAAAACATGCGAGTGATACAGGAAACACTATAGAGCCAACAACTTATACCGCAGCCTTCTTCCTTAGAAGCCGTATGAGCCCGTCTGAAAATCAGGAAATCCAGGATCTAGTCTCAAAGAAATCACCAAGTTTTCTACTTAGAAAAAAGCACATAGATTGAGTCTCAGTTGGGATCACAATTCCCTTCCAGGGATTCTGTTGCCTCTTGTTAGTAGACTGTGCATACAACTGACATTTGCTGAGTCCATAGTACATTTAGCTGTAGGACTCTAATTTCTTTCAAAGGTAGAGCTATTACTTTCTAATACAATGGGACTATAAAAGAGAGCATTAGCTCTTAATTATCATAAGATTGATATACTTTGTGAGTCCTAGATGATGAGCAATCATATATTCAGAAACAAAGACTCCCCAGTGATAACAACAGCTTCTGCTCTGCAGTGGGAGTCAATGCACTTCCCCCTCGTCATAAGCAGAGCAGTCAGAGCTTAACTGTGTATTTCAGGCAAAACTTGTGGGTTTGTAAAATATGCATGAGTTTTGTGGATAATTACACCAAGTCTTATTTCAGTGGAAATTTATGGAGTAACCTTATAGTCATAGATTAGCTGTGACTAACTTGAACAAATCCATCCATATAAATGAGGCTACTGTATAAATCAAGTTCCCTTTTCTATCTTCACATTCCCATAGGCATTGTTTTCTTTTATGAATCATCATAGGCTTCCAGCAAAGAAGGCATTACATGATCACCAGGGCCATCAAATCTCATTCTTGGTACGTACAGATGGGCTGGTTTCTAGAATTCCATTTCAGTTATCATTTCCCACACACACTAGTAACATTTTTTTCCATAAGAAGAGAGGCCTCCCTAGATTGATTATCACGCAAACCTCCGTGCCCCAGAATTGCCTCAGAAACATATTCCTTTAGCTTCCTTTAGGTGGTGATCTTTCAGAGCAGAAACTTTTGTTAGTTCAACACTTTTCAAGTTTCTAATGGGCAGCATAAAATTGGTTTCCTGAATACTAGTGAAAAGAGTTCCCATGGAGGTTTCTAGAGAACATTCACCTGTGCAACAAGACCCTGCACACACAGCCTTCTTATTCATTTGACTTCCCACTGTAATTCTATTATCTTTTGTGTTTAAGGTATGGCGTTTCTAGAAGTTCCTTTCACTGTGTGGTTAGAGCAGTAGGGACTGATTAAGTGAACACCAGTTACTTATCACCATTGAAATGTCTTTATTGGTCAACTGGCAATTCTGCTGCTATTGCCCTGAAGGTATCTTTCAAGAACCGAGGAGGAAAAGCAGTGACTTTCTGGTATTTACTGTAAGGCAGGGACTGTAGTGGGTGTTTAAAGTCTATTATCGCCTCAGTATTTCGTAGCCCTTTCAGAATCCCGGGCCTGGCAAGTGTGTGATTTCCTCACGTGCCTGGTGTGCCAGGATTCACACTCATACTGTCAACTTCTATACCCGGGCTTACCTTCCCACCTTGAGCTTTTAGGAGGTATTGCTACGAAAGCTGTGTTTCCAGGTAAGGCCTTGGTTCAGAGGTTCCATGCAAAGTCTGAGGACTTGGGGAGTACAGAAGTAGAACAGAGGAAAAGATGAGGAATGTGTGGAGGGTCCTGGGGCAGCGAGGAGAAGAGGAAACCACGAAGGGTTCTCCTGCACAAAAAATTTGCCTGGAAAAAATCTTGACAATAAAAATACTTTTAAAGTACCTTTAAACTGTATGATATATTTTTATGGTGAGAGTTCTTGTTTGTGATATCAAGGTTCGTTTTTAAGGTGATACTCATAATTTTTTAAAGAAAACACTATTTAGTACAGGTATTTTATTTCTTCTCATACATTAAGCCATGAGCTCTTAGGGAACAGGCTCCAGCAGCTCAGGCTCCTTTCCCATTAGTTTTTACAGAATGTGCTTCTCTGGGTGGGGCAGGCTGGTGCTTCCACTGAACCCAGGTTCCTTTCTCTTTGGCTTCCGTTTTTTTCTGGTCATTTTTCTTTCAGGATGTTGTCTCAGCTCTTAGAGTGCTTAATATGCTCAATGTGCACATTAGTTCTCTTGGCAAGAAACTTGCCCTTAACATGCCTGTTTACAACAATGCCAACAGCATGCTGAGTGGCATTGTAGACGCTCCCAGGTTTGCCATGGTAACATTTATGGGGCATTCCTTTTTGAATAGTACCCATTCTCTTAATGTCTACAATATCACCCCTTCTTGTAGATTCGAATATATGTGGCCAAAGGAACAGCTCCATGTTTTCTAAAAGGCCTAGAGAACATGTAGCAGGTGCCCCTCCCCCAGGTTTGCCACGGTAGCATTTATGGGGCATTCCTTTGTGAACAGCACCCATTCCCTTAATGTCTACAATATCACCCTTCTTGTAGATTCGCATATATGTGGCCAAAGGAACAGCTCCATGTTTTCTAAAAGGCCTAGAGAACATGTAGCAGGTGCCCCTCCTGTTTCCCTCTGTGTTTGTAATCCTGGTGAATCACTGGAAGATGGCTGCTCCATCCGAAAGCCCTTATAATTTTTGATACGCTGTTATTTTGAGATTATTTCTACTGTTCCATAAATCTCATTTTTGGAGTCTTTCCACTCCTTGAGCTGCAGATCTCTGCTCCTATTTTCCAAGAAAACTTGCCATCTGTGTGGCGGATACCATGGGGAAGCATTCTTAACTATGATCCACATGACCCTCCTCCCCACACAGGTCTTTATAGTCCTGGCCTTTGTATCTCCTGACTTGCCACTGAACCCAACAACCTGGTATTCTATTTCTTTAGGGCCCTAAAGAAAGTCATACTAATGTTTCACTTGTGTTAACAGTTGTTTATTCCATGTAGGAAAGAGAAATGTTTGGCCAGGGGCCTTTTGGACAGAATGTCTGTAATTTCATTTAAACAATTTATGCCCTATTGTAGTCACAGCATTTTAAAGCTAAAAGAAAGTCCTAGTCTAATTTCACTACTTTTCAAATGGGAAAAAAAAGTGGCTTCGAGAAACTTTTAGAACTCAGTTCTTAAATCACATTTTCAGGACAATGAGATGGCAATTATTGCTTCAGAAATGGGAAAAGGGGGCAAAGAAAGAAGTGATTTCATTGAAACTACGCCTAAGACCAAAGGCTCAAGTGGACTGGGCATCCCTCCACTTATAATCTTTGTGTGTGTGTGTGTGTGTGTGTGTGTGTGTGTGTGTGTGCATATGTAGGTAGTTTTTCTGGAGACACTGTCTCATTTTGTAGCCTAGGCTGGCTTGGAGCTTGTTATATCACCCAGGCTAGTCTTGAACGCACAACAACCCTTCTACTTCAGCCTCCTGAATGCTGTAGTAACAGGTGTGAGCCATAAAACCTCTATCCTGATTTTTAAAGAAATGTTATATCACAAGAGCCTTGTGTATGAAGACAATGAATTTTCAGCTGCAAGCCTCCTTAGTGTTGTTTACAAAATGTATCTGCCGTTTAAACTCTGCTACATTAAGATTCCAAGGGCATCTGAATCCTGCAAGTAGCAGGATTGGGCTGGAACGTGAGCAGAGTTAGGCAGTGCCTGCTTGAGCTCTAGTTGCTTTTATTTTTCAGTTGCTCTTCTCTTTTGGGGCATTATACTGGCAATGATACGATTGAAAAGAAAATTAAGAATCAGCTACTGTCAGTGTCAAATTAGTCAGTTTTGTAAATAAGAAAAAGCCTTTCAATCAGGAGCTTGAAAAGCCATTTGGATTTTATAATTTGCTTAAACAAAAATAAACATTAAACACTGTAAGCTAATCATTTTTAAATTAGCTGGAGTAATATAATATGCTGCTTACACAAATTACTTTATATTTTCTAGCAGAATAAGATTTCTAAATATATTTTGTGTCTTTGCCTTTTGCCCACTGAATAAGGATCTTGAGAGCTAATAGCTTTGTGGTCAATTCATAAATGACAAGTGAAGGAATCTGTGTGAATAGTGATACCACGGTATGATGGAGTTTAGCACAGCCTTTCATCATGTATTGACAACAAAAGGAAAGAGTCTTATTATTAATTGCTGACTAATTTACTATGATTAATTTAGATTAGTGAGGTTAGCTGACTTCGGTTGATTGAATGACTTTCTTTTCTTCCAGTCCAGTCCCATACGATGCCTTTCACCAGCTGTTGCAGGTGAGATTTTGTCTTTGGGCTAATGTGGTGATCAATCTCCACTCCTTACAAAGTTCTGGACCTGACATCTGACTATATTTCATGAAGTATGACATAAAAATCATGATTCCATTGTATGCTTTTCTACTATTGGGTGCCTCAGCGTTAAGGATCCACTGGTTTATGTTTGCTGCTCATAAGCTAAAAATAGCTAAAACACTTAGTTTGCCAGGTGTGTTACCAAGAACTTTATATGCATTATCCATTTAATTTTTACACAAAATAACAAGGTAGATACAATTATGACTTCTATTTTAACTCCGAGGGCTTTGGTAACTTGCCTGGACTCCACCATTATCAAGGAGGAATTGAAACACAAATCTAGATTTGCCTGACTTCAAAGCCTGCACTGTCATCCTCTGTGTGACTCCATTTGATGAATAAGAAAAATGGGGAAGAAGGTGAGGACTAATGCATTAAAGCTGAGCACAGAGGAAATGTGAAATAGCATCTAATTCTCACTCTCATGGCCAGTGTGAGCATAGAAGAGCAGCCTTTACTCTGTTGCAAATATTGTTTGAAGAGTGGATAAACCCGTGACTGGTTGGAAGTAAGATGAAAGACTTTCATCTCTGGCATCCAATCATAGAAAAGTTCTGCGGAGTCTCTCTTTTAAACTTTCCCAAACATACTGACTTGGTTTAGGTCTCATCTCTACCTTCGAACAGTCCGTGTACGCCACCACTCCTATCCATTCTGTAGTATTCTTGCTAATGTTCAGAGCTAAATTAGACACGGCTTGTCACCATGGAGCTTATGGACTTGAATGAGAGACAGTATGTAAGTCAGCAATTAAAATCAGTGGGTTAGTAGAATTTCTAGCTCTTCATAGTTTCTTGCAGCTGTAATGATTTCATTTTTCTTTTATGATGAATAAAATTCTGTTGTGTACATGTACCTGTAACAATTAGTTTTTATTGTCAACTTGATATAACCTAGAGTCACCTGGAAAGAGGGAACTTCAATTGAAGAATTTCCTGTATCAGATTGTGGGGATGTCTGTGGACCATGTCTTGACGGATGATTGATGTGGGAGGGCTCAGTCTGTTATGGACAGCATCCCTAGGTGAGTTAGATCTAGGCTGTATAAGAATGTTAGCTGAGTGTGAGCCTGAGAGGGTGAGCCAACAAGCGGCCTTCCTCCATGTTTTCTGCTTCCTCCATGGCTCCTGCCCCGACTTCCCTCAGTGATGGACTATAACCTAGGAGTACAAGCCAAATAAGTCCTCCCTCCCCTAAGTTGCTTTTGGTGAGAATGTTTTACCGTAGCAACAGGATGAAACTAGAATAGTACCACATTTGCTTTTGCTTTCTCTTCTCTCCCATGCTCTCCTCTCCTCCCCTCCCCTCCCCTGCTTTCCTCTCATCTCCTCTTCTCTCTTCTCCTTTATGTATGTGTGCTATATGCGTGTGTGCTTACCTGTGCAGGTACCTTATTATTATTATTTTGGATACAGGGTCTCCCTGTAGTCCCGGTTTACCTGGAACTCACTATGTACACCATGCTGGGCTGGTCAACTCACAGAGATCCATCTGCCTCTGCCTCCCCAGTACTGGGATTAAAGGTGTGTGTCATCATGCTCTGTTTATTCATTTATTTATATTTTTGAGATGGAGTATCATTATGTTTATAACTCCACATAGCTACAGTGCTATTCCTTTGTGCCAGGCACTGTTTAAATTTCCTCAGATGTATGGCCTCATTTAATCCTTACAACCATCCTCTGTAGTCAGTGGGTTACTAGTCTCACTTTACACAGAGGAAAGCACAGTATTTAAGCAACTTGTCTAAGGTTACCTAGTACTCTTAGTGAGGGTGGAGCTAGAGTTTAACTAACACAGCCTGAATATATCGCTAGATCTATTTAGGGGGACATGGAGGAGTTGAGTTTTATACATACTACATTTGAGGAGTTCTTCCACAGGCAGTGTTATGTGGATCTCAGTTGAGGAAGGTCAGCCTATAGAAATGACTTGATGTTAAGAACATCCATGAAAATGTTTCCAGGAAAGTGATAATTATAATAGAGGAGGTTCAAGGGGAGAAATTTGGAGGCTGCCTGTATGGAAGGGGAAAGCAGAGTTGGAAGTGTCACCCAAAACATGTCAAGAGACCAGTGGCAGTAGAGAGGACCGTTCCCTGAAGATACCCACAGCCCAACTGGCTTGGCACATGGGAGTTAGACGAGATCACTCTCTGTCCTGAGGGCGGTCTCCTTGCCCAAAGAAGTTGGCTTCTCCGGTTAAGTCTATCACAGTTACCAGCTGGGTACCCTCTGTGACGCACCTTCTGTCGCTGTCCATATTAGGGTTCTGAAATCCTTTTCTGTAAGGGGTCAGTGCTATCATGTGAGTATAGACTTCAAAGCTATTTTTAAAAAATTCCTTGGTTGATTGATTGATGACGATGGTGGTGGTGGTGGTGGTGGTGATGGTGGTGTGTGTGTGTGTGGTCATGCACTATGGAGCATGTTTGAAGGCCAGAGAACAACTTATGAGAGCCAGTTGGTTCTTTCCTTCTACCTTGTAGGTCCAGGAGATTGAACTCAGGTTGTCAGACTTGGTGGAAAACACCTTTACCTGCAGAGTCATCTCACTGGCCTACCCTCAGAGTTCTTATGGTGGAAACTGAATCTTCAATGTAAAAGTGTTGGGAGGTGGGGGCAAGTCATGAAAGCTCAGTCCTTATGAATGGATTAATGTAGTTATAGAAGGAGTGGGCTAGTTATCTCAAGTTGGTTTTCATAAAATAGAGTTCAGCCTTTTTCACTCTCCAGCTCTCCCCCTTCTGACATCCACCATGGAGGGACTCAGCTCAGAGAACCCCAAGTGACTTCTCAGCCTCCAGAACCACGAGCCAGACAAATTTGTGCTCACAAGAAATTATCTGGTTGCAGGTATTTTGTTATAGCAGCTGAAAACAGAATAAAACTGCTAGATGATGAACATATTTTGCTTTGTATGTTGTATGATAGGTCTCTGTTATAATGACCCAGTTCTGCTGTGAAAACCAGCATAGACATGGGCAGAGAAACGGACACAGCTGGGCACCAGTGAAACTTTATTTGCAAACAGTTGTGATGAGCTTGACCCATGGGCTGTGGTTTGTTAGTTCGTGTCTCTGAGTAATGCCCTGACTGGTGTTCTTTCCCAGCCCAGAGCCCTTTCCTCAGTAAGACTTGGCTCCAAACAGTCAAACAGTCTTGCACATCTTTATTATTGTCTTAAATGTCTTCTTTCTGGTATATTCTTTGATATATTCCCTAGGAAAATTCTTTGGCCAAGAAAAACTTGAAATGGGTATTATAAGAGCAATTCCCAGGAAAGCTAAAGTAAAAACTGTCATTTCACTGAAGTATACCATTGTGAACCTTTTTAGTGTTTGGGGGATCTGATTTGTTGTTAAATACTTTTCCCTCAAAAATTTAAAATTAAGGGCCAGCAAGTTGGTTCAGTGGATAAAGGAGCTTGCTGCAGACTATGATGACCTGAGTTCCAGCTCTAGAAGCCACAGGGTGGAAGGAGAGAACTAGCTCCTGTAAGTTGCCCTCTGACATACCTGTATGTGAGGACACACACACACACACACACACACACACACACACACACACACAAGTTGTAAAAAAATTCAAAATTAATTATAAACTGAACTTGATCTGTGTTTTAGACTGTAGTTGAATTGCTCTTGATAATATGTCAAATTAAGTTTTATTTTGCGATAGGGATAAGTGGATTCCTAGGTAGCAAAAGCTTTCCAGTACATTATGCTTCTTGGGAGTTTGGTAATTTTGTGAAATAAAGAAGGGTGCCTGGCATTTCTTAGATGGTATTCCCATGAAGGATACACAGTGATTGCAAGAATACCCTAAGAACTGGGGAAATCCAGCTTATCACTGAGCATTATAAGTAGAAAATGCAGGCATCTACAGCATCTTAGAAAAACTGAAAATTGGAAAATATGTACAAAAACACTTTACTCCCCAGTAAAGCAAGATTTAGAAAATATTGGAAATCTGCTAAAGCATACTTTTCCTCCACAGTCCTTATATTTAGAGTTTTTTGCTATTGATTATGAAGTACATTCTAATCTTCTTTTAAACTGAAAAATCCTTGTTTATATACATTGATCTTTATACCAAGAAGGCTGGTAGAGTAAGGCTGACTTTCCAATCTTCCTGATTGTAATTGAGTTGTTTATATAGCATTTCAAGTCTGCTATCAATTAAGGAGCCAATCTGTGATGTGTGCACAGAGGAGTAAAATACAGTGATTTTTATGTCAACTCTATTTGTGATAAGAAATCAATTTATGAACAAGCCTGGGAAACAGAAATCTTTTGATGGTTTGATGTGGCCTCCTGTGGCAGGTGGGGTACATGTATGCTGCCTGATCCCTTGTCAAGGCAGTTCTTGCTGCCCACCCATGGGGAGTGGGTCACACACAGCTTGGCATTGCCAGCTTCTGTGGGGGAGCCTCAGCTGAGGCTCACAACTGACAGTGACATGAGACAATGGGCCTTGGAGATCAGGGCATTTCAGCCTGAAGATGAAGCTTCCCTTCCATAATGCTTGCTCTAGAACTCTGTGGATGCCAGGGCATCTCAGCCTGAAGATGAAGCTTCCTTTCCATAATGCTCGCTCTAGAACTCTGTGGATGCCAGGGCATCTCAGCCTGAAGAAGAAGTTTCCTTTACATAATGCTCACTCTAGAACTCTGTGGATGCCAGGGTATCTCAGCCTGAAGAAGAAGCTTCCTTTCCATAATGCTTGCTCTAGAACTCTGTGGATGCCAGGGCATCTCAGCCTGAAGATGGATGTTCCTTTAGGTAACACTTGCTCCAGAACTCGGTAGAGATGAGGGCATCTCAGCCTGCAGCTAGAAATTCCTTTAGGTTACACTTGCTGCAGATCTCCCTGCCAGCATCCTGCAGCCTGCTTTGTAGCTTAACTTCTGCTGGTTCTTACTTCTGCCCTTTCCATTCATAGATTTATCTCTTGCAAACATGCAAACATTATGCATCCAAAACTCCACTTCAGCATCTGCCTCTAGAGAGCTAGGCTGTGGTAGCAGGTGATTGATGAGTAAGCCACATGAGAAAAATAACAGGAGTCCTTGCAATTGTGTTTGACTCACAGTGCGGATGATTCCTCCTACATCATGCAGACACACTCATCGAGTCCTGCAACAGGGCTGGCCTGAGGAACAAGACAAATGTGGGTAATCTAGAAGTACTATCTGCTCTGTAGACAGTGAAAACTGTTAGAAACCTAAAAAGTTGCTGTCTTTGGGAAACAAAACCAAACAAAAATATTTAGTCCTTTTGGAAGAAACACCCCCCCGCCCCTTAGAGGCGTTTCTTATGATTACCTTCTTGTTAGTTGCTTATCTCCTCTTTGTGACAAAATACCTGATAAAAGCAGCTTAAGCAAGGAAGAGTTTACTTTGGCTCACAGACTGAGGGCGCTGTCCATCATCGCGCAGGAGCAGGAGAAGGCTAATCACACTGTGTCTACAGGCAGAAAGCACTGAGAGATGAATGCTTCTTCTCAGGGTCCTGTCTGCTTTTTATTCAGACCAGGTTTCCAGCTGAGGGACTGGTACCACCCCACATCTAGGGTCCTCCCACCTCAACCTAATCCAGATAATCCCTCACAGGCACGCTCAGTCTTGTCTCCTGAGTAACTCCAGATCCTTCCAAGTTGACATCAATGTTAACCATCAGGCCCTCTTTTTCATTTCTCTAATTCTTCCTATATAATCAGCTTCCTGATTACCATACCCACTGTGACCCCAGTTATGAGGCCTGTTGAGGTTTCTGTAGCTCAGACTAGAAGGTGGGTGATGGAAAGAAAAGGAAGCCAGCATTGGATCATGTACCTGGAACACCCACTAAGTGTGGACCCTGATGAGTGGACAGTGGTGCCATAACAGGCTCCAAAGAGGTGGACAGAGTTCAGCATAGCTCCTTTTAGTGTATAAAGAAAGCTTCTATCTGCTTTGAGCCAACATACTCCAGGCCTTTGCATATGCTGTCTCATGTAAGTTTCAATTACACAAGGTAGGTGTTTTAAAGTCAAGGATTTTTTTGTTTTTTTACTGAAATTGACAAAAGGTGTATTTGCCATAAGCAGTATGGTAGTTTCATGTGCATCTATATGTTTACATACATTATGGAATGGATAAGTCAAGCTAATCAATACAGTCATAAAAATATGATTTGAAGAAACTAAAGCTCACAGAGAGTTAAGTGACTTGTCCAAGGCCACTTGAAAATACTTCTGGGCAGATATGGTGGTGTAATACCCCGAGCCCTGTCAATCATCTGGTCACAGGACTACCCATAGGAAGCTGGTAGTTTATGCTAAAAGGATGGGTGGAATACCTAGTGCATTAATTAATGAGATAGGGAGCTTTACCTGCCTGGAATCTTATCTACTAGTACAGAACTTCTGGACTAGCTGCAGCCATGTAGTCTGCCAGTTTTCCCACTTCCCTGAGTTCTTCAGAGAAAAAATATTTCATTTTCTTCTCCATATCTCTTTTCTAAACATGCTTTCTTTAAGGCTTTGGGGGTGCTCTTAGCAGCTTGTATTTATTTCTTTACTTTCTCTAAATCTTCCTTCTCCCAGGCATGTTGCTATCAGCCAGCCCTGTGTCTGACCCCCACGCCTTGTCTCCTCCATTCTCCTCCTCAAGGCAACTGCCAAGATTACTAGCTTGCCTGCTCTGAGGATTTTTTTCTTTAAAATTCTAATAATATTGTAAAAGCTTAATTTGGCTGATTCGAAATTTTGAGTCTCGATAGTCCCAAACTCCATAGGGTGATGAGGAGCTAATGCCAAGTAGATATTACTAATTTTCTAATAAAATACAGTTTCCCTTCTGTCTTATTAACAGAAACTCAAGTTTTGCTAGTCTTTTGAAGCTTTGAAAGTGATTTATGCCTGTTTCTTATGCAAGTAGGTATAGACACATGACCAGGTTCCCCTGTGGACTGTGCAGTGAAGTGGCTCATGGGATTGCTTGGAAGTCTCTTTAGAAAGGAGGCCATCATGTTTTTTTCCTTGTTTCTTGCCTTGCTGTCTGAAATGTGGATGCATTGGGACTGGGACTCTAGCAGCCACATAAACAAACAGTAAGATGGCTTTGAGGATGAAGCTGGTACAACCGGATCTAAAAAGAGAGGAGAGCTTGATTCCAAGGGGTACTGTGGCCCATCATTCATGCTGTGGGTTGCCTAACTCTAGGCCTTTTAAGAGACCTACCTTCTTTATTTCTTCTAAGATTGAAGTTATTCCCCTGTTGGGTTTGTGTGTGTGTGTGTGTGTGTGTGTGTGTGTGTGTGTGTGTGTGTGTGTGTGTGTGCATGCACACGTGCACACATGTGCAGCTGAACCTAGTCTTAATTGATAACAAATTCTAGCTCATTTTGTCAGGAAAAGTCATCTTGAAGTTGGAATAGGAGCTTAAAATGGAGGTCTAGTGCACATACATATGGATGTTATGCAGTTATGTTTAAGTGACATTATTAAAGTCCACATTCCCTTTCCAACAGTGGTCCAAGACGGAGCTCAGGGCCTTCTATTTAACCACCTAATTCCCAGTATTTCATGACATACACAGTAAGGCTTTTAAGTAACATCCCTTTGACTGACAAGCAGTAAGCCCATGACATTTAGATTGCTCTCCGGGATGAAAATCTTTAGTATCTAGTTTCTTGCATTCTCATCAAAAATGCCAGATTCTACCTCTTTGTATCTTAAAAAGTGGTGCAGTCTGCATGTCTTTCAGGAAAAACGAGAGGCTTATTCTCTGAGTGAGAGGAAGATTCTAACTCAACTAGGGTGAGAGATTTGATCTCTAACCCATGGCATTTTGTTCTGAGGATACCCCGCCACCACAGTGAATACTGTGGAACAGCAAATAGAGCTGAGAGCTAGCATCTCATTGGAGTGAGTGTTGGCATCTGATTCGGATTACAATAAGCAATGTGGCCTGGCTGGGAAACGCAGTATTCTCACAATTGACAGACTGAGCAGCCTGCAGCAATCAGCAAAGGGCAGCTTATTTTGAGCAAAAACATCCATCAGACTGCGATGAGCAAAGCAGAGCAGCAATCAGAGGCAGGCTCTTCCAAGAACTGTTGATGAGAAACTCCACATGCACGGAGTGGAGAAAGAACCTCTGCTCGATTTTTTTAAGCCTCATTTTCATGCGTAGACAACAACAGTAGAAAGATTTCAAACATGAAAGGGAGTGATTCCATAGTCCTATTATGAATATGTCTTTTCTGTCCTCATCAACTGGGAGACCTGGGTGTTGGCAGGAATCGGTTGTTCTACAAACCCAAGATAATAAGCAATTTCAAAGAAAGCTCGAATATCCATCACAAATATCTTATGCAGATGTATTATTTTCGATCGTATTTGGATGGAAGAATTCTGTTGATGTAACCAACAGAATGGAGGTTTTTGATATGGTTTCTAGTCTTACCTGTATTAGCTCTATTTTTTAGGACTAAAAGAATTGTAACTCTTTAGCCCTGTGAATTCTTCCCCTTAGCAATATTTCACGAAAGCTCTGAAAGTTCAAAGTTTGTGATCTGAGGTGTAAGGAAAGTTGTCTAAGTGCAGATCTTCAGCTTTCTTTTTCTGACAGTGCATCCTGCTGTGGCTGTGAGAGTTTTGGTTTTGATAAATGATTCACTATTAGGAAGTTTTGCCTAACATGGCAGAAAGAGGGGAAAGATGTAACACGATCTCCATTTCCCTCATTAAAGTTCTCTCTCATTTAGGCCCATCAACTACACACAGAGGCATCTGACACCGGGGCGTGATCTTGGGCCTGGCAGGCTCTTATGCCTGGTGGAGTGCTCCTTCCTGCAGGAACTGTGGAGGAAAGCAGGAGGATATGCTGGTGAGGCTATGATATTAAGTCTCTATTGAAAAGCCTGGGCTTTTGCTCCCACCTTCATTGGATAGTTTTGGTTTAGGTCTTGACTTTTGTGCTTGGTCAATGTCTTCTATTTAAGTCCATGAGGAGTCCCTTTATGGGTTTGCTGAAAATAAAATAAGCAGTTCTATCTGCCTGTCTCTTCAAACAAGAGGAAAATAAGTCATGACCTACAAAGACACTAATTACAAAGAAATAATATACACATCAAACAAGACAAGGTCTCAGCTGCTTCATGCACGGTCAACAATCCCTTTCTACCCTGTACAGTTGTTGAAGACCCGAGATGTGGATGCTGGAACTTGGTCACAAAGCGATGCAGGTTGCTGTTCTGGAGACTGCTTATTCTCCTTGACTTTCCATTATATCTTATATGTTAAGATTCAGTATGATACCATACAAAGTACCCCGAAACATACATTGGCTGTGCAAGCATTTTATCTAACTGCGGCTCTAGCTAGTGGCAAATGGAAGTGCAGTGGCCAGGTGTTGGCTAATCTGAGCAACTTCGGAGAAGATTTTAGAGAAGGTCCAGGAATGGTTACTGAGATATCGTTCAAAGTGTAGAAATATCTGGAAAAAAGTATGCATCTTACCACATAGTTTATTATTTTGTATAGTATGTCCTTAGGCTGACCACTACTAGAATGGAGCACGGGGAATGGTAGTCATATGAACCTGAGAAGTTAAAATGAAAAATGCCAGACTTTATAACATATAGACAAAGGTTTTGTACTCAGGGTTTAAACAACACAACACTGGGGGTCAGGCCTGGAGGTGGTGTACACCTTTAATGCCAGACCTTGGGAAGCAGAGGCAGGCAGATCTCTGTGAGATAGAGTCCAGCCTGGTCTATATAGTAAGTAAGTTCCAGGCCAGCTGGGGCCATGAGGAGACCCTGTCTCAAAAAACTGAAACAAACCAACAATGCAGCAGCCTGAACATTCCTTCTGGAAGCTCCCTGAGACTCCTCTCTAAGGCTGGATAGGAAGTTTGAGAGTACTCCCCATTTAGCAATGCTGCCTCCTGTGTTTTTCTTGGGTGGCAGGCCTAGAGGATTTATGATCCTTTTGTGTCTCTACATGGCACATTACACACCAGCATAAGAAAAACAGGCCTGCAATTCAAGCACAAAGAATTCTAAAAGTCTCTCTCCCTGGCTTTTATCCGCTGATGTATTTGAATGATATTAGCAGGGAAGCCTTCAGCTGCTCATTTGGATGGGGCAGCCATTGTGCACTTGGATATGACTATTCTTTTTGTCAAATCTCCTGCTATTTGCATTTATATGGTACCTTGTTTCCAATGGTCTTAAAGCAATGTCACCTTCATAGTACTTGTGTGATTTGGATAAGAGGAAACATACTTCATTTTGAGGTTGAGATAAAAGACATAAATTGTCAACAACACTTCTCAACAGAATAGAGTAAAGCAGAGCGAACAGGACAACAGTGTGTGCAAAGTTTTCTCACACAGATTTCCTTGGGAGTGTAAAAGAGATTAGTGAAATGGGGGTCCTCAAAGTGGATTCAGACACCTAGGAGCCAGTATTGATTGATGGGCCTCTGTGAACTCCCAGAGAGAATATTCAGATCATGGTGTCCCTGTCTCTCCTCCCCACCTCCATCATTTTCCAAGGCTGCAGGTTTGCTGCACTCATCAGATCGTCACAGGGCAATGAACCACTACAGGGAACAGTGCACCTCAACCCTCGTCCACCCAAGTCAATGCTGGATGCTTGTTCAAAAGTTCTAGCTGCACATTCAGAAAACCCATGTTTTGGGTGGATCCCTAGGGCTTGAATCCTAATGCTGACTGATTACAATTCTGGTGACCAAAGAGATGTATTTGAGACCCACTGTCTTCACCCTTCAGCTAAGCAGAGAAGCAATTCACTGGAATCCTTAGAAAATTATTTCCTCAGACTTGGAAACTCACGTGAAGGCCAGAGAGAGACATTGCAGGGACTGTAACAGTGGCTGAGAGGGAGACACTTTGTCATGTGTCTTCAAACCAGAGTCCTAGTTCAAGAGATGCTAGGCTCCAGGTCTTCTAGAATGAATGCTTTGAAATAGAAAATAAAACATCTTGTACAAGAATGATTTAAAAGTTATAGAACATTAGGAGATGCAATAAATACTCTTTTTGGACTTTAAAAAGTTTCATATGGGCCTTATATTATAGAAACAGGAGATGCTGGCAGGAAAGAAACCTTCAGTGAAGCCATTAAATATCAGGTAGCCAGAAGTCAAAAACTTGTTGTTAATTAGAAGTTAAGAAATAACATAAGACAGAAATCATTTAGGTTTATTAGTGGAAGAGATGAGTAAGCCAAGCTAAGATCTGTTTTGAAGCAACAAAACACCTTGAGATTTGCCATCTTAATAAGCTCTTGTAAGAACAATGCACAAGGATTTTATTCTAATGGAAGGGAGCATTTCTGTTTCAGGCTTGGCAGGAAGTTCTATGGAACCATTATTCCACACATAGTCATCTCAGAACTGGGAGACAGTCCTGTTTTAGTATAAGCTGATGGGTTGACCAGCTGCAGGAAGACAATACCCGACTCCTCTCCTCATCAGATCACCAGGTTTCCCTTTGGGAACTGATCCTGCCAAGGACTGACAGAGTCCTCTTGTTTTCTTTCATCATTCATGTGTGAAATACACTTTGACTCTGACATGTGTGGCACCACACTTATGTAAGATTGCTTCATGAACTTTTATTTAAAGTGATAATAATGTTAGCTCTATGTCTTCTTGGCTGGCTACTTTGCCATTTACTCTGGTTGTAAGAATATGATGCAGGTGGTGAGTCAATTGCTCTCCCAGCAATCTGTAAAGTACTATATTTGTGAAGTACCCTTTGGAAGTACATAGCATCCTTTTTGAAGAGTTTCTTTTTAAATTTAACAGTGCTTTTCTGTAAATATATTGACACACACTCAGAGCACAGAATGCTGCAGCCTGGCAAAATTTTTTGTAAATATATTCACAGGGCTGATGGAACGCCTTCATTTGAATGGAAAAAGCTTTGAAGTTAAATTGCATTAAAAGAGCAGTGAGCTTTCTCATGCAGGTATAATGTGCCCTAATAATTTAAAGGTGTAGCAAATGGTCCTCAAGAGAAACTTTGAGGAACCAAAAGATCTCAGCTGGGAGCTCTCTGTCCTCGACAATGGCCAGGGCTAAAAGAAAGCAGCCTCCCTGTATCCTTCCTTGGTTCTCTTCTTCCAGAACTTGTTCCTCTTTTGACCTCCTACCTCCTCCCCACCCCATACACAGGAAGTCCTGGTCATTGTTGAATGCCCACCATCATGAACCTGATATACTGAGGCTGAACAGGTAATGATCAAGTCAGTTTGTAAACGCACTGAGCTCTCCCAGTGGATTTCTCCAGCCTGTTTCAGTTTTTGCAAAGACCTACAAACCTGCACTGATCTGTCCCCAGCAAGGACTCACTTCATCTCTTCTTGTTCCCCCTTTGCTCACTCCATTCTAGCTACACTGTCTCCTTGAAGTTCCTCACACATTGTCAGGCTCCGGGCCACCTGCGGGTCTTTGCACTTGCTACTTCCTCGGCCGGCCTTGGATAGCCGTCTCTACATAGCTATCTACATGGCTTCTCTCTTGATCCCTTGAACTCTTCTTCTCTATGAAGTCTTCAGATACATATGTCTATACATGGCTTCTTTTTCTTTCCTGTTAAATTATTTATTCGTATATGTTTATTTATTCTCTCTCTCTCTCTCTCTCTCTCTCTCTCTCTCTCTCTCTCTTTCTGTGTGTGTGTCGGGGGGGTATGTGTGTAAAGACAACTTGTAGGAGTTGGTTCTCTCTTACCAACATGGGTTCTGTGGATCAAACTCAGGTTGTTAGGTTTGGCAGCAAATACCTTTACTCACAAGTCATCCCACTGGCTTTAAAAAAATAAAAAAAATAGAGCGCAGAACCAAATCCTGCCATGTTATCTTCTCTGAAATCTGTGCTCAGGTCAGGGGATGATGACAACTTCTGGTACCCTCTTAAACACTGGGCAGAAGTACCTCTGGTCTGGGCATCTGGAAGGGTGAGCCTGGCCAGGTGAAAGTGGCTATTAAATATGCTCTTAGTGTAGCCTACCATCACACTGACTGTGCTGCTGTGCATGGTACCGACCTGAGGTCTGGGAGGCCCTAAAGGAGACCAGGACACCATGCAGGGCGGTGCCTCGGGAGGAGCTGTTTGCAACATCCAAGCTGTGGAACCAAAAGCACCACCAGGAGGGGTGTAAGCTGCCCTCCGGAAGTCACTGACTGACCTCCAGCTGGAGCATCTGGACCTGTAGTTGATGCACCGACCTTATGCCTTTGAGCGGGGAGCCAATCCCTTCCCCAAGAATGCGGATGGAACTATGAGATGTGACTCTACCCACTATAAGGAGACCTGGAAGACTCTGGAGGCACTGGTGGTAGAGGCCGGTGTGAGCACTGGGCCTGTCCAACTTCATCATTTGGCAGACTGATGACGTTCCCAGTGTGGCCTCTGTGCTCCCAGCTGTCTTGCAGGTGGAATGCCGCCCATACCTGGCTCAAAATGAGCTCACTGTCCATTGCCAAGCACACGGCTTAGAGATGACTGCTTATAGCCCTTTGGGTTCCTCTGATTGTGCGTGATGCCATCCTGATGGGCCTGTCCTGTTTGAAGAACAGTGGTCCTCAAACTGGCTGAAAAATATGGGCACTCTCCAGCTCAGATCTTGCTGAGGTGGTAAGTTTAGTGGAAGCTAATCTCCATCCCTCAAAGTATCACTCCTCCTTCAGAACATTCAGGTATTTGACTTTACCTTTAGCTCAGAGGAGATGAAGTAGCTAGATACCTTGAACAAAAATTTAAAATTTAAAATTTGCCATACATTGTGCTCATGATTAAGGTGGATAGAAAGTGGGTTCCAAGAGACACAGGACACCTTCTGTACCCTCTTAATGACCCATACAGAGACCATAACTTCTCAGCTTCCCTGCTAAGAAGTATTACCTGCCACACCCAAAAAGAAGGGTTAATAAATCTATCAGTGTATAAAAAATTATTATTATTATTATTATTGTGTGTGTGTGTGTCACAGTGTGTGTGTGTGTGGAAGTCAGAGGACAACTTCCAGGAGTTTGTTCTGGGGATGGAACTCAGGTCATCAGGCTTGCGTAGCAAGGACCTTTACTGGCTGAACCATCTTGTTTGCCTTAGAGGAGTTGTTTCTTAACCCCTTGAACTTTCTTAATGGAGTTTTCCTACTTATCTCCTGTGTCAGATCACCATTTATGGTTGTATGACAAACCACTCTAAAATCCAGGAGTTTAGATGACAATTTGCAATTCACAAAAATGTTGCAGGTACAGTGGCTCCTTCTTTCTTACCTCATGGTGAGGATCTTTGGCTGGGAGCTCTGCTAGTATATGCTGGTTCTAGTCCACATGGTCTCTCTCTCTCTACATGATGGTTCATCCTCTAGGTCTCCTTTCACTTATTTCTCTCTTAAGTGGAATAGGTAGGCCTCCCTCAAATCATAAAAGCTGGCTTCCAAGGAAGAATGTTCAAAGAAGATAATCCCCAGGGTGAGCTGCTTGTGAACCCTTCACTTATATTTAGTGCTAATGTCTCCTTAGCTAGTCCCATGGCTAAGGTTAATGTCAGCATAGGAAGAGAGTACACATGATCATGTGGTTAATTGGAGACTACCAACATAATAGCCTACTCAGATTGCCCTCTGTCCTATTCCTCTCACCTGTTTACAGAACCATGGCTGACTGAAAGGCAGCTGTCACTGCAAAGCCCACATGGGGTGATGGATAAAAGCTGTATCCCTGGGGCTTTCTGCTTAACTGCAGGCAGCTTCACCAGAGGAGCTATTCCCTCCTAGAAGCTGTTTACTGGTTTTATAATCTTGGGGAGGGGCCTTGTGAATCTTGTAACTACGTGAGCTTCTTCCTCTAAGAGGGAGTGCTTCAGTTCAGAGGAAATAGCTGTACAACACTGGCAAGATCCACTCAACACACCCAGACACAGCCTCAAAGTCTTATCCTATGGATTCCTGTTGGTTAGACCTCAGTTTTAGGCTCTGACCTTCTGGGCCAGGTCCAGCCATGGCAGAGGGATGCAAGTGGCTGCACTTTTTGTTATACCTCATTCACAGGACCCCAAGAAGGCCACCGAGGACCCAACACACCAAAAATGCAAAAGCAAGGTTTATAGTTTATTCGGGCTTAAGCTCGGGCTCTCAGACTGCACCGATATAACAGAACCGTGCTGAGAGCCCCGGGTCGGGGAAGAAGGGGCTCTTTATAGGTCAGAAACAAAGAGAGGAGGGGAATAACAGTGTCACTTTGTGGTTGGTCCAAGAATCCTGCTCGTGCCAACACACCTTTGAACTGATCGGTTGTACAGGATGCGGTCGTGGAGATTTTTTTTTTTTTTTTTGGGGGGGTTTTTTTTCGGGTTTGGGG
>NW_008354273.1:0-2880 GCF_000622305.1 Nannospalax galili | reverse complement strand
CTCTGATCTTGGCCATGTTATCTCTTATAACTCCTGAATGGTCTCGGTAGAAGCAACATTCTTCTAGCAAAGGGGCATATAGCCCCCCCTGCTGTAGGAAGAGGAGATCCAGCCCTCTCCGATTCTGCAGGGCCACTTCTGCTAATGAGCTAACGGAATCTTGGAGCTGACTTATGGACTCCTCTAAACACTGGAGATCAGTGTCTAAGCTGATGCGTGGGTCAGCGTATTGAGCATTGCCTTGTATGATGGCAGTGGCTCCCATGCCTATTCCTGAAGCTGTTCCCATACTTACTAGAGTTGCAAGAGTCACGGCTGCAACTACAGGGGTCTTTTTTACACGCGGGGGGACCTGATCTTGTTGTAGGTAAAGCTGCAAGAATTCCTCATCTGAATGATATACTAATCAGGGGAAGAGGAGGGTGAGCACGTGAAGCCGGTTGCATTGACTACTTGTGATTGGGCACAGGGTGTCAGCCCTGTAGAGCAGGCCCACCAGGTATCATTGGGAGGAACGTAATACCACTGAGTTGACACATTAACTGAAAGGGTCTGGTTGCATAGAAAGGAGTATGAGGGGGGAACTCTTCCCATACAGGTCCCCAAGCCTGTAATTCTCCCTAGGGAGAGGCTTGCTTTGGAAGACCACCTGCAGCGTGAGTCATTTGGGCTAACTGTATAGTCACCTTGCACTGCAACTCCTTCATAATAGGGAGGGGCGGTGTCATAACACAGCCAGCAGGAGACAGCCCGGCTCGGGTGGGTGGCATTTAAAAAGAAGTAAGTCCAATCTAACAGGCTTATTAGGCTCTCTTGGCCAGCCCAAGGTTGGATTAGGGAAGGACACGGGGAAGAACGAACTGTAGGGGTCTCGACTTTAAACTGAGTAGTGAGTTCAGTTAGTGGATCCCCCACTGAGGAAGGACCCGCCCCTGGGACCAGGACAGGGTTCGGACCGATTGCGGTTATTTTTTGGGGTTTTCTGTCGTTGGAGAGAAAATAAGAGTCCCGTATCATAACCATTGAGCCATAAATGCAGTCCCCAAGGTCTGCTTGTTCCCCATCCTTTGTCCCTTTTTCCCTTATCAGTGAACTTAATGAGCAAGGGATTTCAATGTGAGGAATTGCTACCCGAACCAGTCTGGCATGGTGTCCCGTCTGGTTTCGCCTGATGGTAATGATATCCCCTGGGGCAGTTGCTAACCACCATACCTCCCCAGTTGTTTTGCATCCCCAGTGTTGGCAATAATAGTGTTGGGCCCCCCACACACCCTGGTTTAGTCCTGGGCAGACATAGAAACTTTTAGCTCATAGGTTTCTAACCCCCGATTTGAATTTACAATTATAGACTGCCGAGGAGTCTTCATACCCCAAAGTTTTTCCATCCAGGCCTGTGTCATACAGCCCATCTGCTAGGGTACAGAGGTCAACATCAAGCGGGGGCCACCAGATGTTAGGTAGATGGTCCTCAGTCAGTGTTAACACTGCCTTTCCCGTTTCCATGTTAGCTAATGTCCAAGTCACTTGTACTGGTACATGGGGATTTAAACTTCTCGTGGGGAGGGGCCCAGTCACCAGCAGACAGGCGAGCAGGAGGTGGGCGCTGGCCATTGAGGCGGTGGTCTCGCGGTGCAGTAACTGGCTCTTCTGAACGTATGGGGCGAGGGGCATTGGGAGCCTGCAACCGCGGGACCGAGGCCAGGGGCAAGGTGATGGCGCCGATAAGCAGTTCAATGTCAACAATAGACAGGTTAGCAGGAAGGGTCTCGTTGGATGCAGAGCTTGAATGGATTTGAAGGGTGTGGGGATGCCTTCCAAGTAGTCACCTGGAATCCTCTGGGACTGCAAATGGGTAAGCAGGTTTTGCGTGGGAGTAGTGCACCCAAGCCGCAACGCTGTCCACTTTGAGTGTGGTGGGAGTCGTCAAGAGGATCACGAAGGGGCCTTTCCGTCTTGGCTCGAGATTTTTCCATTGGTGTCTGCGGATGAAGACCCAGTCGCCTGGTTTAAACCTGTGGGGTTGCAGGTTGACAGCAGCTTCATATGTGGCTCTGAGTTGTGGCCAGACCCCTTGGTGGGTTAGCTGCAACCATTGGAGTGAGTCCAGTAGGTCTTGGTCTCCCAAAGTTGATACTAGGTCAGCTTGGAGGGTAGTTATCATAGGAGGGGGGTTTCCATACATGATTTCAAAGGGGGTCAAACCCATCTGGTATGGAGTGTTTCTTACTCTAAAAAGGGCAAAGGGGAGGAGAGCCACCCAGTCTGCACCAGTCCCTAAAGCTAATTTGGTTAAGGTCTCTTCTAGAGTTCTATTTATTCTTTTTACCTGTCCTGAACTCTGGGGTCTATAAGCACAATGTAGTTTCCAATTGGCCCCCAGTGCAGTGGGTATTCCCTGGCTTACCTGAGAGACAAAGGCTGGCCCATTATCTGATCCGATTGTAGTTGGGAAACCATACCTGGGTAGGATTTCTTTGATTAGCTTCTTGGCCACCATGTGAGCAGTCTCATGCCTGGTTGGGTAGGCTTCAGTCCTTCCAGAGAAGGTGTCTATGAATATTAGTAAATATTTATATCCAAATTTTTCTTGTTTGATCTCAGTGAAATCAGTCTCCCAATACATACCTGGTTGTGTCCCTCTGCTCCTGGATCCTGGATTAGCATGGGACAGAGCTGGGTTGGTTAATTGGCAGGCATGTCAATGCCTAACAATTTTTTCAATGGCTTGATTTCCTTCCTGAATTTTAACTTTGGCCCTTTTTAGTAAGTCTTGCATCCTCTGTGTGCCCATGTGTGATGCTTGATGTATTTTCTTGAGCAACTTTACGTCCAAATTCTGAGGTAGGATAACTTTCCCTTCCATTGTCCTCCACCAGCCCT
>NW_008354272.1:0-323 GCF_000622305.1 Nannospalax galili | reverse complement strand
TCTTAAAAAGAATTTTAAAATAAAAAGGGTCACAAGCATTATGGCTCTAGTTTAGCAGGTGAAACGGCCAGATTATTTTTCTGTCACTTCTCCACAATCCATGTGAGTCTCCGAGGTCTGCCCTCAAAGTCACAAAGCTCCATATGACACAATTTTATTAACCTGTTTTCCATAATATAGCCACAACTATTTATGGTGATCTTCTCCATTATATTCAGTTTAAGCCCATGTGTTATTGTATTTCTCCATAGTGCCATCAAAATGTTAAAATGACTTCAAAATGTTCCTTTGTCATTTCATAATGCACCATTGTGACGTCACAA
>NW_008354271.1:2351-2453 GCF_000622305.1 Nannospalax galili | reverse complement strand
CCTGCCCTCTCTTCCATAAAGACGTTCATTTCACCTGCCCCCTCTGACGTGTAGATGATCGTTTCACCTGCCCCCTCTGACGGGCATGTGTTCGTGTCACAG
>NW_008354271.1:0-940 GCF_000622305.1 Nannospalax galili | reverse complement strand
CCCCCCTGACGTGCACATTGTCATTTCACCTGCCCACTCAGATGTGCAGATGGTCGTGTCCCCTGCCGTCAATGATATGCACATGGTCGTGTCACTTGCCCCCTCTGACGTGCAGATTGTCTTGTCACTTGCCCCCTCTAACGTGCAGATGGTCTTGTCACCTGCCCTCTCCATTTTGCACATTGTCGTGTCACCTGCCCAATAGACCACACAGATGGTGGTGTCACCTGCCCCCTCTGACGTGCGGATGGTGGTGTCACAGGCCCCCAATGACCTGCCGATGTAGGTGTCACCTGCCCCCTCTGACGTGCAGATGGTCGTGTCACCTCCCACCTCTGACGTGCACATGGTCGTGTCACCTGCCACCTCTGACATGCAGATGGTAGTGTCACCTGCAGCCTCAGCCGTAAAGATTGTCTTGTCACCTGCCACCTCTGACGAGCCGGTTGTCGTGTCAACTGACACTCTGATGTGCGCATGGTAGTGTCACCTGCACCCTCTGCCGTAAAGATGGTCTTGTCACCTGTCCCGTCTGACGTGCAAATGGTCGTATCAGATGCGCCCCCTGACGTGCACATGGTCGTGTTACCAGCCCCCACTGATGTGCATATGCTCGTGAAACCTGCCCTCTCTGACGTGCACATGGTCATATTACCTGCCGTTTTAATTGTGCACATGGTCGTGTCACCTGCCCTCTATGACGTGCACATGGTCTTGTCATGTACCCTCTTTGATGTACTCATGGTCATGTCATCTGCCCTCTCTGACCCCAAAATGGTTGTGTCACCTGCCCCCTCTGACGAGCTGATGGTCGTGTCACCTTCCCCCTCTGACATGCACATTGTCATGTCTCCTGATCCCTCTGATATGCACACGATCATGTCACCTGCCACTCTGACGTGCACATGGTCGTGTCACCTGCCCTCTCTGATGTGCACAT
>NW_008354270.1:0-2481 GCF_000622305.1 Nannospalax galili | reverse complement strand
CTGTGCACCGTGTTTGCATATTGAGCATGGTGACAACACAATGGATCATGGGAGTTACACAATTGTACATAGTGATGTCACAATGAGCTTGATGATGGCGCAATGGAACATTTTGAAGTCAATATAACATTGTGATGGCCCTTTGGAACTATGTAATAACATATGGGGCTATAGTTTTGGCATATTTCAGGATTGTGATGTCACACTGGAGCATTGGGATGTCATAGTGGAACATTGGGAAGTAATACTGCAACATTGTGATGGCACATTGGAGCAATATGATGGCATATATGGCGGTAGTGTGAAGTCATATTGTAACACTGTGATGGCACATTGGAGCAATATGATGGCATATATGGCGGTAGTGTGAAGTCATATTGTAACACTGTGATGGCACATTGGAGCAATATGATGGCATATATGGCGGTAGTGTGAAGTCATATTGTAACACTGTGATGGCACATTGGAGCAATATGATGGCATATATGGCGGTAGTGTGAAGTCATATTGTAACACTGTGATGGCACATTGGAGCAATATGATGGCATATATGGCGGTAGTGTGAAGTCATATTGTAACACTGTGATGGCACATTGGAGCAATATGATGGCATATATGGCGGTAGTGTGAAGTCATATTGTAACACTGTGATGGCACATTGGAGCAATATGATGGCATATATGGCGGTAGTGTGAAGTCATATTGTAACACTGTGATGGCACATTGGAGCAATATGATGGCATATATGGCGGTAGTGTGAAGTCATATTGTAACACTGTGATGGCACATTGGAGCAATATGATGGCATATATGGCGGTAGTGTGAAGTCATATTGTAACACTGTGATGGCACATTGGAGCAATATGATGGCATATATGGCGGTAGTGTGAAGTCATATTGTAACACTGTGATGGCACATTGGAGCAATATGATGGCATATATGGCGGTAGTGTGAAGTCATATTGTAACACTGTGATGGCACATTGGAGCAATATGATGGCATATATGGCGGTAGTGTGAAGTCATATTGTAACACTGTGATGGCACATTGGAGCAATATGATGGCATATATGGCGGTAGTGTGAAGTCATATTGTAACACTGTGATGGCACATTGGAGCAATATGATGGCATATATGGCGGTAGTGTGAAGTCATATTGTAACACTGTGATGGCACATTGGAGCAATATGATGGCATATATGGCGGTAGTGTGAAGTCATATTGTAACACTGTGATGGCACATTGGAGCAATATGATGGCATATATGGCGGTAGTGTGAAGTCATATTGTAACACTGTGATGGCACATTGGAGCAATATGATGGCATATATGGCGGTAGTGTGAAGTCATATTGTAACACTGTGATGGCACATTGGAGCAATATGATGGCATATATGGCGGTAGTGTGAAGTCATATTGTAACACTGTGATGGCACATTGGAGCAATATGATGGCATATATGGCGGTAGTGTGAAGTCATATTGTAACACTGTGATGGCACATTGGAGCAATATGATGGCATATATGGCGGTAGTGTGAAGTCATATTGTAACACTGTGATGGCACATTGGAGCAATATGATGGCATATATGGCGGTAGTGTGAAGTCATATTGTAACACTGTGATGGCACATTGGAGCAATATGATGGCATATATGGCGGTAGTGTGAAGTCATATTGTAACACTGTGATGGCACATTGGAGCAATATGATGGCATATATGGCGGTAGTGTGAAGTCATATTGTAACACTGTGATGGCACATTGGAGCAATATGATGGCATATATGGCGGTAGTGTGAAGTCATATTGTAACACTGTGATGGCACATTGGAGCAATATGATGGCATATATGGCGGTAGTGTGAAGTCATATTGTAACACTGTGATGGCACATTGGA
Organism: Nannospalax galili; assembly: GCF_000622305.1. NCBI lineage: Eukaryota > Metazoa > Chordata > Mammalia > Rodentia > Spalacidae > Nannospalax > Nannospalax galili. The sequence goes on along the minus strand of NW_008354270.1, from coordinate 583 downwards.
GCAATATGATGGCATATATGGCGGTAGTGTGAAGTCATATTGTAACACTGTGATGGCACATTGGAGCAATATGATGGCATATATGGCGGTAGTGTGAAGTCATATTGTAACACTGTGATGGCACATTGGAGCAATATGATGGCATATATGGCGGTAGTGTGAAGTCATATTGTAACACTGTGATGGCACATTGGAGCAATATGATGGCATATATGGCGGTAGTGTGAAGTCATATTGTAACACTGTGATGGCACATTGGAGCAATATGATGGCATATATGGCGGTAGTGTGAAGTCATATTGTAACACTGTGATGGCACATTGGAGCAATATGATGGCATATATGGCGGTAGTGTGAAGTCATATTGTAACACTGTGATGGCACATTGTAGCAATAAAATGGCACAGTTGGCTATAGTGTTGGCACATTGGAGCATTGTGATGTCACATTGGATCATTGTGATGTCAAATTGGGTGATTATGAGGGGATATTGACCACGTGTTTGCATATGGTCATGATATGAAAACAGTGAATCATTGTAATGACACACTGGCCGATTGTGAATGCACAATGACGTGTGTTG
>NW_008354269.1:3469-5101 GCF_000622305.1 Nannospalax galili | reverse complement strand
GGCCTTGGTTTAGTGGTAGGGCTAAGATAGGGCCTGGGTTCATTTTAGGGTAAGGATTATGGCTACTGTTAGGGTTGGGGCTAGATTAGAAAGGGCTAGAGTTAGGGTTAGACCTAGGGCTTGGATTAGCAATGTGATGAAAGCCAGGGATAGAATTAGGCATAGGGATAGGGATAGGTTTAAGACTAGAGTTTGATCTAGGATTAGGGCTAGGTTAAGGGTAAGTTTAGGACTAGTACTAGGGTTAGGCCTAATATTAAGGCTACAGCTAGAGCTAGGGTTAGGTCTAGCTTTAGGGATACAGCTAAGGCTAGGTTGAGAGCTAGGTTTAGGATTATGACTAGGATTATTGTTAAGGTTACGACTATGTCTAGGCCTAGGGTTAGTTCTAGGGTCAGGGACAGGCTACAGCTAGGTTTGGGATTAAGATTAGGGCTAGGACTATGGATATTGCTAGGACTAGGGTTAGGGCCTGGGCTAGAACTATGGCTAGGGTTAGGTATCGAGTAAGGGCTAGGGTAGATGTAGGTTTAGGGTCAGATTTACGATAACTGTTAGAGCTGTGGTAGGGTAAGGTTTAGTTTAGGCCTAGTTTTAGTATTAGGATTAGGCTTAGGTTTACTATTAGATTTAGGGCTAAGGATATGGCTAGGGCAAGGGCTATGTTTAGGATTATGGCTTGAGTTATAGCTAGGGTTAGGGCTAGGGCTAGGGCTAGAGGTATACCTAGGTTTAGGGAAAGGCTAGGGTTAGGGTATCCAGGGGTTACAGCTAGGTCTAGGTCTAGGGTTAGAGCTAAGACTATGTTTATGGTTATGATTAGGCCTAGGGCTAGGATTCCGCTTAGTTTTAGGGTTGGGGTTATTTAGGGTGAGGGCTGGGTTTAGGGCTATAGATAGTGCTAGGTTTAGGGCTAGATTTTGGCCTAGATTAAGATTAAATTAACATCTTGTCTAGGGGCTAGGACTAGGGTTAGGGCTAGTGCTAGGGCCCTGGTTAGAGCTTGGTTTAATGCTAGGGTAGGGACTACGGTTAAGTTTTGGGATTTGGCTAACTCTAGAGCTAGGACTTAGGCCTAGCTAGGGTTAAGCCTAGGTTTAGGGATAAGACTAGGATGGACTAGAGTTAGGTTTAGGGTTAGGTAAGGGCTACAGTTAGGGGATAGGGCTTGGTTTAGTGCTAGGACAAGGGATAAGTTTAGGGATAGTGCTGGAATTACAGCTAGGGATAGGGCCTGGGGTGGTACTAGGGTTAGGATGAGGTTTATTGTTAGTGTTAGGGCTAGGTTTATGGTTAGGGTTAGAGTGAGGGTTAGGCCTAGGCTTAGGGCTATTGCTATGACCTAAAGTAGGACTATGGTTTTTGTTAGAGGTGGGGTTAGAGCTAGTGCTAGGTCTAGGTCTAGGTCTAATTTGGGCTCTAAGGCAAGGTCTAGGGTTATGTTTAGGTCTATGGCTCTGGTTTGGATTATGGACTTGGTAAGGCCTATTGTTTTTGCTAAGGTTCAGATACAGCTAGGAGAAGGTTAGGGCTACATTTAGAGCTTAAGTTATGGTTAGGTATAGGGTAATGGTTTTGTCTCAGTTTATGGGTTTGGCTAGGGAAATATTTAGGTCTAAGGTTAGCCACAGG
>NW_008354269.1:0-2839 GCF_000622305.1 Nannospalax galili | reverse complement strand
GTGGGTCTTGGGTTAGGACTAGGTTTAGGATTAGGGTTAGGGCTTGATCTAGGCCTAAGGCTAGGACTAGGACTGGGGTTAGGACTAAGGTTACACTTAGGGTTACAGTTGGATTCAGTGCCAGGTTTAGGGCTAGGACTAGGGCGTCTATTAGGTATATGGTTAGTGCTAGGGCTAGACTTAGGCCTAGGGATAAGTGTATGTTTAGGGATAGATTTAGGTCTAAAGTTAGGGCTGGGAGAAGGTTAGGCATAGGTTCCATTTGTCACTGCTTTTACTTAATGATTACTACAGTTCTATCTAAGCATTGAGTACAAAGTATAAGAAATATTTAGAACTGCTATCTGTACCACACAATTCATGTCACTATTAAGGAAGACAGTTTTGCCAAGTGGGTCTTTCAAAATATTAGAGAAGATGACAAAACAACCCAGTTTATAACTGTTTCCTTTGCATTGGTATACAATATAGTTCTATTGTAGCGCTGAGTATAAAGGAAATAAAATGGAGAAAATGACTGTGACTATTACACCTTCCTCCTTACTTAAAGGAAGAAAGCTGCAAATACCAGTTCAATCAAGGTGTTACAAAAAATAACCTCAATTCAGTGTGTAACTGTTTGCTTTCCTTTAGTAAACAATATAGTTGTGTGTAAGCATTGAGATCAAAGAAAATGAAGTCAAAGCAATGACTGTGTATCACATATACCTCTTCACTTCATAGGTCAAATGCTGGGCCAAACAGTTCAATCAAGGTGTTACAGAAGATGGCATGTTACCTAAGTGTGCAACTGATTACTTTCTCTTAGTGAACATTATAGTTCTACCTAAGGATTGAGTACAAAGAAAATGACATGGAAGAAATATCTGTCTGTATTGCATATTTCTTTACTCATCTAAGGATGAACGCTATCCCAAGTAGTTCAATCATGGTGTTAAGAAGGTAACAAGTCACCTGAGCTTGTAACTGTTTGCTTTCCCTTGGAAAACACTATAGTTCTAGTTAAGCACCAAGTACAATGGAAGTGAAATGGAAAAAAATGGATGTTTGTATCTAGACATAGCCTCAAACCATATCCTCACCTTCCCTAATGTTAGCCTTAATTCTATTCTTAACTATAGCACTAAGCATACCTATAACCATAGACCTAACTCTAACCCTTGTCTTAGACCTGGCCCTACCACTAGCCCTAAACCTATACCTAAACCTAATCTTAGCCCTAGCCCTAGCCATAGCCATAGCTATAGCCCAACCTTAACCCTAACCTTAAGCCAAACCCTAAGAATACACCTTATCCTAACCCAAGTCCTAGCCTAGGCCTTATCCCTATCCCTAGTCCTATTTCTAACCCTAGCCTTAACTCTAGTCCTAGGTGTAACCCTAGAAATATCCCTGGACTTAGCCAAATCCTTAATCCTAACACAAGCCCTCACTCTATCACTTAATTAAGCCCAAACCATTATCCTAACTGTAGCCTAACCCTAACCATAGCCATAGCCTAACCCCAGCCCTAGACATGACCCTAAACCTAACCCTATCCTTAAACCTAAACCCAGCACTAATCATAGCACTATCCCTAGCCCTAACCCATTCCTCACTGTAACCATAACCCTAACCCTAAAACTACCTGTAAACCTAATTGTAGCCCTAACCCTAACTCTTTTCCTTGCCCTAGCCCTAGACTAGCCCTAGCCATAATGCCTGCCCTAGCCATAATCCTAGCTCTAACCCTAGCCCTGACCCTAAGCCTTACCCTATTCCTAGCATTCAACCTAATCCTAAATCTAAATCCACCCCTAGCCAAGCTCTAGCCCTAACTCTAACCTTAAGCTTAACCGTACACTTAGAACTAACACAGGCCATAGTCCTAACCCGAACCTTAGCCCTAATTCTAATACTATCTGTAGACCTACCCATATCTCTAACCCTAACCTATCACTACTCCTAACAATAACCCTTACATAATTCTAGTCCTAACACTAATCCCTAAATTTAGGCCTAAACCTAGCCCTAGTCTTCAAGCCAGCCAAAACCATAAGCCTAACATCAGCCCTCACACTACCCTAAACCAATATCTAAACCTATCCCTAATCCTAGTCCTAGGGTTAGTCAAAACCCTAAGCCTAACCTTAAACCTCATGCGAGCCCTAATCCAAGCCCTAATTACAGCCCTAGTACTAGCCCTAACCCTAGCCTTTACTTGACCCTAACCTAACCCTAAACCTAGGCCTAACCTAGCTCTAAACCTAGTGTTACCATATCCCTAAACTTAGCCCTTACCCTAGCCATAATCTTAAACCTAATACTAACCAGAACTCTAGCCCTAGCCCTAAAGCTAAACATAAACCTAGTCCTAGCCCTAACTGTAACCCCTGCAAGCCTAGCTCTAAACTCTAACCCTAATCCTAACATATGCCCTAATTCTAACACTCACCCTAACCCTAACTCTAACTCTAAACCTAACCATAGCCCTAAATCTCACCCTAGACTTAGCCCTAGCAATAGTTGTAGTCCTACTCCTAACTGACACTCAGACCACATTTAGACCTAATCCTAGCCCTAAACAAAGCCATAGACCTTGGCTTAACCCTTGACTTAGCCCTAACCCTAGCACTAAATCTAGCCCTAGCCCTAATTTAGTCCTAACCCTAACCCTAAACCTAGTATTAGACCTAATCTTGGAACTAATCCTAGGCCTAGTCCTAGCTATTATCCTACCTCTAAACTTCCCCTTACCCTGCCATAGCCCAAGCCCTAGAATTATCCTCACATTTGCCTAATCCTAGCCCTAAACCTAGCCTTAACCTTATCACTAAGCATAGCCATATCTAGGCCTAAC
>NW_008354268.1:753-2911 GCF_000622305.1 Nannospalax galili | reverse complement strand
CAAGGAACAGGATCTAAAGCCAGGCAGCACTCCAAAGATGATGCAGTACACACCTCTATGTAGTGAGATTTATTTATAACCGGAAACACAGGAATTACACAAAAATACCTGAATTGTGAAATTTAGGATTTGCCTTATATAGGCACTTTGACAGCGTTCGGCCTGGGTTTGGCTGAAGCCCAGCTGCTCGGCTACCAGGGCATGCATACACACGCTCTCGGTAGTTTATAACCTGCTTGCATCTCAAGGTAAAGGCAGGTCACTTTGGAACCCATCTTAAAGTATGAATGCCAGTTAGGCCAAACTTATTTATTCAACCGAACCAAAGAAACTAAAGCAGGGTGGGAAACGAGACACAACTTCTGAGCTTCCCAGGTCTGTGCGCAGGGGCAGGAGCCGAGCTGCGGTGCGACGAGGATGCCAGCCTTCCCAGAGGCCGGGGTTCCGCGCCCACGTGGCTCGGCCCGCACCAGCCGGTGAACGTCCCGCTCAAAGTCCAAGGGCGGAGGCCGGGCTCCGGGGCCTGAAGCCTAGCGAGCTCCGGCTCACACCGCAGGACTCAGGCACGTGGCTGCCGGCCGCAGTTTCCGTCCAGCTCCTCAGACTCAACTCCATACCCTGCCTCGCGTGTCGCCGCCCAGACACTGTGGCAGAGGACGGGTGGGGAAACCGGAAGCCAAGATGGCGACGTCCCTCCCTCCTCTCGCGAGTGGCGAGAAAGGAAGGAGGCGAGGCGAGCGGCGGAGACTCACCAATGGGAGGGCGGGCCGTGCGTGACTGACGGCTCCGGCGGCCTCTCCGCAGGCCCCGCCCCGGTAGCTGGGCTTGCTGCCGCCTGCGGCGCCCGCTGCGCTCTCTCCGCCTTCTCTCCCCTCCCCTCCCCTCCCCGCCCGGCTCTTCTCTTCCCATCTGAGGTGGCAGCGGGCCTCGCCTCCTCGGCAGCTCGTTTTTCCTCTCCTCGGGTCTTTCCTTTCCCCCGCGGCCCAGAAAGGCCTGAGTCCTCGCTCCCCTTCTCCCTACGGTGGCCGCAGAGTCCCTGCGCTCGCTCCTTCCCGCACCATGAATGAGGAATACGACGTGATCGTGCTGGGCACCGGCCTGACGGTGAGCCGCGGCGGCCGGCGGGTGCAGGGCGGGCCGGGAGGAAGGGAGGGACGCGGCCGGCGGCGTGCTGGGCCCCGTCGGTGCCGGTGGCGGCCGGAGGCTGGGTTCCTGCTGTGGACTCTGGAAGGCCCCGCACCCGAGGCCAAACCGCCGGTGTCTGCGTCCCCGCGGGGCGGTCCTCGGAGCTGGGATGGAAGCTGGAGGGGGCTGCACTGATTGAGGGCGCTAGGCGTCAGGAAAAACCAGGAAACGGACCCCGCGTCCGGGAGGCCGGCGGGTTGGGCAGCAGGTGCGAACCTAGCGCTGCTCCCTCCCGCAGGAAGGAAGAGGAAAGGGAAAACTGCCGGCCTGCGGGCTGCGGGCTGCGGGCGCCGCACTTCCCCTTCGCTCTCTGACCTTTCGGGTGGGAAGCCCTGCAGCCCTGCGGAGGCGGAGGAGCCTCCGGGCTGCTCCTGGCTTAGGCAGGCTGGAAAAGCCACGCAGCTTTCCTGGCCGATCATTGGATAATTCCTGATTAGTAACGTCTTAGTTCCATCAACTTAAGCTTTTAGAGAAAATAATGAAACGAGCTTTGAAAAAAAAAAAAATCCCACCCCTTTCCTAATACGCTTCATTGATTCTTTAACCCCGGTCTCCTGCGTCACACTTACTGAGCCTCTGTAGAATGGGGAATGAGTTTTCTCAAAGCTTGTCTACCAAATGCTGGCTTGGCCATATTTTCCTTTAACTTGGTTTCCACGATTTCTTCTGGGTGTTTTTCTTAAATGAATTGGGAATGGAGCCCAAGTTCTTGCTGTGTTACACTTCCTTAAGGAAGTTAGAAGACGAATCAGAAATGAAGAATGCATATGCAATGTATAAATGAATGTAAGGCGTATCAAATACCATGGTGTATTTAGTCTGTCCCGAGATGTTTAGATAATTTGCAAATAATGCAGACAGGTTTTTTTTTTTATAATACCTCATTTCATAGTTTTTTTGTTTCTTTTTGTTTTTTCCTGATCTGTATTTATTGTCTCACCAGAAGACAAGGGTTTTGTCACATAAATGTGTA
>NW_008354268.1:0-491 GCF_000622305.1 Nannospalax galili | reverse complement strand
ACCACTGAGCCATCTCTCCAGCCCCAAGACCTTCAAGATTTTTATTCTACCAATTTTTCTTTTTAGGAAAAGGTTATTTTGTCTTTATAATGATTAATTATGGTTTCCAGAGAAGACTTACTTTGGCCAGTTCAGAAATAGACATGTGGCTGCCCACAGTCTATCAAATAGACTTGGCTGCTCATCTGGAAAGCCATCGTTTATTTTGAGTGTGGGGGATTTGATTGAATGTCTTTTTGATGATGAGTTGGGAAGAAATTCAAGGCTGCAGGTTGTTTTTTTTTAAAAGTCTTTTTGCGACAGGGTCTCCCTGTAGCCCCAGCTGGCCTGGAACTCAACTGTGTAGACTAGGCTGACCTCATTCTCACAGGTCTGCCTGCCTCTGCCTCCCCAGTGCTGGGACTAAAGGCATGTACCACCTGGCCCTGCTAGTTTTTTTAAAAAGTGCTTAATTGGGATTCCAAGTTTAGTAGTTTGTGCTGTATTTTGCC
>NW_008354267.1:0-287 GCF_000622305.1 Nannospalax galili | reverse complement strand
TTGAATATGTCAATGCTGTTGTAATGAAATGTTTCTTCTAATTATGTGGTTGTTAAATAAATAATTAAGAAAAAAGAAATTCTGACTTGAAAATTCACCCTATTTTGCCTTCTCCTGGTTCTCTGCCTAGAATTTGTGCCTAAATACTCACCTTTACTTCTCCTTCCCCTCCCCGGCCCACTGATATCTACCCTCCTCATAATGACTATTCCATGCCTTTTAAATTTTTTCAGGACAGAATCCATGAGTTGACCCAATGGCTAGTGAACCTGATGCTCTTAACCAAG
>NW_008354266.1:0-454 GCF_000622305.1 Nannospalax galili | reverse complement strand
TAATCATTTTAATGATCCCATGGAAATATGGACTACGTCCTAAGGAAATAAGTCTACATAGCAAAAATACTTTATTCACATTTATACAGTATTGCTAAAACAGTAAATACTGACCAATAGCAGATGATGTCGTGAAGTCTGGTCACTCTCAAGAGCACATAATAAATGGAGGGCAAGATAACATCTCTGTGGTGTTTTTTGCAGTCACTCTAGGGAGGGAAACAGAGGGAACTGATAGAGTCATGGGTGTTTTTCTAGACTTTTTTAGTATGTTGGAGTATTGTTTTAAAATGGAAGATCCAAACACGTAGCAATAAACATTCGATTTTAAGAGGAAAATCACGTGAAATATTTTTTCACACAAAGTCTAATAGAGAAGACAGAGTGGTCAGGTGCAGCTGAACAGAAGACTGACAGGCAGGAGACTGACAAGAGACTGTCTCTTGTGTTTTCA
>NW_008354265.1:0-327 GCF_000622305.1 Nannospalax galili | reverse complement strand
ACCCAGATGAGCAGATGCACACATACACAAGGCAAGTGAATAAAATTAATAGCATTATACCAAAAGGGCTCTCTAAATATATTAGTGAGCACAAGGCACAGAGGAATACAACAGATTGAAATAAGAGTCTAGCTGGAGGTACAGGAAAGGCTAAAACCCAAAAGAACTCTCAAACCAGAGGATGATCAGAGCAGGGTTTATAAAGCTTAAAATCACAATTACATCATGCCAGGGGCAAAACCAATATCCATGGTTACACCAGAGCAACATAGTTACACCAGACCAAGGGAAGGTCAGTTAACAAGAGGTTTTCAATTTACAAAAAGT
>NW_008354264.1:305-572 GCF_000622305.1 Nannospalax galili | reverse complement strand
CATCAAAGAAGCTTCCTTTGTGGTCAGAGACTATTACAGAGGTCCACAACTGGTCACACATAGAAATTAAATGTCTGTGAAATGCCCAAATCTAAATGACACATCTGCAATGGACCCTGCATACCTAAGACTCATAGAACATAGTGGAACAAGGACCGAGAGAATACTAATGCATCTCTCAGCTCTCATCAACAGAGTTCCCTCATGAAACAGGGATGAGGGATCATTTCAGAAGACAGGAATGAAAAAATGTAAGAGCCAGGGGAG
>NW_008354264.1:0-266 GCF_000622305.1 Nannospalax galili | reverse complement strand
TATGAACTGACAGCATTGGCATCAGCATGCACAAGACCCATGCAAACTCAAGCAGACAAAAACCCAGTATAGAACTGTTAAAAGGGGCAGCAGGCCCCAATCTTAGCCAAAGAACTATTGGACAACTAGTTACCACTGGGTGAGGAAGAACTGATCTTAAGGGAGGGACTCTTGATAAGCTGACTAGACCCTAGTGGATGAACTTTCACTGAGGAACATCAGGGGACATTAACTTGACTTGATAGACCTTAACATAAATGATAGAA
>NW_008354263.1:0-432 GCF_000622305.1 Nannospalax galili | reverse complement strand
ACACATGCCACAGTGTATGTGTGGTCAGAGCACAGCTTGTGAGTGTTGGTTGTCTTCTGCCATGTGGGTCCCAGAGATCTAACTCAGGTCATCAGACTTGACAGCAAGTACCTGTTCTGACTGAGCTATCTTGCTTAACAGGCCTTGCTATTTTCTTGATGAATGAAGTCCTTCCTTAGTCATTTTAAGCATACTTTCGTACCATTCCATTGTTCTAAGTTTCTGGAAGTCTAATTCTGTTTTCTTGGGTCTGGATCAAGGAAAATTGTTTTCTTGCATTATGTTTAAAGAGGAATTCATTTGTAATAGGTTTCCTCTCTCTTCCTTCTTCTCTTCCCTCTCCTCTCTCCCCCTCTGTGGCCCTAGTTGTAGAAGTTCCCTTCAAAGTAATTCTGCCCCTCCTTTTGTCTGGACCCAGGGATAGCAACAGCA
>NW_008354262.1:0-486 GCF_000622305.1 Nannospalax galili | reverse complement strand
TCCGCCTTGTGCGATGATTTTTGTCAGGTTTCAGACATTTTCTACGAACGTTGTTCACATGCACTTCCTACCTGTACTCGTTCCCCTTTTCTCTGTTTTTCTCATGTTAGCACAGTGCAGACTGTCTCCCGAGTCCCAGGGGCCTCCTCAGTATTTTTTCATGAGTTTATTTCAGTTTCTTAAACTTATTCGAATTCAACTATCGTGAAATTTGTTGATTCTTTATTCAACCTTAGGGAATGTTTTTTGAGTCACATCGAATGACTCTCAGTGCAATGTTTGTACTGGTCAGGTCTAAACTTCCTGCTTTTAATGTTCTTTTTACACTTTAGCTATAGGGTCTATTTGCTGAACTCAGGATTCAAACTCTTTGAGCACAGTCCAGGGCCAACAAACCATGTTGAGCCTAGAGGATCTGACAGGAGAGTGAATCAATCATCCAAGACTCCAGGAACCAGTTAAGATGCCCCAGGGTCCCCAGCTTCC
>NW_008354261.1:0-368 GCF_000622305.1 Nannospalax galili | reverse complement strand
TTCACGGATGCAGAGACCTAGATGTGTACTAGAAAGTGCCGGGAAGGGAGGATACATCTGCTCCTTTGTCCAACCATGACGAACACAGCATGACTGCCTCCATCTGTTGAACACCTTCTGCACACCAGGTCCTGTGCTACAATTCCTATCTAGTTAACATTATCTTCCCTGTATGGAGGAGGAACAGTGTTAGAGTATTGAAATAACTTGTCCAACTCTATACAGCTAATAAATCCAGGCCTGGATTCTATTTGGTTTTCAAACTGGTTTGCTGGTTGCTCCACTATTGAAGATGCAGGGGGAACTGATGGGCTGTAGAGAAAAATCTCAGGACTCACCATGGTCAGGTCAGAACCCTCTCATCCCTG
>NW_008354260.1:1088-1288 GCF_000622305.1 Nannospalax galili | reverse complement strand
TTTGCCAAAGCCTGAGAAGCCTAAGACCACTTATCAAAACTGTAAGAATGTGTGTATCAAGACTGTTTAACAATAGAGTGCTCCATGAACAGTATCAAAGTCAATAAGTGTATTTTATGAATTATTTGTGGAAGAACATTAGTAAAATTTCTGAGCCTTAAAATTCTAAAGTGAGTTTAAGATGAGATTTCTGCATTGTA
>NW_008354260.1:0-854 GCF_000622305.1 Nannospalax galili | reverse complement strand
TTATACTTGTGTTTGTATTCTCTGACATAATTCTTTCAAAAGCTTTGCTTTTTTGGTCAATATTTGGAAATAAACATAACAATTTCTCTCTTCAAGAAGCTGTCCTGTCATAAACTAATTTGTTCTAAAAAAAAAAGTTTATATGACTCCTCCCAAAAAAGATGAAATTCCAGGAAAGGGTGACTTAAAAGCTGACTTGGTTCCAGGACAGCTGGAGCTACAGGGAGACCCTGTCTCAAAAAGACAAAAAAAAAGCTGACTCCGTGTCTGGAGAGATAGCTCAGTGCTTTAAAAGCCCTTGCTACTCTCCAAGAGGTTCCGGTTTCAGTTCCCAGCATCCGTATGGTGGTTAACAACCATTGAAACTCCACTTTCAGGGAATTCAATGCCCTCTTCTGGTCTCCATAGGTATTGCGCACATTAAATACATGCAGGCAAAACACTCAAAACATAAAATTTCGGAGTTGGAGAAATGGTTCAGCTGTTAAGCTCCCTGACTGCTCTTGTAGAGAGCCTGTGTTCAAGTCTCAGAATGCACGTGGCAGCTAATAACCATCCAAAACTCCAGTTCCAGGGGATCTGACACCGTCTTCTAACCTCTGCAGGCATTGCATGACACAGGGTGTGCTTACAAACATGCAGGCAATACACTCATGCACATAAAATAAAAATAATGAATAAAATATTCTTTTAAAAAGTGGGCTTGGAAAGCAGCTTAATTTCTCTGGAATGCTTCCTGATTTATAAGAAAGTACACAGCTCTAATCATTATTTTTAAAACCATGGTGCAGTTGTGAAATGAAAGATTTTGAGGATGAAGTTGTGATAGTTATATTTTTAAGGTTGTGAAAATA
>NW_008354259.1:0-296 GCF_000622305.1 Nannospalax galili | reverse complement strand
TGTATTTCAAGCAGTGTTAGGTATTCAGCCACCATGAGCAAGCTCACGGTGCAGGCAAGAACATGAATGTGATCACTTCCCTCTGAATTACTCCTTCCCCCTCTCCTTTTTTCTTTTCCTTTTCCCCCTACCTTCCTCCCTCCCTCCTTTCCTTCTTCTCTTTTGTGAGATAGGGTCTCCTGAACTCCCAGCTGGCCTAGAACTTACTATGTTGACCAGGCCGGCCTAGGTCTTACAAGAGATCGACCTGCCTCTGCCTCCTGAGTGCTGGGATCAAGTACAGGCATGTGCCACCA
>NW_008354258.1:0-306 GCF_000622305.1 Nannospalax galili | reverse complement strand
CTTCCTGTCTGGTTATTGGTCTGGGACTCCACAAACAATGAGAACTATTGCTATTCCTCTTGGTTACTCTCTAGAACTTGATGGTAAGACTATAGTGCTGAAGGCAACATACACACTGATCAGGTCATAAGGGAATTTAGGAGGTACTGACCTGGAGGCTTCCTCCATGATAAATATCTTTCATATGGCTGGGCGTCTGCTGGGGTAGAATGGACATCAATAGTCTTATCCAACTGTGAACCCCGTGAACTACAGTAATGATCAATCTGGCAAGATATACCCATTGATGCAATAGCAGCATGAATC
>NW_008354257.1:1122-2764 GCF_000622305.1 Nannospalax galili | reverse complement strand
ACACCCCGGGATCACAACCAAAAGGCTTTCCCTGCTCTGTGGCACTCCTCATGTGGAAAGACTCAGGCAGGGACACAGGAGAGCTCAAGCTCAGCACATATGTACAGCCTCAAAACTTGACACAAGATAGGCTTTTTGGTCAGGGGCAACCTGGAGGCAGAAATGAGGGCTTCCAAACAGAAATCAAAATAGAAATCTGAAGACTGAGACTAGAGCTTAGGGAAAACAGTCTGAGATTGGAGTCTCTCTCTTAACCACTGAGCTCAAATGGAGAACTAGGTGTGGCCAGCAGCAAAAAGGTATGACCCATTCTTTATATCCCCCACAAACCCTAAGACTCAGCTTTCAACCCAAGTGAGATAAAAACTAAGAAGTACTCACTATATTGGACAGCAATCCATTAAAAAGTCAACATTACAAGAGTGTATACTACTCCTCCAGAAGACCTGAGTTTGATTCCCAGCACCCACATCTGGTGGTTTATAACTACCTATAACTCCAGCTCCAGGGGATCCCATGTCTCTGGCCTCCATGGACTCTGGCACTCATGTACACCTATCTAACATAGACATACACACATACACATAAGTAGTATTTTTTTAAAAAATCACTACTTAAAAAAGTCAACTTGGGGGCTGGAGAGATGGCTCAGTGGTGAAGAGTACTAGCTGCTCTTGCCAAGGACCCAGGTTCAATTCCCAGGATCCACATGGTAGCTAACAACTATCTGTAACTCCAGTTCCAGAGGCTCCGACACCCTCTTCCGGCCTCCACAGACACTGTATGACATGGGTGCACTTACATACATGCAGGCAATACATTCATACACACAAAATAATAAGTAAAAAATATTTTTAAGGTCAACATTAAATTCTTAATCCAATTCATATTTTCAAACAATAGAATGAAATGAAGAAACACTTACTTCTTTGTCAGTTTTTAACAAACTTTCACTACCAGACACTGACGAGGTACCTAATGCCTGCCCAAGAGGACGGACCACTGCATTTGCCACCTCTCGCCCAACGCTCTCTGGATAGCTGTGCAGCACACTGGTATGGCCTTGATCATTCTGAATCACCAAATGCAGTGACCGCCACTCAGAGTACATTGTGCCGCTAAAGTGCTATCCAAATGACACCTGAAAAGACAAAACACGTGCATGTCAAATTATGCCACTGCAAATTCATTTTTTAAAGGAAAAGATTTACACTAGGTGGCATAATAAAGTGGACTACAAACACAATGATTCCAGAAAACACAGCAAACCAGGAAGAAAAAAAAAATCTATCTAGGAGGGCTGGAGAAATGGCTCAGCAGTTAAGAGCACTTGTTGCTCTTCCAAAGGACTGGAGTTCAGTTTCCAACATCCATGCAAGGCAGCTCACAGAAGCCTGTAACTACAGTTCCAGGGGATCCAACAGTCTCTTTTGGCCTCTGAAATCCCATGAACATACCCCATACGCAAACACACATAAGTACACATAATCTAAAATAAAAATAAATTCTAAAAAAAGTATCTAGATGTTCTTAGTATTTTAAAATAGTCTCATAGTTACAGGGCAGACCTGTAAGACCCTGAGAAGCAGCTGTCCGACCACTTGCCCTAAAGAGTCCCCCTGCTTCAGTGAGTTCAAGGCAG
>NW_008354257.1:0-844 GCF_000622305.1 Nannospalax galili | reverse complement strand
AAAAAAAAAAAATCAAAGATCTCTCAGAGGCTTGGAAGCAAAACCGAAGAAGATATTCATTATGCAAAGAAATGAAAAGATCAGATCTGGGACCCCATAGCCTGAGGAACTCTCTCCCTTCAAAGGTCAGAACAGAAAACAAATGGGAGGATGGAGTGCCCTCAGGTGCTAAGGGAGGCTTATATGTAGTCTCTTAGATTTTTCTACAATAAAATCTTCACACTGAAGGTTTTTAAAAATATTTTTATTTATTATTTTTATTTTATGTGTATGCATGCATCGCCTGCACTTATATAAATGTACCCATGTCGTGCAATGCCCATGGAGAACAGAAGAGGCTGTCAGATCCCCTGGAGCTGGAGTTAGGACAGTTGTTAGCTGCCATGTAAGTGCCGGGATTCAAATCTGGGTCCTTTGCAAGAGCAGCCAGTGTTCTTAACCGCTGAGTCATCTCTTCAGCCCCAACACACTTAAGTTTTATACTCATCTGGAATTTACTTCTATAAATGATGTAAGAAAGGTTCAGTCTTCTGGACTACAGTTCGGTGAACCAATATCATCTATTAAAAATACACTAGTATCACACTAAACTGAAAATAACAATTTTGTCATATACTAGAATGTATTGTTTATGCCAATGACATAATCATTTAATTTCTGTAGTTTTTAAACAATTGATATATTTATTTTTATTTTATATGCATAAGTGTTTTGCCTGCACATGTACAACATGCATACAATACCTGCAGAGGCCAAAAGACGGTGCTGGATCCCCTGAAACTGGAGTTAAGGGCAGTTGTTCGCCACCATGTGGGTGCTAGGAACCAAACCCAAGTCCTCTGCA
>NW_008354256.1:0-518 GCF_000622305.1 Nannospalax galili | reverse complement strand
CAGTGCTCCAAAAGTCACAACAGAAATTGAGAAGGAAGACAAACTTATTTCGGGTAAATTAAAAAAGTATATTTTATTATTTTTATTTTGTGTGTATGAATGTATTGCCTGCATGTGTAAGTGCACCCCTGTAGTGCAATGCCCACGGAAGTCAGAAGAGGGTGTTGGATCCCCTGGAAATGGAGTTACAGATTTACAGATGGTTGTTAGCCATATGGGTGCTGGGAATTGAAACTCGGTGCCCTGCAAGAGCAGCCAGTGCTCTTAACTACTGAGCAATCTCTCCAGCCCCTCAGGTAAGTTCTTTAAATTCTTGAGAGTCATACTTACACTGCGCAAGACATTGTTTTTGTTATTTTCTTTTGGTTTATCTCTAAGACCAAATTTAAATGTAATAGTATTCCTTGTTATACAATAAGAAGAAGAAGAAATCACATTTTTTTATTATTTGAAAGGTAAATGTTTCAGTTTCTCTTAACGTTTCTTTTTCATGAGTGTCCTCACACACCAGCAGTGCA
>NW_008354255.1:2052-2913 GCF_000622305.1 Nannospalax galili | reverse complement strand
AATGGAGGTCAGAGAGACAAAGGCTGTAGAGGTTGTGAATGCAGCCCCTGCGTCTCATTGACAAATGCGTAGGAACAGACTAGTTTCAGCATTTTGTGAATGTCACAGAACTGGTGAATAAATCTCTCCCCACAGTGAGGAGTTGAGAAGGTAACAGTTGTGTGCATGATCCTAGAGAGGCCTCCTGCCACCCACACAACCATCAATGCACAACTGTAGACACCTGGATCCAAACTGTTGTCCACTGCAGTGGCCAACGGATGACACCTATCTGTCATAAGACATCATTGTGAGGATGGCCACTTCTGATGGGGCCAGAGCTATGAAGAAGGAAACCTGCAGCACACACTGACCAAGTGATACACAGCCATTGTCCAAGAGGGAGTTTGCAATGGACTGTGGGATAGTGACAGAGATGAACAAAAGTCCAGAAGAGAGAGGTGTTTCAGGAAGGAATACATGGGTGAGTGCAGGTGATGGTCTAGGATGATGATGGTGACGATGAGCCAGCAGGTGTGTCACCAAAAAGAGCATGGCATGTAAAATCTGAACCTAATGCTTGCCAGAGAAGCCCATGAGATAGAATCCTGTATTGGAGGTCACATTCATCATGGTCACTGTGTTTGGGAAAGAATGTATGATAGAAACCCTAAGTGTGATCAACAATTGTCTGGAGTGGAGCCAAGTTATTAAACTGAGAAAAAACTGAATGAATTGATGGGAATTATTTTACTTTCAATAAAACCATTGAAAATGAGGTTGATATAGTGATGTCATTTCTTCTACATATATCTTAGCATTGAAATGAAAAGCTGCAGTCTCTTCTCTGGACCAGAGAAAAGGGAGCTACTAATAAGACCT
>NW_008354255.1:0-860 GCF_000622305.1 Nannospalax galili | reverse complement strand
ATGCTTTCCCTACTCTCCCAGTGAGAACTCCCAGTCTCACTATTGTTTTCAACCCAATGTTTGGCTTAATCTGTTACAAACACTGGGTGGTAGTGTTTGAATTTGAAACAAGAGATGAATGTATTGTAGCAACCAAGTCATGTTTTAAGAATTGTCACTGGCTTGGAAATTACAAGTTCCATCTCTTCCCTAGCTCTACTACATTTTATCAGTGGAATTTAAGGAAAAAAATCATCTCTTAAATTTCTACAGAAAGGATTCCTCCATCGGAGAAATTCTGAGGGAAAAAATCTTAATTTGGCGGCACACACACACACACACACACACACACACATACACATGAAGATACACATGCACACATAGTCACATAAATATACACAAAACATGTTCACAAACACTCAGACACACTCAAAGAAACATACACACACACACAGGCACAGAGAACCATACACACAAACATTCACACAAAGCCCCATCCAAACGTTCACAGAGACACACAAAGAAGCATGCACAAACAAGCACACAAACATGTACAAACTAACTGAACACACATAATCAAACATACATATACACACAAATATACATACGTGTATACACAAAAATATACATACATACACACAGGCTCATATGCATGCACAAACACATATACAAACACACAACCATACTCACAAACATACACAAACACATTTACATACACAAAAATACCCACATACATACAAATATGCACACACATGTACATATACATTTGTATATGAATACTCATGCATACTTACAAAAATACACAAATCCTTGTAAGTGTGACTTAAAGAAGCTGAGTGAGCTGCTTTTCTGTATATTATGCATCTCTACTAGGCTGTAGG
>NW_008354254.1:0-286 GCF_000622305.1 Nannospalax galili | reverse complement strand
AAAGGCCCAGTATCATTGCATTCTTGCCCATGTAACAGGTGGTGGTTTCTCGTTTTCCTCTAGTATGTGATCTTGCTCTGCTGGTTTATGAGGTGCTACTTAACTTTGTACTGGCCTCATACTTCAGATTTAGGCTATGAATGTGTGCTAGCCTTAAGTTTGACATAAGGCTCATATTTTCAGACTGGTTTTTCTATATTCAGATTAGATGATGAGATTATTTTTTTAATGGTTAATGAAATCTGCTTCACCTTAGAGAAATATGGATATATTTATAGAGGATTCT
>NW_008354253.1:0-425 GCF_000622305.1 Nannospalax galili | reverse complement strand
TTGTCTTTTCTGGTTAGTTTCCATTTAAAGTCTATTTTGTCAGATATTAGGATTGCTGGGGCCCCAAGGCTAAGGATGGCACAGGTCTCAAACTTGGAATAGCGAACAGCGGGGGAGATGGAACGGTGAATGTGGCTTGAAGAGTCAAGGTGCAGAGGGCTGCGCTATAGACTTACCCCAAGAGGCCTGAGGATAGGAGTGCAGGCTAGGAGCTTCCCTTTTATTTTTATACCAGCCAGGATTTTTTTCTCTCTCTTTCTCTCTCTCTCTCTCTCTCTCTCCTCTCTCTCCCTCCCTCTCTCCCTGTCTAATCATACCAACTTTTCCCCAGTTAAAGTACCCCCTTATTCCTTATTTTACCTTGATAATACCTTTATCCTATGGTCCCTCCACTCTTGAACTCCTTTCTCTTTACCCCTGTTACT
>NW_008354252.1:0-1188 GCF_000622305.1 Nannospalax galili | reverse complement strand
CAGAGCTATAGTAATAAAAATAGCATGGTTCTGGCATTAAAGCAGATACATGATGAGTACAATATAATTGAAGACCCAGACTTAAACCCTCACATTTACAGCCACCTCGTGTTTTACAAAGAGCCACAAATACACTGGAGAAAAGACAGCATGTTCACTAATAGTTCTGGTCAACCTGGAGAGCCACATGTAGAAGAATGAAACTAGATCTCTATCTCTTACCAGGCACAAAACTTAACTCCTGATGGATCAAAGACCTCAACGTGAGTCCCGATATCCTGGATTAGAGGAGAAATTTGGGAATACACTGGAGCTTATAGGCACAGGACAGGACTTTCTGAACAGGACTCCTACAGTGCAAACATTAGTCCAACAACTGACAAGACGGGTTTTATGAAAGTCAAAAAGTTTCTCTACTGCAAAGAACACCATCATTTGATGAGAAAATAGAATGTGCATACTTATAGTGGAGAATCACTCCCACAGGAAGAGTGAAATCCTGCCATTGGTAGCTAACAGCATGGTGCTGGGGGACACTGTGTTAAGTAAGCCAGGCATAGAAAGCCAAACACTGCTGTTCTCTGTTGTGTGGATTCAGACTTGGTCTGAGCGCTGATAATGATTACTAGCTGCTGGGAAGGCTGGGGGGGGAGGAGTGGGGAAGCAAGGGATAGGTGGATAATGGTTTCCAAATTCAGTTTGGTGGAAAGCTAAGCACTAGTGTTCCAGCACTGTAGGGTGACTGTGTTTCATAGTGGCCTATTGTTTATTTCATTAAGATCAAGAAGACCAGAGACTGAAATAACAGATGGACACATACATGACCCTGCACACTGTGAAATTGTGCTGCAATATCACACTGGACTTCATCAAGATTTAAAATTATTATGTGTTAAGAGTTTTTTAAAATAATGAAATAATAAACACCACATGTTAATCCTCCATTTTTAGATACTAATATTAGAAACAGTGAAGTTGAAGATTTGACTTGAAATGAGGAAGAAACTGAGGAAGTTTTCATATTTTAATTCCTAAAATATGTGCTCTCAGAGACACAATGATGTCCAATAACTACACATTGAATAAACGAATGAAAAACTACAGACAAAAAAAGGTGAATTTTGTTTTAGTGCTAGAGAATGAACCTAGGGCCTCACACATACTAAGCAAGGATTCTACTACTGAGCT
>NW_008354251.1:0-893 GCF_000622305.1 Nannospalax galili | reverse complement strand
TATCTTCTGCAAGAGGAGTCACTGCTCTTAGCTGTTGAGCCAACTGTCCAGGCCCCAAATTTGCTTTTTATTGGAGGAACTGGATGTTTTTATTGGGGGGCTTGGGGTCCAGTGAGTCTAGAGCTCTCCATCAGGGAGAAGGGGCCTAGGTCCAAGGTGGGCAGATAGGGTCAAATTGGGCCAGCTCTGATTAGTTTAGATGAGTAAATGTGAGCCTTGGGGCTGTGTGAATGGGGCTGTTAACAAAGCAGGAGGATGGTGACCTGGTGGCAGAGTGTAACTTAGTCAGGAACTTGTTGGCAGCAGCAGCTAGAAGAGGCCTATGCCCCAGGATGTGGGACATGATTAGAGCTGTCAGTTCTAAGTAGCTATGCAGGTAAATGTGAGCCCTGTAGGTTTGGACATAAAGTAAATTTAATGAAAGAAAATAAAAATAATTCTAAAACACAGATGAGAACTACATCAAATACCGAGAGAGAAAGAGAGGGGGGGGAGAGAAAGAAAGAAGAGGAGGAAGACGGAGAGCAAAGAAGATGAGAAAAGAGAGAGAAGAGAATATAAGGTAATGGCATTTTTCAGAAACTGGAGTCTGCCGAGTGCTGGGGGCCATCACTTGAGGTTGTACTTTTTCTTTTCTAATTCAAGCCCGTGCTGACACTAGATTGTTCATGTGTCTATTTTCTGTCAGGCCTACACTCACTTTAGGACCTTCCCTTCTTTGTATAGCAGGATCCAGCTCCACTCATCTCACATATCTTTGCAGCCTATAGATCTGGTGATCAGTCACATACATCTTGGGGTAGCTAGTGTAAAGTGGCGTCTTTGGACTGTATTGGTGACTAGGGACACTGAAGTGGGCACTAAGGTATGTACTGGAGGACCCATCTCAATAC
>NW_008354250.1:4886-5411 GCF_000622305.1 Nannospalax galili | reverse complement strand
GCCTCCCAAGTGGTAAGATTACAGATGTGTTGCCATCTTCAGCCACTAATACGTAGATAGAATGTTTCATACTGTACAAAATACACGTATTCTTACCAGAAATCAAATGGTCCATTTTGTGGTTATTTTTGTTCATACAATGAATTTGATTAAAGAAGAGAATTTAAACTCTAGAAAACATTTTTAAAATCCTGGAAACATGGGACTGGAGAGATGGTTCAGTGGTTAAGAGCACTAACTGCTCTTGCAGAGGGCCCAGGTTCGATTCCCAGCACCCACATGGCAGCTAGCCACCCTCCATAACTCCAGTTCCAGGGGAATCTAATGCCCTCTTCTGACCTCCACAGCTTTGCACAACATGGGTGCACTCACATACTTGCAGGCAATACACTTGTACACATAAAAAAAAATACTAAATAAAATACATTTTTTTCTTGTCTTTTTGAGACAGGGTCTCCCTATAGCCCCAGCTGTCTTGGAACTCACTATGTAGACCGGGCTGGCCTTGAACTCACAAAGATCTGC
>NW_008354250.1:0-2023 GCF_000622305.1 Nannospalax galili | reverse complement strand
TGGTTCCACTCTTACGTCACCTCTGTATAAGTCAACTCTTTAAGTACCAAACCTCTTCAGTCTCTGCCCTGTCTTCTTTCTCTCTCCACCATAATTCCCATGAAAATAGTCATCAGAAGTGACTATTTGTGCTCACAGAGACCAACTTTCCACCTGATAGGTTAGTAATAAACATTCATAGTGTTACAGGTGCATCAGAGTTAAGCTTAGACCTGGATGCAATTGTAAGGAGCAAAGTAAAATACAAACCCCAATGTACTGAATTCTCAGTTGGTATCTCATTTTGTTATTTAACTGTCAGGCATCGTGGTACATGCCTCTACTCCTAGTACTTGGGCACCTGAGGCAGGAGAATGCCCAGTTCAAGGTCAGCCTGGGCTACATAGCAAGACTCCATCTTGACCACAATGGTTTAAAGCCTTAAAACCTACTAAACAAATCCAATGCAGTTTTACTAACAAGGCAGAATTTTGAGCACCATCATTAAAGATTTTAAATTTGCCTAAAATGATTTTGCTTCCAAAGGGTTTTTGTGGTTTTATCAGTTCATGTACATCGGAACTAATACTTATTTACATAGATAATGCTACTTCATTTGTTTTATGATGATCTAAGGAAATATGAGCTACTTAAAACATAAAGGCTGTCACGATTTCACTTAGATATTTAAAATACTTATTTTAAGTTATGTGTGTGTGTCTGCATGTGAATATACACGTGAGTGCCAGTGCCCATGGAGGTCAGAAGAAGGTGTTGGATCCACTGGAACTGGAGTTATAGGTGGTTGTGAGCTGCGTGGGTGTTGGGAACAAATTTCAGGTCCTCTGCAAGAACAGCACATGCTCTAAGCCACTGAGCCATCTCTCTAGTTCCACATAGACATTTTAATGTATGACAGTGTAATAAATTATGAAGGTGAAAGAGAAGTTTTATTCATTGAACTGCTGCCATTATGCTGTATTCTTTGCACACTAATTGCTAATAAGCAGTGAAGGTTAAGTTTGAGGCAATTTTAAGGTCTTGCTTCGTAATGCTAGTAGAATAACTCTCACTTAAATACTTTTGTAGAAGCGAGTAGTGCCTGAGATTAGCGTTCCATCAGCTGCAGCCTGGAAGTTTTATGCTAGTTTTTCTGTTGATTGTAATGATGATGTTTGAAAAAGCAAAAATTTCCAAAACTAATAACACAAAGATACTTATCTCACACAGTCTCACATATCTCCCTTAAAGATCCAAAGAGGAGCTCTGGGTACAGGAAGTGGAAGTTAGTCCCTTGTATTGTTGTTTTAAGGACTTGTGAATCATGGTGCTTGTAGGGGCTTAGAGCCAGAAGCCTGGATAGACAACATTAGCTCTATAGAGAGGAGAGCAGCTCTTCACTGAGCATCAGCTCTATGTAGAAGCTTTAGCTCTGCAGAGAGCGCAGTGGTGTACAGAAAGAGCTTTGGCTTTATGTAGTGCTAGGGATCCTACCCAGAAGCCCTTGGAGGCTTTGGTTCAAGCTCATACAGGGTCAGCTGTGACCAGTAATCATGCTTTTCTCATCTCCCAGTGCTCAAGTGTTTCCCATGTCTCTTTCTTGTAGCCCCAGCTGTCCTGGAACTCACTATGTAGACCAGGCTAGCCTGGAATTCACAGAAATCCGCCAGCCTCTGCCTCATGAGTGTTGGGATTAAAGGTGTGCACCACCAATGCCCAGCCTGCTTCTCTTTCTTTTTTATGTGGAAAAACTAAAACTGATATAAAACTTACATGAAAGAAAGTTCTCTTTTCTCTGAGCCAGTCTCTGTAACTGCCATAGATGCCTAAGGCCTTAGCTTGTGTGTGCAAAAAATACTGTTTTCTTTATAATCTCAAAATTCACTTAAGCAGAACTCCAATAAGTATGGGGGTCCACTGTTTTTCCTGTAGTCACATAGTGTTTGTGAGTGCATGTGTCTAGGGACCTGAAAAATGGTAATGGCCTCCACCAAGCTGTTGGTGGATGGTGTTGTCATCTAAGCCCACAGTATGATGCCCATGG
>NW_008354249.1:0-411 GCF_000622305.1 Nannospalax galili | reverse complement strand
TTTTTGACTTTGAGTCCATTTATATGATTAATGACGTTTATTGATTTGTGTATACTGAACCATCCCTACGTCTCTGGGATAAAGCCTACTTGATCATGGTGAATCATCTTTTTGATGTATATCTGTATGTGGTTTGCAATTATTTTGTTGAGAATTTTTGCATCTATTCATTAAGGGTATGGGTCTTCTTTTTTGGTTGTGTCTTTACCCGGTTTGGGTATTCGAGTGATGCTGGCTTCATAGAAGGAATTTAGGAGTTCTCCCTCTATTTCTATCATTTTGAATAATTTAAGTAGAATTGGTTGGAGATCTTCTTTAAATATCTGGTAGAATTCCAGTGTGCATACCCTCAGGTCATACATACAGCTCAGCAAAGCCTCAGTTATCTCTGTAAGTAAGCTCAATAAATTC
>NW_008354248.1:0-313 GCF_000622305.1 Nannospalax galili | reverse complement strand
TAACTGTTCCTTTGATCAGAATGAAGTGACCCTCCTTGTCTCTTCTGATTATTTTTACTTTAAAGTCTATTTTGTTAGATATTAGAATTGCAATCCCTGCTTGTTTCTTAGTTCCATTTGCTTGGAATATTCTTTTCCATCCTTTTACCTTAAGGTAGTGCCTGTCCTTGAAGGTGAGATGGGTTTCTTGCACACAGCAAAGAGATGGATTTTGTTTCTAAATCTTTTCGCTTGGCCTGTGTCTTTTGACTGGGAGTTCATTCCATTGATATTTAAGATTATTATTGAAAGGTGTGTATTGGTTGCTGTCATT
>NW_008354247.1:0-898 GCF_000622305.1 Nannospalax galili | reverse complement strand
TGGCCTCCACGGACACCCACACACATGTGGCATACACAGGCACACAATTATGCATATAGGTAAAATAAGGATAAAAATATTAAAAAATTTTATTTTTAAAAAGTCCTCAAAAATACATTATTAAAAGAAAGAGGGAAGTTTTTTAAAAAATTAATAACAACCACAAAAACATTTATCATAATAGATGACATGTATTCTGGGTTACAAAAAAAGAAACCAGTAGAGACTCTTATCAAGTTGCTAACTGGTTACCTTGGAGAATAAAATGGACCTAGCAGGAAGCCTTGGTTTTGGGGTTGTGAGCCTGAGCCTTTTTTAAAAAAATATTTCATTATTTTTATTTTATGTGCATGTGTGTATTGCCTGCATGTAGGTAAGTGCACCCGTGTCATGCAATGCCCGCAGAGGACAGAAGAGGCTGTCAGATCCCCTGGAACTGGAGTTACGGACAGTTGTTAGCTGCCTTGTGGGTGCTGGGATTTGAACCTGGGTCTTCTTGAACAGCCAGTGTTCTTAACCACTAAGCCATCTCTCCAGCCCCAAGCCTGAGCCTTTAACAGCTGCATCATTTCTCTAGCCCATAAACATTAATGTTTTAATCCTACGTATATGAAAATAATGGACCAACAGGAAATAATTTAAAATTTTTTAACTTGTAAAAAAAAAAAAAAAAAAGTATTTGCAAAGGCAAAATGAAAAGGAATGCAGAGGGAGATCTTTGTGATGCATGTGAAAAAGAATGACAGCCTTCAACTGCAAAGTGCTCCAGTAAATCACTTAAAACATATGTACTTGAGAGTAAAAAACAGGGGAGGGGTGAAAGAGTCAAACAGGAATTTCACAGAGAAGAGAATATATTAATTGATAAAACAGGCAAAACAAACTTAAAAGATGCTAA
>NW_008354246.1:587-831 GCF_000622305.1 Nannospalax galili | reverse complement strand
ATCTGCACGTCAGAGTGGCAGGTGGCACAACCATCTGCACGTCAGAGGGAGGAGGTGACAAGACCATCTGAAAGTCAGGTGAGCAGGTGACACGGCCATCTGCACGTCAGAGGGGGCATGTGATTCCACCATCTGCACGTCAGAGGGGGCAGCTGACACGACCATATGCACGTCAGTGGAGGCAGGTGTCTTGACCTTCAGCACATAAGAGGGGGCAGGGGACAAGACCGGGTGCATTTCAGAG
>NW_008354246.1:0-391 GCF_000622305.1 Nannospalax galili | reverse complement strand
GACCATGTGCACGTCAGAGGGGGCAGGTCACATGACCGTCTACACGTCAGAGGGTCAGTTGACACGACCATTTTATGCCACAGAGGGCTGGTGACACGACCATGTGCAAGTCAAAGATAGCATGTTACATGACCATGTGCATGTCAGAGAGGGCAGGTGAAACCACCATGTGCACATCACAGAGGGCAGGTGACACGACCATCTGCACATCAGAGTTGGCATGTGACAAGACCATGTGAACGTCAGAGGGGGCGGATGACACGACCATGTGCACTTCAGACGGGGCAGGTGACATGACCATGGGCACGTCAGAGGGGCCAGTAGACAGGACTATCTTAAAGTCAGTTGGGCAGGTGACATGACCATCTGCAGGTCAGAGTTGGCACGTGAC
>NW_008354245.1:0-273 GCF_000622305.1 Nannospalax galili | reverse complement strand
CCAATGTGAACTCACAGTGTTCCAATGTGCCAACACGAACCCCACATGTGCAATTATATTGCTCAAATATGCCATCACAATTTTATTATATGACTTCTCAGTGTTCCATTGTGCTGTCACAACTCACCTATATGCCATCACAATGCTCGTTGTGCCAACATGATGAGAAATTGTGTCATTGCCTTGATCCATTTTGTTGTCATCATACTCAATATGCAAACGCAATGCTCAATGTCCCCTCACATTCCACAAATTTGACCACACAATTCTCCA
>NW_008354244.1:0-4036 GCF_000622305.1 Nannospalax galili | reverse complement strand
ATTGGGCGTCACGAGGAGGGGCGGGCGCTCACAAGCAGCTCCGCCCCCGAGCCGGCGCGGGGCCGGACTCCGGCCCGCCTCTGTAAGGGCGTGGCGGCCGGCGGCGAGCTGCAGAGCCGGTTGCGGAGAGGCGCGCAGATCACCGCGGTTCCTGGGCTGGGCACGGAAGGCTGAACGAGCCTGACCTGCTGCAGCTCCCTCCTCGCGCACTCGCCCCACCGCGCCGCGCCGCCCGAGCGCTCCAGAAAGTCTTCTCGGGAGAAGCAGCGCCTGTTTCCCGCGGCAGACCCAGGTTCAGGTGAGCGAGCTCCACCGGTGCGTCCCGCCCCGGGGTGGCCGAGCGGACGCGGGCGGCGACGAGACGCTGGGTGTCTCGGGCCAGAGGGGGCCGACATGTGGTTCTCGGCCTCTGCACGGCAGGCTCCGGCTCGGGCGGGCGCCCGTGGCTGCGGTCCGGCCACCGCATCCTCCCCGGGGAGCCTGCGCAGGCTCGGGGAGCGCGCGGCGGGCAGCGAGGCCTCGGGGGTCGCGGGAGAGGGCGCTGCGGGGCCCTGAGCTCCGGGACGCCACCCCCACCCCCGCCCGCGAGCTCCTCGGTCGGGACACCGGGAGCTCGGCCTTCCAGTGCGGCCCGGGCTCCACCCGCCTCCCCGACGACCGACTTGGGCAAACTTTTTAACCCTTTTGCGGACGCCGCTGTCCCGGGAGCTCGGTCGAGCGAACCGCGATGGGATCGCGGGCTCCGGGCCAGCGTCTCCTTTGTAAGTTTTGGAAAGGGAGGTAACGGGCAGGCGGGGACCGTTTGGCAGCTGTCAGGGCGTCCTCCTGAGTCAGATCGGTCAGCCTTGCCGCAGCCATTGCACCCGGCTCGTTTCCGCCCTCCGGTGCCGACTTCCTCATTCGCCCGGCCGCCCTCGGTGGGGCGGGGGCGCGGAGAGGTACGCTGAGTGCGTGGGAAAGGGGGACGGGGTAGAGACTTGGAAGTCCCTTTCTTTGCCCCCATCCGGTCCTTGATTTCCACTGCCCGAGGGCAAAAGGCCAGGGGTCTGCTGGCCGCTGTCGGGGCCGCCCGGATGTGCACCTGATTCCACTGCACCCAAGGCCGCCACGCCCCGACCAGTGGCTGGGAGCTGGCCCCTGCCTTTAGGACCAGGCCTGGTTGTTGCCTCTGACGTTTGAGCCAGAGGCGGAGTTTTTGAGATTACCCGCCCCCCTTTCCCTGTGCTAGGGTCCTCACCCGATCCTGTCCTGGAGCCACGCCCAGGGCAGAATTGCGCTCTCATCCCTCTCTGGCCACCTCAGTTCCTAACTGAAACCGAGTCTGCAGCCACCAGGACATGCTTACGGGCTCTCCAGAAGTTGGGGGCAGCGTGAGGGCCGGGCTGGTGCCTGCGGCCCCACTCAGCGGTTCTGGGGAGAAGTTTCCCAGGAAGTCCCAGGTTTGGAGACAGCCATTGAGAAGCCCTGTCGTTTCTGGGTTCACTGCACGCTTTTTCTTGTGGGGGTGGGGAGTGGGGGTGGGTTAACAGGATTTCAAAGTAACTGTTGAGGGGAAAAGTCTTAGCTCCTTGTGCAGGGCAACTTTGTAGCCATTTCTGATTCCCCTCCTAACTAGTCAATATTCTTTCTGATGTTTTGGTCTGGTAGTAGTTCTTCACTTTGGTTAAGTTGGAGTGCCAGAAGATTCTAGAAAACAGATAGTTCAACAGATATGAAAAGCTTCTTGGGGGCCAGTAAAAATCTTGACATCTATTTTTTTTTCGTTTTTTTTTGAGACACGGTCTTCCTGTAGCCCCAGTTGGCCTGGAACTCACAGAGATCCGCCTGCTTCTGCCTCGGCCTCTTGAATCCTGGGATTAAAGGCATGTGCCACTGTACCTGGCTTGACACCTAGTTTTCTTTGTAGATTGAAGCCCCAATAATGTTTTCTTTCCCTTTCTGTTTTGAGAATATGAAAATCAGTCCCTGAAAGATTGGCTTTCCTACCAGATTAGGTGGCCATGCCCCTCCTTGTTTGAGCCTGATCCTCCCTCCCCTCTTCCTCTCTAACACTGGCCCCCTTTGCACAGCTTAGAGGATTTTCTAGTCACTTGGAAACCTTCTTCACTCCCCCTTCCCCATTTCTGCTTTGTTCGTCGTTCATTCATTCATCCATCCATCCATCCATCCATCCATCCATTCATTCATTGCAAAGATGTTTCCGGCGCGCTTACTGTGTATCGGATTCGCATGTAACTGCGCTATGTGTTAGAAGCAGAGCCTCCCTGGTGGCTCCGTGGGTTCTCTAACATTTCCTGAGAGTAAAAGGCCTGGGAGTCCGGAGGAGTGGCAGCAATAAGGCCACTCTCCCAGCCCTCCAGGCGTTTTCTGCCTCAAAAGATGGGGAGGAGGAAACTTCCACTTTAGAGTAGAAAGCAGAGATGGGAGTGTGATCAAAGGAGAGATCTTGAGCAGAGTTGAGCTTAAGAACTACCACGAACACCCGAGCAACGGGTTATAATATGTATTGTGGACAGTGCTGTGATGGGATGACAATTGTATACATGACTTCACATAGTCCTCAGAACAGCCACATAGGTGCTGTTCTTGTTCAGAGTAAGCCATAGCTCAGAGAGTTGCAGTCATACCCACAAACTCTCACAGGAATTCAGTAGCCCAAGGCCAGGACTGTCTGACCTGACGTCACAGCACAAATCCGAATTCAGAATGCTCTGTGGAAAGCGGCCTGGAGCTGGCTTCCCTACCCCTAGTAGTAGGACCCTGACCAACAAAGTCTAACTCTGCATCTCGTTTCCTCATCTGTCAAAAACAGATCCTAATTGCTGATCTGCTGACCCTTCAGGCCAAAGTCATGAATTTCTATTAAGATGCTATTGATGAAAGTGTTTATAGGGTGGAAAAGCCAAACACTTCATTAGCACGTGAGGTGTTTCTGAGACCAGAGATGCTGTGGTGGTCCATCAAACCCAGATTCCATGCATCTGCCTCTCACCAGGGCTGCATCCTCCAGGCTGCTCACACTAGCAAGTTAGAAGGAAAATGAGAGAGAAGGGAGCGAGAGGGAGGAGTCCCGGAGCAAGACCAAACAGAAAAATGAACAAAACACTCGGACAGTGTAAGAAAGCCTGGCTTTTCAAACAAATGCACAAGTTAATTTGTTGTGAGGACTGAATATTTGTGTCCTATCCAAAATTCATGTTAAACCCTAGAAGCCACAGTAATGAGATTTGGACAAGATAATTAGCATGCAAGTGGAGCCCCATGCTGGAATTAGTGCCCTTATAAGAAGAGACACATGAACATTTCCATCTCCAGGCCCCTGGAATAATTTTTAAAAATTCATTTTTAAGGTCAATTACAATAAAGTGAGAAATTGGAGGGGAATAAAGGAGAGGATAGAGTAGGAGGTGGGGACCAAAGGCACATTAGTTGGGACAGTTTTATTACTAGCCTTAATGTCTGTACCAGGTGATATGAGCTGTTCAGTTTTTTTTGTTGTTGTTCTTTTTTGTTGTTGTTGTTTTTGGTCTTTTTGAGACAGGGTCTCCCTGTAGCCTCAGCTGTCCTGAAACTCACTATGTAGACCAGGTTGGCCTTGAACTCACAAAGATCCACCTGCCTCTGCCTCCGGAGCTCTGGGATAAAAGGCATGTGCCACCACACCTGGCTTGTGTGAGTTATTTTAAAGTTAGGCTATTTAGAGTATTTTATCTATTTACTTACGGGGATTGAACCCAGGTCTTGTGCATGCTTGACCAGCACTCTACCACTGAGCTAGTTACCACTTGATCCTTAGGCTCTTGGAAGTGTAGACCAGCAGGTGAATCTTGGTCAGATCCCTTAAAAATGCAATCTCCAGATCCCTTAAAAATGCAGTCTATTACAAGGGACTGTCATTTCTTGGTGACGGTGGTATCCATACTTACCATTATTTGGGTCCTAGAATCAGGTTAGCTTTCGAATGTCGCTCTCTCTCTCTTTTTTCTTTTTCTTTTATTTATTATTTTTATTTTCTGTGTATTTGTGTACTGCCTGC
>NW_008354243.1:2516-2756 GCF_000622305.1 Nannospalax galili | reverse complement strand
ATGATCCATGGTGCCATCACACTGTTACAATATGAATTCACAATGTTACCTAGTGACTTCACAATGCTCCAATGTGACATCACAATACTCCAACATGCCAAGATTCTCACCCCATGTGCCATTATATTGCTCTATATGCCATCACAATGTTACAGTATGTCTTCCTAATGTTCCATTGTGAGATCACAATTACCCAGTGTGACCTCACATTGCTCCAATGGTACATCCCAATGCACTAAG
>NW_008354243.1:0-1711 GCF_000622305.1 Nannospalax galili | reverse complement strand
GTGCCATCACAAAGTTACAATATGACTTCACAATGATCCAGTGTTACATCACAATGCTCCAATGTGAAATCACAATGCTCCAATGTGCCAACATCAACCCCACTTGTGCCATTATATGGCTCAAATGTGCCATCACATTTTAATAATATATCTTCTCAATGCTCCTTTGTGCCATCACAACGCACCTATATGCCATCACAATGCTCATTGGGAAAACATGATGCGCAATTGTGTCAGTAGCCTGATCCATTGTGTCATAATCATGCTCAATATGCAAACGCAGTACTCAATGTCCCCTCACAATCTGCAAATTTGACCACAAAATTCTCCATAGTACCATCACAATATTGCAATATGACTTCACACAGTTCCATTGTGACATTACAATGATCCAATGTGCAAACACTATCTCCCCATGTGCCATTATATTGCTCCAATGAGCCATTACAATGGAACAACATGACTTCACAATGTGACATCACAATACTGCAATGTGCCAACACTATTGCCTAATGTGCCATTCTATTGCTCCAATGCGCCATCACACTTTTACAATATGACTTCACAATGCTGCATTGTGACGTCACAATACTCCAATGTGACTTCACAATGCTCCAATGTGCCAACAGTATCGCCCCATGTGCCATTATGTTGTTACAATGTGCCATCACAATGTTACAATATGACTTCATAATGCTCCATTGTGACATCACAATGTTCCATTGTGACTGCAAAGTCCTCCAATGTGACATGAAAATACTCCGGTGTGCAAACACTACCACCTCATGTGCCATTATATTGCTCCAAAGTGACATCACAATATTACAATATGACTTCACAATGTTCCATTGTGACATCACAGTGCTCCAAGGTGACATCACAGTGCTCCAATATTCCAATGCTATTGCCCCATGTATTATTATATTGCTCCACAGTGCCATCAAAATGTTACAATATGACTTCATAATGTTCCTTTGTCTTTTCATGATGCTCCATTGTGACGTCACAGTGCTCCAGTATGCCAATACTTTTGCCCCATGTGCCTATATATATTGCTACATAGTGCCTTCAAAATGTTAAAAAACGAATTCACGTTGCTCCTTTGTGACATCACAATGCTCCAATGTCACACTATCACCCCATGTGCCACTGTATTGTTTCAATGTGCCATCACAATGCTAACATACCACTTCTAAGTGTTCCTTTGTGACATCACAATATTCCAATGAGCCAGTACAATCACCCCCATGCCAATATATTGCTCCAATATGCTAACAAAATGCTATAGTATGACTTCTCAATGTTCCGTTATAACATCACAATGCTCCAATATGCTAACACTATGGTCCCAAATGTACCATCACAATGTTACAATATGACTTCACGATGATTCATTGTTATATCACAATGCTCCATGGTGCCATCACCATGTTACAATATGACTGCATAATGTACAAATATGGAATTACGATGCTCAAATGTGACATGACAATGCTTTAATCTGCCAACACTATAGGTCCATGTGCTAGTATGTTGCTCCAATATGCCAACAATGTTGCAATATGCGTTCTGAATATTCCCTTGTGACATCGCAATGCTCGAATGTGACATCACAATGCTCCAATATGCCAATACTCTCACCCCACGTACCATAATATAACCCCAATTTGGCATCAAAATGTTACAATATAACTTCACAATGTTACATTTT
>NW_008354242.1:0-295 GCF_000622305.1 Nannospalax galili | reverse complement strand
AAGCTCTATACCAGCCTCAAGGTCCCCATTGAACTAAGCTTTCCTTTATCTTTCTGGTGAACATAGCCCTATCTGGCCCACACATGTCCCTATCTGGACATCACATGTGGCTTCTCTCATACTAGTTTGCTCAGTAAGGCCTGTCCCTCCTTTATAGTCCTCCAGCCTCTGTTAATTATGGGAATTTCTCTTGGTGATGACTACCTACATTTAATGCCTTGCACCAGCCCTCCCATTAGGGACTCTCCCCCCACACTGATCTATGTTAAACAGCCTATGTCAAAAGGACAGTTGG
>NW_008354241.1:0-351 GCF_000622305.1 Nannospalax galili | reverse complement strand
GCCATCCTGGAGGAAGCATGTCACTGGGGGCGGGCTTAGAGAGCTCTTAAGGCTTGCTAGATCTCCAGTCATTCTCTTGCTTCGTGCACCTGCTTGAAGATGTGGAGTTTACCTTTTGATCTTCTTCCAGCCACCTCTGCCACCATCCCTCCCCACCAAGATGGACTGCAATTCCCCTGGAACTGTAAGCTCAAATAAATTCTTCCTTCCATAAGTTGCTTTAGTCAGTGTTCCTAGCACAGCAACAGAAAAGTGACTAATAAAGTAATTGATACCAAGAGTTGGGTGTTGACTGTGAAGAACCTGACCATGTGGGGTTTTGGAAGAATGTAGAAGACTTTGGAATTTGGG
>NW_008354240.1:0-455 GCF_000622305.1 Nannospalax galili | reverse complement strand
ACTCTCTATCCAATCCCCTTACAAATGAAAAAGTAACCTCCTTGGAGCCCACCTGCTGCTTTTGATTGTTTAACTACCAAACAATGCTGACAGTGCTGGACTTTTCTGGTATATTTATATGCACTGTATATGCACTGCATGAAAATATATAGGAAGATAACTTTAAAAAATCTTTATCTTCACATACATCACACCACTACTCCTCTGTGTGCATGCCCATATGTATACGCACACGCAGAACTTCATCTTAAATATTTTTCTTGGTAATGTTTTCTGACTTTGTTTTTCATTAGTCTTTCGAAGTCTACATATATTTTTTAATGTATCAATTTGTTGAGTTTACATAAAAGCAACAGCTGTTATAAGGAGTTAGTAATAGTGTTATGTGCAAATATTTCCTTTTCATGCTGCTTTTGATGTGTTTGTAATAAACTTCAGAGCTGAAAGTTTTGGCT
>NW_008354239.1:0-254 GCF_000622305.1 Nannospalax galili | reverse complement strand
GAAGACTGACCATATCAATATATTTGCAAAATCACATGTGGTCAAGATTGAGCTTGATCATTTCCAATCCACTCCCCCTTCTAACGTCTCCTGTGGCACTGACCAAAGTAGTGTCTTTGTATCCTGTTTTCCGGGTCTTTCTCTTGGTGCACACCTTTAATCCCAGCCCTAGGGAGGCAGAGGCGGGTGGATCTCTGCGAGATCTAGGGAGGCAGAGGCGGGTGGATCTCTGTGAGATCTAGGGAGGCAGAGGC
>NW_008354238.1:0-717 GCF_000622305.1 Nannospalax galili | reverse complement strand
CATACACGCAGGCAATACACTCATACACATAAAATAAAAATAATTAATAAATTTTAAGTGGTAGCTTTTTCTAAAAAAAAAAGTCAGCTTTTCTATATGTCAATAACAAATTCATCGAGAAAGAAATTAGGAGAGAAAAAAATCTATTCACTATTTCAAAAATAGTTAGAAATGAGCCTAACCAAAGAGGTAAAAGGTATCTAAAATGAAAACTTTAAGACACTGAAAAAAGAAATTGAAGAAGACATTAGAAATGAAAAGACGGGGCTGGAGAGCTGGCTCAGTGATGAAGAGTGCTTCCTGCTCTTGCAAGAACCCAGGTGCTTCCTGCTCTTGCAGAACCCAGGTTCTGAGGAACCCAATGCCCTGTTTCACTCTGCAGGATGCTGCACACACATAGTGCACAATAAACTCACACAAGCATAAACACACACATAAAAAATAAATTTGAAAAAGAAAAAGGAAAGACCTTCCATGCTAATGGATAGGCAGAATTAATATTGTAAAGCAGCTATATTACCAAAAAACCCCCTATAGATTCAGTGCCATCCCCATCAAAATCCCAATGACATTCTTCACAGAACTAGAAAAACAATCCTAACATTCATATGGACACACTAAAGACCCCGAATAGCTAAACTAATACTTAGCAGAAAGCACAACCTTGCTAAAGGTAGCACAATACCAGTTCTCAAATTTCATTACAGAGCCAAGAAC
>NW_008354237.1:0-447 GCF_000622305.1 Nannospalax galili | reverse complement strand
TGTGTATGTGTATATGTGTGTGTATGTGTGTGCATTTGTATGTGTATGTATGTGTGCATGCGTATGTATGTATGTATGTCTCTGTGTATGTCTGTGTGTATATGTATGTGAATATATGTGTGATTCTGTGTGTGCGTGTGTCTGTGTGTATTTGTGTGACTCTGTATGTATGTTTATGTGTGCACGTGTGTATGTGCGTGTGTGTGCGTATGTGTGTGTATGTGCATGCGTGTGTGTGCGTGTGTCCATGTGTGCACGTGTGTATGTGCGTGTGTGTGCGTATGTGTGTGTATGTGCATGTGTGTGTGTGTGCGTGGTGTGTATGTGTATGTATGTATGTGTGTATGTGTGTGTATGTGTGTTTGTAGGTGTGTGTATGTGTAGTTTGTGTGTCTATATGTGTGTATATGTGTGAGTATGTGTGTTTGTGTATATGTTTGTGTGTAT
>NW_008354236.1:0-507 GCF_000622305.1 Nannospalax galili | reverse complement strand
CTCAGGAAAATGTTATTGAATATGTCAATGCTGTTGTAATGAAATGTTTCTCCTAAGTACATGGTTATTAAATAAATACATTTTTAAAAAGATATTTAAAAAGATTTATGTTGTTTTTAATTATGTGTCTGTGTGTGGGTATGTGCATGTAAGTACAGATGTCCTGGAGGCAACATGTCCCCCTCATCTCCTGAATCCAGAGTTTCAGGCAGCTGTAAGCTGAGTATTGAGGGTGCCAGGAGCCATTCTGGGATCCTATGGAAGAGGAGCACACGCTGAGCCATCTCTCCAGGCCCTAGAAGTTGTTTTGCAATATGAACTTCATTCCCTTTAGTTAAATATTCAGAAATGGGATTATTGGATCACGTGTGTTCTGTTTTTAATTTTTTTGAGAAACTTTCATGCTGTTTTACAGAAAAGCTATATGGGCAAAGTGCTTTGTATATTTAATGTCATTCAATTATTTCAAAATCTAGTGTTCATTACACTATAGAATGTAGAATGTCA
>NW_008354235.1:0-244 GCF_000622305.1 Nannospalax galili | reverse complement strand
TTTTAGGATCCACATATAAGGAAAAACATCGATTTTTTTCTGTCTGTGTTACTTCACGTAGTATAGCAGTTCCTAGTTCCATTCATTGACCTGCAAATTTCATTATTTCATCTTTCTTTACCGCTGAGTAAAACTCCATCATATAAATGAACCACATTTTCCTTCTCCATTTGTCAATTAAGGGACACATAGCTTTCTTCCATCTCTTAGCTATTGTGAAAGAGCAGCAACTAACATGGATGTA
>NW_008354234.1:379-969 GCF_000622305.1 Nannospalax galili | reverse complement strand
AAAAAATATACCAAGCAAATGGTACTAAGAAAAAAGCAGGCATTGCAATCCCAATATCTGACAAAATAGACTTTAAACTAAAACTAATTAGAAGAGACAAAGAGGGCTATTTCATGCTGATCAAAGGAACAATCAATCAAGAAGATATTACAATCATGAACATATATTCACCAAACTCACATAATAAAAACAGTACTACAGGACTTTAAGAACCAGATTAATCCCAACTCATTAATAGTAGGGGACTTCAGTACCCCATTGTCTCCATTAGATAGGTCAACAGGGCAGAGAGTTAACAGAGAGACATCTGAATTAAACAGTTCCATATATTAAATGGACTTAACAGACATCTACCGAGTATTCCACCCAAGCACCAAAGGACATACTTTCAACTCAGCACCCCATGGAACCTTCTCCAAAATTGACCATAATACTGGGACACAAACAAACCTCAACAAATACAAAAAGATTGAATTAATTCCATGCATTTTATCAGACCACAATGCAATAAAGCTTACAATCAACACCCGAAGAAGCCCTAATCACCCCATGAACACATGGAGATTAAACAACACACTCCTGAATGATGA
>NW_008354234.1:0-330 GCF_000622305.1 Nannospalax galili | reverse complement strand
ATTCCTGGAATTAAATGAAAAGGACAATACAACACAACAAAACCTCTGGGACACACTGAAAGCTGTCCTTAGAGGGAAGTTTATAGCTCTAAGTGCCTACATCAAAAAACTGGAAAGAACACAAATAAATGACTTAACACTGCAACTCAACACACTTGAAAAGCAACAGCAAACAAAACCCAACCACTGCAGACAAGAAGAAATAACAAAAATCAGGGCAGAAATTAATGAAATCAAAATGAATAAAACAATACAAAGAATCAACAAATCAAAGAGCTAGTTCTTGGAAAAGATAAACAAGATTGACAGACTGCTAGCCCAGTTAACCAA
>NW_008354233.1:0-1919 GCF_000622305.1 Nannospalax galili | reverse complement strand
AATCTTTTATTAAATTCCAGTAAGAAAAGGCAGTTACCGGGATCTTTCCCGGTCCAAACACAGTATAATAATCTTGTAATGTATCTCCTACTCTTCTCCATCTCTTTATATCTATAACCCCCTCTTGGGGAAACCATGGACAAATATCCTTTACAAAATCAAAGAAATGAAATAAATCCTCAGTTTTAACCTTTACTCCTCTTGCCTGTAGAGCTTCTCTTAACTGTATCACATAAATCTGATGCTGACTTAATTCTTGCCCCATGATTTACACGACCAACTTACCTTAGGCTCGGTCGCAGCAGGCTCCCGCGACGTCTCCAAATTATTTGAGGGGGTGCGCACCCCTTTTTCCTTTGTTGTCCCCAGTATCCAGGCCCCACATTGGGTGCCACTCTGCGGGTAGCTACTCCGCAATGTGACTCACCACCTGCAGAAACGGCCACGAAGTACCTGGATTGGGGAGTGGGGATGTGGATGAGGCAAGCGACAAGAGAAATGGAGACAAGACAGGGCTCTGATCAAGTCTCATTTATTGAAGCACAAGCATGAGTTTAAATAGAGAATGAGAACAAAGAAGTGAATAGTGAGTAATCATATCAATCAGAACACAGGGGCCCTGACGCACTCTGAACACAGGGGCCCTGACGTACTCTAAGGGAGGAATCTACTGATTAACAGAGAACAAGGCTATTTACTGGAAAAGAGAACAAGGCCATGGGCCAAGGTTGTGGGCCCCGGCTGCAAGCCAAGATTTTGGGCCAAGGCTGTTTTGACCCGGCTGTGAGCCAAGGTTTTGGGCCAAGGCTGTTTGGTCCCGGCTGTGAACCAAGGTTGTGGCCTGAATGGAGAGGTCACCAAACTCAGGTCTGCCAGCAGCCCCGAGAAATGGCTGAGCCTCAGGCTCCCAACATCACTGGGGACTGACTTTGAGAATTCATAAGCCTCATTCCCATTTCCATTTTCTCTGTCTCCTGTGCCTGCTTGAAGATGTGAGTGTTCAGTTTTCTACTCTGGCCACCTCCTGCTGGCCATGCTTCTCTGACTGCTATGGAATCTCCCCTGGAACTACTGGTAAGCCAAATAAACTCTTACTTCTATAAGTGGCCTTGGTCATGATGTTTTATCACAGCAACATAAAGGAATTAAAGTAACAAAAGGGAGAAACTTATGCCCTTCTTTTTGGCTATCGGGTTATTGAAACAATTGTCCCCAAGGAATTGCAATTCTCTGGAGAATATCATGCTATGAAAAGAAAAACGCTGAATCCTAGTATAAACCAGAGAACAAAATTATCTCCTTGAAAGAGTTCACACAGTTGTGACAACTTGTCAGGCTACCTTGCAGGAGAGACTGGAGTAGAGACAAAAATGGGTCAGTAATGGGTGGGACCACACCTTCACCAGGACTGCTTCATTACACATACCCTTTGTTCTCTATCTAAACTAAAACCTCAGGTCAGGACTCCAAACATAGACTTGAGGAGTCACTGGACTTCTGTACTGAATGTATTAGAATAGAGAATTAAGAATTTAAGAATTGTATTGAATGTAATAGAATTAAGAAACTAAGAATCAAAAAAGAACTCTAGCAAAAGTATGTAAACATATCCAAAGTGTGTACATTAAAGATAAGAGCATCACTTAGTAGCCCTAGAATGTAACCTAGCAACCTGAGTGTAACTCAGCCAAATGATGTAAGAAACTGATAAACATATGTTCGCCAAGTCATGCATAAGGACTATAAAAACCCAGAGGAAAGTCAGTTCGTGGGCGCACATATGAGCTGAACTCCCATCAGCTGTGCGGCCCCATCTTCTGACTGATCCCGTCTCTGGACCATGCGAGCGAGAGGAACTTCACATCTCGAACATCCGAACCTGACTCGACCCTCGACCGCGAGACAACCAAGCTGAGCCG